>NC_092151.1:56474714-56794520 GCF_045791955.1 Oncorhynchus clarkii lewisi | reverse complement strand
GACGAGATCGCCGCGCCGCCCTCCCTGGACCGGCTGGAGGGCATGGGGCGGCCACTACAGCGCGAGAAAGCCTCTATCGGGAGCTTGAAAAGGGCCAGTGTGGACGTGGAGCTCCTGGCGCCCCGCAGCCCCATGGGCCAGCAGACCATGGTGACCTTCAGCAACACGCTGCCCAGATCTAGCATGAACGCTAACGGGGGCCTGGGCGCTAACGGGGGCCCAGAGGAGTCCATGATGCCTACTCAACCCGTACAAAGGAGGCTCAAGGCTGTGCAAGTGCCCATGGACCCCATGCGCTCACAGCAGTTGGTGACGGAGTGGAAGCAGAAGTCCATGGAGATGCGGGGTCTGAGCCTTAGGGATGAAGCCGAGCGAGATGCCAGTGAGGAGGGCTCCGAAGGGGGGGAGGAAGGGTCCGAGGACGGGGGGCCACAGGCCTCGCTCTATCCATCTATGGTGCAGTCCAACAGGGGAGCTTCTGCCGGTCCAATCCCCGTCAGTGTGGGGCCTCCAGGTAGTGCCAGGGTGGTGGCAACTCCTAGACCCCCCCACATCCCCGAGGCGGGTCCCCCGCCAGTGTCGCCCAAAAGCGCACTAACCCGCGCCAAGTGGCTGTCCATCACAGAGAAGAGCGGTGGTGGCGGGTCGATTCGCGGGGCACCCAACCAGCCGCGCATCATGCAGGTGATCGCCATGTCCAAGCAGCAGGGTCTCCTCCCTTCCTCTTCCTCAGGGGGCACGCCCAAGTCCTCCGAGACCACCTCCACCTCCTCCTGCACCTCCTCTACGGCCAGTGCTGATTCGCCCCACTACCGCCCGCCCTCAGAGGCCCAGCGTGATTCGGCCATCATCACCGTAGACGCCCACGCCCCCCACCACCCGGTGGTGCACGGTGGCCCGCCCCCCTGCTCGGGCAACGGGAACCCCTGGGAGTGGAGGGGCGCGTCCAACGGCAGCGACCCTCGAGACTCCTACGAGCTCAACAACCTGAACCGCGGCGACAGCGTTGGTGCTCGCGGCAGCACTGGCAGCTTCCGGCCACACCAGACCATCTCGCCGTGCTCTTCCACCGGCGACGGAGACCCAGAGATGCTTCCCCCTCTGCCCCTCCCCCACGCGGAGGTCCCCCACGACGGGAGAAGCCGGGAGTCCACCTTACGACGCAAGACTGCACTAGTCCTCCTGGAGAGGGACATTCAATTTCAAAACAAGAGTGAGCAGGAGAACTACTATAAAAAAATACAGGGTGGCCGGAGGTATAAGGATTAGTCACTAACTAACTGATAAGCCTTACAGTCAAACCACAAAACAGCACAAAACCTGGACTGACAAGCTGGGCTCTGCTATTACGCATCTCTCGGACTTTGTGTGTTATCAAAGGAGCTGTGCAAAACTGTTGTAGGCTACTACGATGTATGCTAGACGGAGGGAAACATCTTGAGTTGCTGTGGGACCCTGAGGTATTTTCAGGAGCACATAGACATTTTTCAAAGGTTCAAATCAGAAGCACACCACCCCGCAACACAAACCCCAAAAAAAGGACAATGTATTAAAGCTCCGTCTACTGAGCCGAACCAGACAGTTTTGTTACATTTCTTTATTGACTCCATCTTCCTTTCAATGTTTCCCCTGTTATGACCACTCAATGGGCTGATTGTCTAGTGTTGGAATGGCATCTACTGTATGTTGTGTTCTCTCCGGTGTTAGTGCTTGATTGCTAATGTGTAGATTCTGAGCATGTATGTCTGGGTGTTTTTGTGTGTTTGGGTCAGTGGGTCAGGTGCTTGTGTGTGTGGGTGTGTGTTGAAGAAGAAGTGTGCTTTCAACACACAAAAAGATGTTATTCTGCGGCAGAATGTTCGGAGGGCCCCTGATGGGGCCCATTCTCGACAAAGTTCAGACCTTGAACTTAACTTCAAAATGAAGAACAACAACAAAATGTAACATCAACTTCCTTCTTTTAGTGGAGAATACCACGAGGACTGAATGGCTGTAGAAATCGTGCAAAGGAGTGCTTTTCAATTTCAACATTTCCGTATGGATATTACTTTTGAGACAGCGACGGGAGTACCCCTTGACTTAAAGCATTAACCGTGTGTATTTTTTGGGCTGGACACGGTATAAGAGAAACCACAATAGGAAAAGTGACATCAGTCATTTGATCAAAGCAATAGAGGCAGTATGTGTAAAATAGAATGGGTTATTTTGAAGGTTTCTTTTTGCTGATCGTTGAAAGTGAACATGTATACAAATCAGCATACTCCTGCGGATGGACTACTGCATGTATGTGGCTGTTAGGTTGGAAATACTACTTTGTCAGTAAACAAGAACAACAAAAAAAGAAATTAAAAGTTGTCGTTAGTAACTGAACTGTAAGGTACCAGTGTGGCAAATGTTGCATATCTGAGACTTTATTGTCCACCAAAGCCCTTCAACTTACAATCAGAAGATGTGTCAATTCCTCACAACAGCTTTAGAATATGCTGTATTTTGGCTTCTTTCAAAGCGCGTTCTAGTGCTGCGCACGATAATTCCAGCCGTGTGCCTTTTTAAAGGGAATTTACCCACTGTTAAGGAGATCGCATTCATGGTAAATGCTGCAGCTCAAACGTAAATTCGACACACGCCTAAACAAGTGCAATGCATTTGTTGTCAATGCATTTCGAGTTGAATCCTGGCCTTAGTGTGTCGACTAAATCATTTCATTCAGCAAATTATGACCCAAACAAACCCATTCCTTTTTTGTTTGTTTTTATTTTTTAGCCCTTTTTCTCCCCAATTTAGTGGGTTCCAATTGGTAGTTACAGTCTTGTCTCATTGCTGCAACTCCCGTACGGACTCGGGTGAGAGGCGAAGGTTGAGAGCTGTGCTTCCTCCGAAACACGACCCAGCCAAGCAGCACTGCTTCTTGGCACAATACCCACTTAACCCAGAAGCCAGCCGCACCAATGTGTCGGAGGAAACACTGTACACCTGGCGACCGTGTCAACATGCACTGCACCCAGGCCCGCCACAGGAGTCGCTAGTGCGCGACGACCCGGACGACATGGGCCAATTGTGCGCCGCCCCATGGGTCTCCCGGGCGCGGCCGGCTGAGACAAGGCCTGGACTCAAACTCAGAATCTCTAGTGGCACTAGAGATACCCCGAGTACCTGGTTTGAGTAGCACCCTGAGTTGTCCCCTAAAAATACAACAATATCTTAGACTAGAATGATTAGGTCACACAGTCTGTCTTCCTAGAGTTGGCCTACCTGTACTCATGAATCATGCATGAATCTTCTTCCAAAAGGAGATGAGTCAGAAAGAGTATTGGCTTTGTGGGGTATTAAGCTCTTTAAAGGCCGTCTATTTTCCTCATTCTAAAACTCTCAGCCACCATGATACACATCGATCCTCATTACACTATAGGCTACCATAAGTAGTTAATTAAAGACCAAATAGACCACTATTTTGTCTAGAAAGTAGGCACATTGGTTTGTCTGGGAACAGCACAATGTGTTCTCTCCCATTTGTTTAATTAAAGTAGTTTATCCTAAACACACTCAAATGCACAACAGACCACACAACCATTGGAGAGGCTGGATTTGCTGGATTACCGTGCGAGTTGGGGTTCACTAGCTAGGCGATCAGGCTGGTGTCAGGGAGATGGAGAGAGAGAAGGCAGCCCCAGGCACCAAGCAGATTGCTGTGGATGATGTCCACAGCCACTGGGGGTCTAAATTAGCACCAAAACGCCTGCGGGTGTACACTGACTATGATTTATTACTGAGGAATATGCTAAACAGACACACAGGCATGTACGCTCACACACAGACACACACACACACACACACACGTGTTCACATGAATGTCTCCACTCACAAAGGGACACATGCATAGCTACATACAGTACTACAGGAATTCACTTCATTAACCAAATGGGATCATTGCGAAACACAGCGTTGCATCTTCTCTGTTTAATAAATGAAGCTAAACTATGTTTTGCAGGCATTTTAATGAGTCAATTCTCAGGGCAAATTGTGTAGTCTCCAAATCATTACTTTCCCTAATCCGTCTCTTTTAGTCTGTTAACTTCTTCTCTCGTGCGGAGTTGAAACGATGCTCTTAAATTGAGGTGCCGGAATAGAGGTCTGCATGCCCCATGAGGTGACTGGTTAAACTCGCCAATTAAAGGGAGATTAAAGGGAGCCAGAGATATGAAAAGATGTTGCCAAACATGAACTGCAGAATCCTAGATAGTCTCAAGGGTGGAGTTTTCAACCCCCCCCCCCCCAGAAATGGTCTGCTATCCACCATCTGAAGCCCTGCCTATTTAACACATGCTCCACCAAAACAGGTTATCTCAACCCGCAGAGAAGCCCTTTAATTGATCGTGTTAATAATACATGCTCAATTGATTGAGGATGGGAGTTAACTGTTTTCTTACTTATTGTGAATTGTCTTTGTTGTCGTGGAAAGATGAATAATGCAAGGATAGAAGTGGGCAGAATAGTTGCCCTATCGGATGGTTAAAGAGCGTCCATGCCCCGATGGTATCCTTGACGATGCACACGGAACCTTGTGTCCCACACCTGGGGCCTCATTATGCAGTTACCAGGGCAACGTGTAGGAGAAACACACTCCCCCCCTCCCTTCTTCCTCCTACTCTCCTTCTCTTTATCTCTCTATCCTTCTCCCTCTATCTTTCATCGCACGCATGCACACACACACACACACACACACACACATAGGAGACTGGAGACAGGCTTACTACCAGTCAATTTCAGATCAGCATAATTCTGCATTAATGTACACCTGGGGTCAGCATCCACTTGGTGACGACCGTTTGATTTGATTTTGCTGCCAGACAGATAGGAACTTGCTGTAGATTTGGAGTGCAAAGTAGATTTTTTCTGTACACTGCAATGTAACCCGAATTCAGGCTTGCATTTTTAAGCTTTTTCTTTAGGATAGATAAATTCCAGCTTTGAGCTTCAATGAAAATTCATATCCTCAGTGCTTGAATTTTTCAGATCGTCTGATACAAAAACACTTATCTCTAACGATTTCATCCAGCAATATCTGATCAAACAGAGGCTTCCTATGCCGTCTGATTAAAAGCCAGATCAGATAGACACGCACTATTAAAATATGTAATTGCAAAGGCATTGTGATTACACGATTGTGGAAGAGACCTGGTACAGTGTAATTTAATCCAAGTTATTAACATGAAGAAAGTAGCAGGCAATGATGATTTATTCAATCTAAGAGTCAACAGCCGAAGCCTGAGGATGATGAAAAATGTGAGTAATATCAGCCATCTGTTAAGGGGAGGTGTTTTTAGTCTCAGTATCTCTTTAACAACCAGACTAAAGACACAAAAAGCGACTTGCGTTCAGCCTCTACATACAGTGCCTAATGGAAACTTTTCCTCGGCTGGTTTGCATTGAACTTTTGGTAGTTTCAACACCCCACCTACACACCCACACACACGCCGCAAGGGGCAGAGACGGCGGTCAGCACCCTGTGATATACATTTGTTTCTTTCCTGGAGGCGAGCACAGCCCAGGCTGTTGCTATGGCGACGGGGGCTCTGCAATGTGCGCTTGGAGTGTGAATCAATTTATCATTTTAATGAGGAGTGTGTGTGTGTACTGTGTGAGTGTTTGTGTGTGAGTGAGAGAGAGAGGGCGGGAGCAGCAGAGGACGGGTCAAAAGGTGCACATGAGACAGGCATTCAATTCATTTGATTTTTCTGGCATTTCATGAAAGAATGCATTTGAATTAATCTCTTACCGTTTTCTTGTCTGTGCTTCTGAATACACTGACAGGCCTTCATCAAAATCTTATTTCAAGCATAACATTACACGCTTTGAGTAGTTTGCACATCAATAAGGTGACAATTGATGTAATCTGAGCTGAGAGCCAAATATCTGTGATACAGTACCTTTGGCAATAATATGTTTGGTAAACGTGTTAAACAAACAGTGCAGGACAGGACTGCAGGGAAGGCAGGAAGAAAGTGAGGCAGGGCATGAGAATGGAGCGATTTCAGTGCCAAGAGTTCCATAATTGTTCATTTGTGTCAGGATATTGAATTTGAATGTAATGTTTTTGAATATGTAATGCACAAATTTAATAATTTAATTCAGAAATTTACCTTGTATTTCATGATGTTAGACTAAATTGAGTGACTATTGCATTCCATTTTTAAATTAAATTAAATTGAACCTTTTTAATTTAATTAAATTGAATATTCAAATTGAATATTTATGTATTCAGTTTCATTATGATAGATATTGCATTCATTGTCTGCATCAAGTTTACAAAATATAATTTCAAGTTTTCAGTTGCATATATTCAACTTCTCAGATGCATTCAGATTCAGTTTTCAAATTAAGTTCTCTAAATTCAGATTCAAAGATAAGATTCAAAGATGCATTCAGATTCAATGATAAGAAGGCTGTTCCTAACCAATTGTATTTTTTCGTTTGTTTCTTTGCGTTGTTTGTAACTTCTTATTTTTTGACTTATTTTGTACATAATGTTGCTGCTACCGTCTCTTATGACTGAAAATAATTTCTGGACATCAGAACAGCGATTACTCACCACGAACTGCAGAATCCTTTTTTTCCTTTAATGAGTCCGACGAGCCCGACCTGAATGACATACTGCTTTTCCCGGAACAGGCCCAGATCCCCGTAATTTACGCGAAGAGAAGGCGGAGAAAAAAGGTCCACAGGTCGCGCTGCCTTCTGAGAATTCTTAGGCAATTGAATAAACCCCCACTGCCTTCCGTTCTGCTCGCAAACATGCCATTTTTGAATGACGACATTATCAACATACAGCTGGCTGGTTATACGCTGTGTCGGCAGGATAGAACAGCGGTGTCTGGTAAGACGAGGGGGGGGCGGACTATGTATTTTTGTGAATAACAGCTGGTGCATGATATCTAAGGAAATCTCAAGGTTTTACCTTCCTGAGGTGGAGTATCTCATGATAAGCTGTAGACCACACTATCTACCTAGAGTTTTCATCTGTATTTTCGTAGCTGTCTACATACCACCACAGACTAATGCTGGCACTATCAGCATGTTAAATGTGCAACCAGAGGGGAAAAAAACTCTGTAATACCAACATGTTTTAAGCAGACCACAATAGTTTCTGTGCCCAAGAACACTAAGGTAACATAAATTACTACAGACCCATAGCACTCACGTCTGTAGCCATGAATTGGTTTGAAAGGCTGGTCATGGCTCACATCAGCATCATTATCCCAGAAACCCTAGACCCAATCCAATTTGCATACCGCCCCAACAGATCCACAGACGATGGAATCTCTATTGCACTCCACACTACCCTTTCCCACCTGCACAAAAGGAACACCTATGTGAGAATGCTATTCATTGACTAGAGCGCAGCGTTCAACACCATAGTGTTGAACACAAGCTAATCAATAAGCGAAGGACCTTGGGACTAAACACCTCCCTCTGCAACTGGATCCTGGACTTCCTGACGGGCCGCCCCCACGTGGTAAGGGTAGGTAACAACACATCCGCATCGCAGTGCTAGCGGTACCACCAGAGATTTTGGGTTCGAGCCCGGGCTCTGTCGTAGCCGGCTGCGACCGGGATGTCCATGGGGCAACGCACAATTGGCCCAGTGTCATCCGGGTTAGGGAGGGTTTGGCCGGCAGGTCTTATCACGCACTAGCAACTCCTGTGGCTGGCCGGGCGCAGTGCATGCTAACCAGGTCGCCAGGTGTACAGTGTTTCCTCCGACACATTGGTGCGGCTGGCTTCCGGGTTGGATGTGCATTGTGTCAAGAAGCAGTGCGGCTAGGTTGGGTTGTGTTTCGGAGGACGCATGGCTCTCGACCTTCGCCTCTCTCTCTCTCGAGTCTGTACGGGAGTTGCAGCGATGAGACAAGACTGTAACTACTACCAATTGGATACCACGAAATTGGGGAGAAAAAACAACAACACATCCGCCACACTGATACTCAACACGAGGGCCCCTCAGCAGGGGTGCGAGCTCAGTCCCCTCCTGTACTCCCTGTTCACTCATGACTGCACGGCCAGGCACGACTAAAACACCATCATTAAGTTTGCTGATGACACAACAGAGGCCTGATCACCGACAACGACTAGACAGCCTATAGAGAGGAGGTCAGAGACCTGGCCGTGTGGTGCCAGGACAAAAACCTCTCCCTCAATGTGATCAAGACAAAGGAGATGATTGTGGACTACAGGAAAATGAGGACCGAGCACTCCCCCATTCTCATCGATGGGGGCTGTAGTGGAGAAGGTTGAGAGCTTCAAGTTCCTTGGTGTCCACATCACCAACAAACTAACATGGTCCAAGCACATCAAGACAGTCGTGAAGAGGGCATGACAAAACCTATTACCCATCAGGAGACTGAAAAGATTTGGCATCGGTCCTCAAAAGGTTCTACAGCTGCACCATCGGGACTGACTGGTAGCATCACTGCAATGTATGGCAACTGCTCGGCCTCCGATCGCAAGGCACTACAGAGGGTAGTACTGGCGTTTGGCCCAGTACATCACTGGGGTCAAGCTTCCTGCCATCCAGGATTTATATACCAGGCGGTGTCAGAGAAAGGCCCTAAAAGTTGTCAAAGACTCCAGCCACCTTAGTCATAGACTGTTCTCTCTGCTACCACACGGGAAGCGATACCGGAGCACCAAGTCTAGGTCCAAGAGACTTCTAAACAACTTCTACCCCCAAGCCATAAGACTCCTGGCTACCCAGATTATTTGCATTGCCCCCCCCCCCCCCCCCCCCCCTTTTACACCGCTGCTACTCTCTGTTGTTATCATCTATGCATAGTCACTTTAATAACTCTTGTACTACTTACATGTACATATTACCTCAATTACCTTGATTAACCGGTGCCCCCGCACATTGACTCTGTAACGGTACCCCCCTGTATATAATCTCGCTATTGTTATTTTACTGCTGTTCTTTAATTACTTGTTACTTTTATTTCTTATTCTTATTCTGTTTTTTTTAACTGCATTGTTGGTTCGGGGCTCGTAAGTATTCGGCGCATGTGACTAATAGAATTTGATTTGATTTGAAACCAGAGACAAGATCCTGGTACTTTGCCAGCCAAGAAAGGTAGATGAGAACTGATAGAATCAAACAATCACTGTGGTACACAGAAGGGTCCATGCTATCCGCGATCCTTGGGATGTCCCTACCCCATTGAGGTTGAAATTGTAAATGGTTTGTGTTAGACGTGTTAGTTTCAAGTTTCCGGCAAGGGTAGTCATGATAAGGTTACCATGTAACTGACTGGGTTGAGCTAAAGCCTAGGCATTGGTCCTGTGACTTGGATGGGTCTCTTCAAGAAGGAGCTCAAAGGGGGGTGAAATATAACACAGGTGGCTCGGTGACCATGGTCATGTGATGAGTGACTTGTCTGAGACCTGAAAACTTGCATTGTCTGGCACACAGGAGACCTGGGTCAGAACCCCATCACTCAAACTAATGTCCCATGTGCCTATGGTTCTATTAAGTCATTTTTCCGTTTACCTCTTGCTTTATTTTTTATAGATTTACTTAGAAGTGCTTTAATTTGTATTTATTCCTAGTGTGTGCTGTGTTTTGGTTGACTTCTTATTTACTTATTTGAGTGACTTCCTTTCCTTTCAATTCGTTAACCCCTTTTGAATGCTTGTCTCATTGTGTAAATGAATGTGTTAATTAGGGACCTGAGCCACACTCACCACACCTGAGGTGTACAGTAATGGGGTTAATGAGTTGCACTTGCACAAAGGAAGCTGTTTGTAAACAAGTTATTTTGTGGGTGTCACATCCTGACCATAGAAAGCCTGTATTTTCTATGGTAGAGTAGGTCAGGGCGTGACTTGGGGTGTTTAGTCTAGTTTAATATTTCTATGTGGGGTTCTAGGTTTATTTTTCTATGTTGGTGTTTGTGTATGATTCCCAATTAGAGGCAGCTAGTAATCTTTGTCTCTAATTGGGAATCATACTTAAGTTGCATTTTTTCCACCTGTGGGTTATGGGATATTATTTATGTATAGTGTGTTTGAGCACTACCTAGTCACTGGTCTTTGTAAGTTTCGTTATTTTGTTTTCAGTTTCACTTATTCATTAAAAGATGTGGAACTATACTCACGCTGCGCCTTGGTCTGATCATTATTACGAACAACGTGACAGTGGGGAAAAACTCATTCTGATTGGCTGGACCTGGCTCCCCAGTGGGTGGACTTAACTCCCAAGTGGGTGGGCCTCCTAGGCTGCGCCCCTAACCAGTCATATGAAATCCATAGATTTAGGGCCTAATGAATTTATTTTCTTCTATGAACTGTAATTGTTGCATGTTGCATTTATATTTTTGTTCGGGATTGTTTATAGCCGAAAAAGTTAAAACACTAGAGCGAAATTCATAGGAGGAAAATAAATTCAACATGCCACATTGGCTTTAGAAAGCGCCAGAAACATCTATACCAAAGTGCGTGTTTAATTCTATCTGTTCTTATCTACTTTTCCTGGCTGGCGAAGTACCAGGATGTTTTCTCTGGTTCTCTGGTTTTTGGAAACTGAATCTGAATGCATCTGAGAAGTTGGGTATACCTTGATCAACTTGAAATGACCGTTTGTAAGCTTGATAAACAAACAATGAATGCAATATCTACCATTTTGAAACCAAAAATATTAATATTCCATTTTAATATTCAATTGATTTTTTAAAAACTGAATGCAATATTCACTCATTTCAGTTTCAAATCATGAAATACAATTTATGGATTCAATTTGTGCATTACAAATTCAATATCCTAATTGAAATTCAATACTATGGAATTCAAATGCAATTTCTGTTGGCACTGAAATCGCTTCATACTGGAAGCTGGGTAGGTCTAGACTCTAGAGGCAAAGTTTTGTACAACTGGAATGTAAATTCTTTACCACTGAAACTCTGTTTTGATCTTTTCATTATCCCCCTGATCACAAGGCAATTAACTGCTGTGTGCATGAGAGGAGGTGCAGTAAACCCAATGGAAAGAACTTTCTCCTTCCAGATGACTGTTCTTTCCCTTTGCGATTCAATGTGAAGAATGTGTGAATTAATGGAATGAGAATATCTCATTTAAAAACACTAGGAGCAAACTATTCCTCATTGAACAGATATACCACAGACTATACCACAGAGGAAATTATACTATGGCATTGTTTTTTAAATTGTGTGGTAGCTTTTCTATTTTGGTCTATTTATTTCCATCATTACCTCCCATTGTTTTCTTGTGTGGGAACATCGCAATACCCACAGGAGTATGGCTATTCAGCTGTAGCGTAAGATATTGGTAACTGATCAAATAAACACTTGAGGAAATGAGGGATACAACAGATATTGAAAGATGCTGCTTCCACACAGGTGTGGTTCCTGAGTTAATTAAGCAATTAACATCCCATCATGCTTAGATCACGTATAAAAATACGCAATTGCCCATTATTTTTGCTACCGTGGTATTTAAAGAAGAGATCTCAGTGAATTTGATAGAGGGGTCTCAAAGGAGCAATGTTGGGGTTAAAGGGTGTGTGTTTATGTGTGTGTCTCAGTCACCAGATCTCAACCCAACTGAACACTTATGGAAGATTCTGGAAAGGCGCCTGAGAAAGTGTTTTCCACCAGCATCAACAAAACACCAAATTATGGAATTTATCATGGAAGAATGAAGTTACATCCCTCCAATAGAGTTCCAGACACTTGTAGAATCTATGCCAAGGTGCATCGAAGCTGTTCTGGCAGCTCGTGGTGGCCCAACGCCCTACTAAGACAATGTATGTTGGTGTTTCCATCATTTTGGCAATTACCTGTATGTAGATGCTATAAAAAGATTTGTACATACAGTATCTAAATGTTTTTAAAATGGGGAAACCTGTCACGACTTTTAATCAAACAATAAAACATTAAACGCTGTATTTTTTCTTCCTGGCTGGCCTTTTCTCTGTCTCCAACCCGCATCCATGATTGATGACTTTGACATGCAATTATCGCTATCCTCACTGGTTCTTGACCCACCTATCAACGGAGAAAGCGATTACAGATTTTCAACCTAAAATCCTTCCATTCATTTTGTTTACCAGTGCTTAGTGAGTACATTTTTTGCATTGATCCTCTGTCTTCTTTTTGGTTTCAACTATCCATTTTCCCTTTTTACCTCCTACTCAGATATCATCACTTTAGCCTGAAAGAGCTTTGGTGTGCCTGTCTGCTTGTTGGCATGAGTTACTCTACAAGATCACGACTCCTCTACAGCTCTCTGACTCAGTGGTGAAGGTAGTTGAAGTGTGGATGTCAGCTTCAATCATATGCAACAAAAGACCTTTCGGAGACTGAGGGCAGTACTGTCAGGTACCACACTTTAGCCCACTCACCCCAACTAGTTTCCCCTTGTAAATGCTGTTCATGATCTGTGTCTCCCAAATGTTTCTTGTGTTTACTGAGTGTGAACCTCCTAAAAGCATTTTCCTGTAGCCCTCTATCCCGATTGATTAAAACTATGGCCCTGTCCAGAAACAACCTCTAACCCACCTAAGCCTAGACACTTGGGTAGATTAGAAAGAATTAGGACAGTATCTCCACTTACACTCTAATACACTTGGTTGAATTTTTGCCATCTTGTTAATATCCTCCCTTCCAGATCCAACTGCCCTAGGAGGTAGCAGTTAGGCCTTGTTTCTGGACAGGGCTTATGTTTCCTGTCACAACCCTTCATTAAGTCATGATTAGAAATGGCAAACACATATCCAGTTCAATCAGTATCTTAGCTGTCCTCTGTCACTCTGTCCCTAAACTGTGTCTGTCAGTATGGTGTTATGGTGGTGCTGCTATGCACTGCACAGATAGCTAGAGCAATGACACGTTTGCCCTCAGAATGGCACCCCGTGGAAACTGTTAACGCAATGTTTGTATGCCTACTGACAAGGCTATAACCACTGCACTTCAGCTGACATTCCCTCCGGAATGGCTGTCAAATAGACAGCCATAACTAGGTTGGGACAATATCAGCAATTAGCAAACTTAGTGCCACCCTTCACAGTTGTTTGTGTGGCCTAAATGAACCTTGTGATTGTGATGCGGGGTGCCGCAAATCGCAGCGAGAGCAAATTGCCTCTCGAGGGCACGATGCGATCATTAGGTTACCTCGTTTTCTGCACCTTCTCTCTTTTTTGTCTCCTACTCAGTGGCAGTTCATTCACCACGATTAAAATTTCAGGAGCTTTAATTGGGTGTGTTTGATCCGCAGGTGCGAAAGCCTCACTGGCTGTGTCAAGCATTTTCTCCGACCCAACGCAAGCGGATATGTTCAAAGCTCCTGAATGAGGATGACCAACATGTCACTCCAAACTCCAACACTTCGTAAAAGGGATTATGAAACACCAATTCAAAGTACAGTTGTTGCCATGTCTTGCCATTTCAAAACAGGCAACTAAGCTAAGCCAACAACTGAACTGGTAGAAGATTTAGCCGGTTATTCATGTTTCACCTTGGCCTATACCAGGTTATTATACAAATCTTATAGTACCAAGTTTGTGGCTGAATGTACCCTTTTCAACTAGATTTTTTGACTCTAAACACTGACTCCATCTTATAAACCAGGTCAACCATTTCCAAACCCCACACATATCATATTCTCAATGTTCTCCCCTACTGTAACACCGCTCAGTTTCCTGGTCATTTGTGCTGCAATAGGCTTTTCTCCCTCTGGTCATTTCCCCCACCAATCCCCATCTCTGTCTCTGCACCAGACAAGATAACAGCACTCACTCTGAGTGTGCCCGTGCGTGCGTGCGTTTGTGCAAGAGAGCGAGCGAGAGGGAAAGAGAGGGCCCTTGGGAGTGCTTGCATGTTCTGCCTGTGTCTGTGTGTCAGTGCAACCTACATGCAGCAGCTGTGTGCTCGCATGTCAGTGGTGTTTCTGCTCCCTATGGTGTACTACAGTGGGATGACCATTCATGACCATTCATGACCATTCCTCTGATCTTGTGCCACTCTGGGCAGAATTAAATACAAAATGGCGCCTAAGGGTACTTGCTTTCATTCATTGCAAAGAAAACAATCTATATAATGTGAATAGTGGAATAAAATATGAATGCGTGGGAATTTACTTGAATCTTAAAAGCCACTTTACAAACCTTGCTAATATTACGTACAATGAGTGCTGTACGTAACCTTATTGTAAGGATTCAATGGCTGCTGGGTATTTTCGTAAGGATTCAATGGCTGCTGAGTATTATCGTAAAGATTCAATGGCTGCTGGGTATTATGGTAAAGATTCAATGGCTGCTGGGTATTATCCTAATGATTCAATGGCTGCTGAGTATTATCGTAAAGATTCAATGGCTGCTGAGTATTATCGTAAATATTCAATGGCTGCTGGGTGTTATTGTAAGGATTCAATGGCTGCTGGGTATTATCGTGAATATTCAATGGCTGCTGGGTATTATCGTAAGGATTCAGTGGCTGTGGGTATTATCATGAGGACTCAATGGGTGTGGGTATTATCATAAGGATTTAATGGCTGCTGGGTATTATCGTAAGGTTTCAGTGGCTGTGGGTATTATCGTATGGATTCAATTGATGTGGGTTTTATCATAAGGATTCAATGGCTGTGGGTATTATTGTAAGTATTCAATGGCTGTGGGTATTATAGTAAGGATTCAATGGCTGTGGGTATTATCATAAGGATTTAATGGCTGCTGGGTATTTTCGTAAGGATTCAATGGCTGCTGGGTATAATCTTAAGGATTCAATGGCTGTGGTTAATATCGTAATCACTCAATGTCTGTGGCTATTATCCTAAGGATTTACAGTGATCGCTGTGGGTATTATCATAAGGATTCAATGGCTGTGGGTATTATCATAAGGATTCAATGGCTGTGGGTATTATCATAAGGATTCAATGGCTGTGGTTATTATCGTAAGGATTTACAGTAATTTTTGTGGGTATTATCGTAAGGATTCAATGGCTGTGGGTATTATCATAAGGATTCAATGGCTGTGGGTATTATCGTGAGGATTCAGTGACTGTGGGTATTATTGTAAGGACTCAATGGCTGTGGGTATTATTGTAAGTATTCAATGGCTGTGGGTATTATAGTAAGGATTCAATGGCTGTGGTTATCATCTTAAGGATTCAATGGCTGTGGGTATTATCATAAGGATTTAATGGCTGCTGTGTATTATTGAAATTATTCAACGGCTGCTGGGTATTATCGTAAGGATTTACAGTAATTGCTGTGGGTATTATCATAAGGATTCAATGGCTGCTGGGTATTATCGTAAGGATTCAATGGCTGTGAGTATTATCATATGGATTTAATGGCTGCTGGGTATTATCGTAAGGATTCAATGGATTTGGGTATTTTCGTAAGGATTCAATGGCTGCTGGGTATTATTGTAAGGATTCAATGGCTGCTGGGTATTATCGTATGGATTCAATTGATGTGGGTTTTATCATAAGGATTCAATGGCTGTGGGTATTATTGTAAGTATTCAATGGCTGTGGGTATTATAGTAAGGATTCAATGGCTGTGGGTATTATCATAAAGATTTAATGGCTGCTGGGTATTTTCGTAACGATTCAATGGCTGCTGGGTATAATCTTAAGGATTCAATGGCTGTGGTTAATATCGTAAGCACTCAATGTCTGTGGCTATTATCCTAAGGATTTACAGTGATCGCTGTGGGTATTATCATAAGGATTCAATGGCTGTGGGTATTATCATAAGGATTCAATGGCTGTGGGTATTATCATAAGGATTCAATGGCTGTGGTTATTATCGTAAGGATTTACAGTAATTTATGTGGGTATTATCGTATGGATTCAATGGCTGTGGGTATTATCATAAGGATTCAAAGTCTGTGGGTATTTTTAGAAGGATTCAACGGCTGTGGGTATTATCATAAGGATTCAATGGCTGTGGGTGTTACCATAAAGATTCAATGGCTGTGGGTATTATTGTAAGGATTCAATGGCTATGGGTATTATGGTAAGGATTCAATGGCTGTGGTTATTATCGTAAGGATTTACAGTAATTGCAGTGTGTATTATCATACGGATTCAAAGTCTGTGGGTATTATCATAAGGATTCAATGGCTGTGGGTATTATCGTATATATTCAATGGCTGTGGTTATTATCGTAAGGATTCAATGGCTGTGGGTATTATCATAAGGTTTAAATTGCTGTGGGTATTATCGTAAGGATTCAATGGCTGTGGGTATTATCATAAGGTTTAAATTGCTGTGGGTATTTTCCAAAGGATTCAATGGCTGTTGATATTATCGTAAATATTCAATGGCTGTGGGTATTATCGTATGAATTTACAGTAATTGCTGTGGGTATTATCATAATGATTCAATGGCTGTGGGTTTTAACGTAAGGATTCAATGGCTATGGGTATTATCGTAACGATTCAATTGCTGTGGGTATTATTGTAAGGATTCAATGGCTGTGGGTATTATCGTAAGGATTCAGTGACTGTGGTTATCATCTTAAGGATTCAATGGCTGTGGGTATTATCATAAGGATTTAATGGCTGCTGTGTATTATTGAAATGATTCAACGGCTGCTGGGTATTATCGTAAGGATTTACAGTAATTGCTGTAGGTATTATCATAAGGATTCAATGGCTGTGGGTATTATCGTATATATTCAATGGCTGTGGGTATTATCATAAGGTTTAAATTGCTGTGGGTATTATCGTAAGGATTCAATGGCTGTGGGTATTATCATAAGGTTTAAATTGCTGTGGGTATTTTCCAAAGGATTCAATGGCTGTTGATATTATCGTAAATATTCAATGGCTGTGGGTATTATCGTATGAATTTACAGTAATTGCTGTGGGTATTATCATAATGATTCAATGGCTGTGGGTTTTAACGTAAGGATTCAATGGCTATGGGTATTATCGTAAAGATTCAATGGCTGCTGGGTATTATTGTAAGGATTCAATGGCTGCTGGGTATTATCGTATGGATTCAATTGATGTGGGTTTTATCATAAGGATTCAATGGCTGTGGGTATTATAGTAAGGATTCAATGGCTGTGGGTATTATCATAAGGATTTAATGGCTGCTGGGTATTTTCGTAAGGATTCAATGGCTGCTGGGTATAATCTTAAGGATTCAATGGCTGTGGTTAATATCGATAGCACTCAATGTCTGTGGCTATTATCCTAAGGATTTACAGTGATCTCTGTGGGTATTATCATAAGGATTCAATGGCTGTGGGTATTATCATAAGGATTCAATGGCTGTGGGTATTATCATAAGGATTCAATGGCTGTGGTTATTATCGTAAGGATTTACAGTAATTTCTGTGGGTATTATCGTAAGGATTCAATGGCTGTGGGTATTATCATAAGGATTCAAAGTCTGTGGGTATTATCATAAGGATTCAACGGCTGTGGGTATCATCATAACGATTCAATGGCTGTGGGTGTTACCATAAAGATTCAATGGCTGTGGGTATTATTGTAAGGATTCAATGGCTATGGGTATTATGGTAAGGATTCAATGGCTGTGGTTATTATCGTAAGGATTTACAGTAATTGCAGTGTGTATTATCATACGGATTCAAAGTCTGTGGGTATTATCATAAGGATTCAATGGCTGTGGGTATTATCGTATATATTCAATGGCTGTGGTTATTATCGTATGAATTTACAGTAATTGCTGTGGGTATTATCATATTGATTCAATGGCTGTGGTATTATCATTCAAGGATTCAATGGCTGTGGGTATTATCGTATATATTCAATGGCTGTGGTTATTATCGTATGAATTTACAGTAATTGCTGTGGGTATTATCATATTGATTCAATGGCTGTGTGTATTATCGTAAGGATTCAATGGCTGTGGGTATTATCATACGGTTTAAATTGCTGTGGGTATTTTCCAAATGATTCAATGGCTGTTGATATTATCGTAAATATTCAATGGCTGTGGGTATTATCGTATGAATTTACAGTAATTGCTGTGGGTATTATCATAATGATTCAATGGCTGTGGGTTTTAACGTAAGGATTCAATGGCTATGGGTATTATCGTAACGATTCAATTGCTGTGGGTATTATTGTAAGGATTCAATGGCTGTGGGTATTATCGTAAGGATTCAATGGCTGTGGGTATTATCATAAGGATACAATGGCTGTGGGTATTATCATAAGGATTTAATGGCTGCTGTGTATTATCGAAATGATTCAACAGCTGCTGGGTATTATCGTAAGGATTTACAGTAATTGCTGTGGGTATTATCATTATGATTCAATGGCTGCTGGGTATTATCATAAGGATTCAACGGCTGCTGGGTATTATGGTAATGATTCAATGGCTGTGGGTATTATCGTAAGCATTCAATGGCTGTGGATATTATCATAAGGATTTAATGGCTGCTGGGTATTTTCGTAAGGATTCAATGGATTTGGGTATTATCGTAAGGATTCAATGGCTGTGGGTATTATTATAAGGATTCAATAGCTACTGGGTATTATCGTAAAGATTCAATGGCTGCTGGGTATTATTGTAAGGATTCAATGGCTGCTGGGTATTATTGTAAGGATTCAATTGATGTCGGTTTTATCATAAGGATTCAATGGCTGTGGGTATTATCGTAAGGATTCAATGGCTGTGGGTATTATCATAATGATTCAATGGCTGTGGGTGTTATCTTGAGGATTTAATGGCTGCTGGGTATTATTGTAATGATTTAATGGATGCTGGGTATTATCATAATGATTCAACGACTGCTGGGTATTGTCGTAAGGATTTACAGTAATTGCTGTGGGTATTAGCATCAGGATTCAATGGCTGCTGGGTATTATCGTAAGGATTCATCGGCTGCTGGGTATTATCGTAATTATTCAATGGCTGTGGGTATTATCATAAGGATTCAATGGCTGTGGGTATTATCGTATGGATTCAATAGCTTTGGTTATTATTGTAAGGACTCAATGGCTGTGGGTATTATCGTAAGGATTTACAGTGATTGCTGTGGGTATTATCATAAGGATGCAATGGCTGTGGGTATTATCATAAGGATTCAATGGCTGTGGGTATTATCGTAAGAATTCAATGGCTGTGGGTATTATCATAAGAATTCAATTGCTGTGGTTATTATCGTAAGGATTTACAGTAATTGCTGTGGGTATTATCATAAGGATTCAATGGCTGTGGGTATTATCATAAGGATTCAAAGTCTGTGGGTATTATCATAAGGATTCAACGGCTGTGGGTATTATCATAAGGATTCAATGGCTGTGGGTGTTACCACAAAGATTCAATGGCCGTGGTTATTATCGTAAGGATTCAATGGCTGTAGGTATTATCGTATGAATTCAATGGCTGTGGGTAGTATCGTATGGATTCAATGGCGATGGGTATTATTGTAATGATTTAATGGCTGCTGGGTATTATTGTAATGATTTAATGGCTGCTGGGTATTATCGTAAGGATTTACAGTAATTGCTGTGGGTATTATCATAAGGATTCAATGGCTGCTGGGTATTATCGTAAGGATTCATCGGCTGCTGGGTATTATCGTAATGATTCAATGGCTGTGGGTATTATCACAAGGATTCAATGGCTGTGGGTATTATCATAAGGATTTACAGTAATTGCTGTGGGTATTATTGTATGGATTCAACGGCTTTGGTTATTATCGTAATGATTCAATGGCTTTGGGTATTATCGTAAGGATTTACAGTGATTGCTTTGGGTATTATCACAAGGATGCATAGGCTTTGGGTATTATCATAAGGATTCAATGGCTGTGGGTATTATCGTAAGAATTCAATGGCTGTGGGTATTATCATAAGGATTCAATGGCTGTGGGTATTATCATAAGGATTCAATGGCTGTGGTTATTATCGTAAGGATTTACAGTAATTGCTGTGGGTATTATCATAAGGATTCAACGGCTGTGGGTATTATCATAAGGATTCAACGGCTGTGGGTGTTATCGTAAGGATTCAATGGCTGTGCGTAGTATCGTATGGATTCAATGGCGATGGGTATTATCGTACGGATTCAATGGCTGCTGGATATTATCGTAAAGATTCAATGGCTGCTGGGTATTATTGTAAGGATTCAATGGCTATGGGTATTATCGTAAGGATTCAATTGCTGCTGGGTATTATCGTAAAGATTCAATGGCAGCTGGGTATTATTGTAAGGATTCAGTGGCTGCTGGGTATTATCGTAAGGAATCAATTGATGTGGGTGTTATCATAAGGATTCAATGGCTGTGGCTATTATCGTAAGGATTCAATGGCTGTGGGTATTATCATAAGGATTCAATGGCTGAAGGTATTATCGTAAGGATTCAATGGCTGTGGGTGTTATCGTAAGGATTCAATGGCTGCTGTGTATTATCGTAATGATTCAACGGCTGCTGGGTATTATCGTAAGGATTTACAGTAATTGCTGTAGGTATTATCATAAGGATTCAATGGCTGCTGGGTATTATCGTAAGGATTCAATGGCTGCTGGGTATTATTGTAAGGATTCAATGGCTGTGGGTATTATTGTAAGGATTTAATGGCTGCTGGCTATTATCGTAATGATTTAATGGCTGCTTGGTATTATCATAATGATTCAAGAGCTGCTGGGTATTATCGTAAGGATTTACAATAATTGCCGTGCGTATTATCGTAAGGATTCAATGGCTGCTGGGTATTATCTTAAGGATTCAATGGCTGTAGTTAATATCGTAAGCACTCAATGTCTGTGGCTATTATCCTAAGGATTTACAGTGATCGCTGTGGGTATTATCATAAGGATTCAATGGCTGTGGGTATTATCATAAGGATTCAATGGCTGTGGGTATTATCGTAAGGATTCAATGGCTGTGGGTATTATCATAAGGATTCAATGGCTGTGGTTATTATCGTAAGGATTTACAGTAATTGCAGTGTGTATTATCATAAGGATTCAAAGGCTGTGGGTATTATCAGAAGGATTCAATGGCTGTGGGTATTATCGTATATATTCAATGGCTGTGGTTATTATCGTATGAATTTACAGTAATTGCTGTGGGTATTATCATAATGATTCAATGACTATGGTTATTATCGTAAGGATTCAATGGCTGTGGGTATTATCATAATGTTTAAATTGCTGTGGGTATTTTCCAAAGATTCAATGGCTGTTGATATTATCGTAAATATTCAATGGCTGTGGGTATTTTCGTATGACTTTACAATAATTGCTGTGGGTATTAACATAATGATTCAATGGCTGTGGGTTTTAACGTAAGGATTCAATGGCTATGGGTATTATCGTAACGATTCAATTGCTGTGGGTATTATCGTAAGGATTCAATGGCTGTGGGTATTATCGTAAGGATTCAAAGGCTGTGGGTATTATCATAAGGATTCAATGGCTGTGGGTATTGTCATAAGGATTCAAAGGCTGCTCGATATTATCGTAAGGATTCAACGGCTGCTGGGTATTATGGTAATGATTCAATGGCCGTGGGTATTATCGTAAGCATTCAATGGTTGTGGGTATTATCATAAGGATTTAATGGCTGCTGGGTATTTTCTTAAGGATTCAATGGATTTGGGTATTATCGTAAGGATTCAATGGCTGTGGGAATTATCATAAGGATTCAATGGCTGCTGTGTATTATCGAAATGATTCAACAGCTGCTGGGTATTATCGTAAGGATTTACAGTAATTGCTGTGGGTAATATCATAAGGATTCAATAGCTGCTGGGTATTATCATAAGGATTCAACGGCTGCTGGGTATTATGGTAATGATTCAATGGCTGTGGGTATTATCGTAAGCATTCAATGGCTGTGGGTATTATCATAAGGATTTAATGGCTGCTGGGTATTATCATAAGGATTCAATTGATGTGGGTTTTATCATAAGGATTCAATGGCTGTGGGTATTATCATAAGGATTCAATGGCTGTGGGTATTATCATAAGGATTCAATGGCTGTGGGTATTATCGTAAGGATTCAATGGCTGTGGGTGTTATCTTAAGGATTTAATGGCTGCTGGGTATTATTGTAATGATTTAATGGATGCTGGGTATTATCATAATGATTCAACGACTGCTGGGTATTATCGTAAGGATTTACAGTAATTGCTGTGGGTATTAGCATCAGGATTCAATGGCTGCTGGGTATTATTGTAAGGATTCATCGTCTGCTGGGTATTATCGTAATTATTCAATGGCTGTGGGTATTATCGTAAGGATTCAATGGCTGTGGGTATTATCGTATGGATTCAATGGCTTTGGTTATTATTGTAAGGACTCAATGGCTGTGGGTATTATCATAAGGATTCAATTGCTGTGGTTATTATCATAAGGATTCAATGGCTGTGGGTATTATCATAAGGATTCAATGGCTGTGGGTATTATCGTAAGGATTCAATGGCTGTGGGTGTTATCTTAAGGATTTAATGGCTGCTGGGTATTATTGTAATGATTTAATGGATGCTGGGTATTATCATAATGATTCAACGACTGCTGGGTATTATCGTAAGGATTTACAGTGATTGCTGTGGGTATTATCATAAGGATGCAATGACTGTGGGTATTATCATAAGGATTCAATGGCGGTGGGTATTATCGTAAGGATTCAATGACTGTGGGTATTATCATAAGGATTCAATGGCGGTGGGTGTTATCATAAGGATTCAATGGTTGTGGGTATTATCATAAGGATTCAAAGTCTGTGGGTATTATCATAAGGATTCAACGGCTGTGGGTATTATCATAAGGATTCAATGGCTGTGGGAATTATCATAAGGATTCAATGGCTGCTGTGTATTATCGAAATGATTCAACAGCTGCTGGGTATTATCGTAAGGATTTACAGTAATTGCTGTGGGTAATATCATAAGGATTCAATAGCTGCTGGGTATTATCATAAGGATTCAACGGCTGCTGGGTATTATGGTAATGATTCAATGGCTGTGGGTATTATCGTAAGCATTCAATGGCTGTGGGTATTATCATAAGGATTTAATGGCTGCTGGGTATTATCATAAGGATTCAATTGATGTGGGTTTTATCATAAGGATTCAATGGCTGTGGGTATTATCATAAGGATTCAATGGCTGTGGGTATTATCATAAGGATTCAATGGCTGTGGGTATTATCGTAAGGATTCAATGGCTGTGGGTGTTATCTTAAGGATTTAATGGCTGCTGGGTATTATTGTAATGATTTAATGGATGCTGGGTATTATCATAATGATTCAACGACTGCTGGGTATTATCGTAAGGATTTACAGTAATTGCTGTGGGTATTAGCATCAGGATTCAATGGCTGCTGGGTATTATTGTAAGGATTCATCGTCTGCTGGGTATTATCGTAATTATTC
Source organism: Oncorhynchus clarkii lewisi (assembly GCF_045791955.1). Classification (NCBI taxonomy): domain Eukaryota; kingdom Metazoa; phylum Chordata; class Actinopteri; order Salmoniformes; family Salmonidae; genus Oncorhynchus; species Oncorhynchus clarkii. Next base: position 56,771,145 of record NC_092151.1, on the reverse strand, counting down.
AATGGCTGTGGGTATTATCGTAAGGATTCAATGGCTGTGGGTATTATCGTATGGATTCAATGGCTTTGGTTATTATTGTAAGGACTCAATGGCTGTGGGTATTATCATAAGGATTCAATTGCTGTGGTTATTATCATAAGGATTCAATGGCTGTGGGTATTATCATAAGGATTCAATGGCTGTGGGTATTATCGTAAGGATTCAATGGCTGTGGGTGTTATCTTAAGGATTTAATGGCTGCTGGGTATTATTGTAATGATTTAATGGATGCTGGGTATTATCATAATGATTCAACGACTGCTGGGTATTATCGTAAGGATTTACAGTGATTGCTGTGGGTATTATCATAAGGATGCAATGACTGTGGGTATTATCATAAGGATTCAATGGCGGTGGGTATTATCGTAAGGATTCAATGACTGTGGGTATTATCATAAGGATTCAATGGCGGTGGGTGTTATCATAAGGATTCAATGGTTGTGGGTATTATCATAAGGATTCAAAGTCTGTGGGTATTATCATAAGGATTCAACGGCTGTGGGTATTATCATAAGGATTCAATGGCTGTGGGTTTTACCACAAAGATTCAATGGCCGTGGTTATTATCGTAAGGATTCAATGGCTGTAGGTATTATTGTATGAATTCAATGGCTGCTCGGTATTATCGTAAGGATTCAATGGCTTTGGTTATTATTGTAAGGACTCAATGGCTGTGGGTATTATCGTAAGGATTTACAGTGATTGCTGTGGGTATTATCATAAGGATGCAATGGCTGTGGGTATTATCATAAGGATTCAATGGCTGTGGGTAGTATCGTATGGATTCAATGGCGATGGGTATTATTGTAATGATTTAATGGCTGCTGGGTATTATTGTAATGATTTAATGGCTGCTGGGTATTATCATAATGATTCAACGACTGCTGGGTATTATCGGATTCAATGGCTGTAGGTATTATCGTAAGGATTCATCGGCTGCTGGGTATTATCGTAATTATTCAATGGCTGTGGGTATTATCATAAGGATTCAATGGCTGTGGGTATTATCGTAAGGATTCAATGGCTGTGGGTATTATCATAAGGATTCAATTGCTGTGGTTATTATCGTAAGGATTTACAGTAATTGCTGTGGGTATTATCATAAGGATTCAATGGCTGTGGGTATTATCATAAGGATTCAAAGTCTGTGGGTATTATCATAAGGATTCAATGGCTGTGGGTAGTATCGTATGGATTTAATGGCGATGGGTATTATTGTAATGATTTAATGGCTGTGGGTGTTATCTTAAGGATTTAATGGCTGCTGGGTATTATTGTAATGATTTAATGGATGCTGGGTATTATCATAATGATTCAACGACTGCTGGGTATTATCGTAAGGATTTACAGTAATTGCTGTGGGTATTAGCATCAGGATTCAATGGCTGCTGGGTATTATTGTAAGGATTCATCGTCTGCTGGGTATTATCGTAATTATTCAATGGCTGTGGGTATTATCGTAAGGATTCAATGGCTGTGGGTATTATCGTATGGATTCAATGGCTTTGGTTATTATTGTAAGGACTCAATGGCTGTGGGTGTTATCATAAGGATTCAATTGCTGTGGTTATTATCATAAGGATTCAATGGCTGTGGGTATTATCATAAGGATTCAATGGCTGTGGGTATTATCGTAAGGATTCAATGGCTGTGGGTGTTATCTTAAGGATTTAATGGCTGCTGGGTATTATTGTAATGATTTAATGGATGCTGGGTATTATCATAATGATTCAACGACTGCTGGGTATTATCGTAAGGATTTACAGTGATTGCTGTGGGTATTATCATAAGGATGCAATGACTGTGGGTATTATCATAAGGATTCAATGGCGGTGGGTATTATCGTAAGGATTCAATGGATGTGGGTATTATCATAAGGATTCAATTGCTGTGGTTATTGTCGTATGGATTTAATGGCGATGGGTATTATTGTAATGATTTAATGGCTGCTGGGTATTATTGTAATGATTTAATGGCTGCTGGGTATTATCAGAATTATTCATCGGCTGCTGGGTATTATCGTAATTATTCAATGGCTCAGGGTATTATCGTAAGGATTCAATGGCTGTGGGTATTATCGTATGGATTCAATGGCTTTGGTTATTATTGTAAGGACTCAATGGCTGTGGGTATTATCGTAAGGATTAACAGTGATTGCTGTGGGTATTATCATAAGGATGCAATGGCTGTGGGTATTATCATAAGGATTCAATGGCTGTGGGTATTATCGTAAGGATTCAATGGCTGTGGGTATTATCATAAGGATTCAATTGCTGTGGTTATTATCGTAAGGATTTACAGTAATTGCTGTGGGTATTATCATAAGGATTCAATGGCTGGGTATTATCATAAGGATTCAAAGTCTGTGGGTATTATCATAATGATTCAACGACTGCTGGGTATTATCGGATTCAATGGCTGTAGGTATTATCGTAAGGATTCATCGGCTGCTGGGTATTATCGTAATTATTCAATGGCTGTGGGTATTATCGTATGGATTCAATGGCTTTGGTTATTATTGTAAGGCCTCAATGGCTGTGGGTATTATCGTAAGGATTTACAGTGATTGCTGTGGGTATTATCATAAGGATGCAATGGCCGTGGTTATTATCGTAAGGATTCAATGGCTGTAGGTATTATCGTATGAATTCAAAGGCTGTGGGTAGTATCGTATGGATTCAATGGCGATCGGTATTATTGTAATGATTCAATGGCTGTGGGTATTATCGTAAGAATTCAATGGCTGCTGGGTATTATCGTAAGGATTCAATGGCTTTGGTTATTATTGTAAGGACTCAATGGCTGTGGGTATTATCGTAAGGATTTACAGTGATTGCTGTGGGTATTATCATAAGGATGCAATGGCTGTGGGTATTATCATAAGGATTCAATGGCTGTGGGTAGTATCGTATGGATTCAATGGTGATGGGTATTATTGTAATGATTTAATGGCTGCTGGGTATTATTGTAATGATTTAATGGCTGCTGGGTATTATCATAATGATTCAACGACTGCTGGGTATTATCGGATTCAATGGCTGTAGGTATTATCGTAAGGATTCATCGGCTGCTGGGTATTATCGTAAGGATTCAAAGGCTGTGGGTATTATCATAAGGATTCAATGGCTGTGGGTATTATCATAAGGATTCAATGGCTGTGGGTATTATCATAAGGATTCAATTGCTGTGGTTATTATCGTAAGGATTTACAGTAATTGCTGTGGGTATTATCATAAGGATTCAATGGCTGTGGGTATTATCATAAGGATTCAAAGTCTGTGGGTATTATCATAAGGATTCAACGGCTGTGGGTAGTATCGTATGGATTTAATGGCGATGGGTATTATTGTAATGATTTAATGGCTGCTGGGTATTATTGTAATGATTTAATGGCTGCTGGGTATTATCATAATGATTCAACGACTGCTGGGTATTATCGGATTCAATGGCTGTAGGTATTATCGTAAGGATTCATCGGCTGCTGGGTATTATCGTAAGGATTCAAAGGCTGTGGGTATTATCATAAGGATTCAATGGCTGTGGGTATTGTCATAAGGATTCAATGGCTGCTCGATATTATCGTAAGGATTCAACGGCTGCTGGGTATTATGGTAATGATTCAATGGCCGTGGGTATTATCGTAAGCATTCAATGGTTGTGGGTATTATCATAAGGATTTAATGGCTGCTGGGTATTTTCTTAAGGATTCAATGGATTTGGGTATTATCGTAAGGATTCAATGGCTGTGGGAATTATCATAAGGATTCAATGGCTGCTGTGTATTATCGAAATGATTCAACAGCTGCTGGGTATTATCGTAAGGATTTACAGTAATTGCTGTGGGTAATATCATAAGGATTCAATAGCTGCTGGGTATTATCATAAGGATTCAACGGCTGCTGGGTATTATGGTAATGATTCAATGGCTGTGGGTATTATCGTAAGCATTCAATGGCTGTGGGTATTATCATAAGGATTTAATGGCTGCTGGGTATTATCATAAGGATTCAATTGATGTGGGTTTTATCATAAGGATTCAATGGCTGTGGGTATTATCATAAGGATTCAATGGCTGTGGGTATTATCATAAGGATTCAATGGCTGTGGGTATTATCGTAAGGATTCAATGGCTGTGGGTGTTATCTTAAGGATTTAATGGCTGCTGGGTATTATTGTAATGATTTAATGGATGCTGGGTATTATCATAATGATTCAACGACTGCTGGGTATTATCGTAAGGATTTACAGTAATTGCTGTGGGTATTAGCATCAGGATTCAATGGCTGCTGGGTATTATTGTAAGGATTCATCGTCTGCTGGGTATTATCGTAATTATTCAATGGCTGTGGGTATTATCGTAAGGATTCAATGGCTGTGGGTATTATCGTATGGATTCAATGGCTTTGGTTATTATTGTAAGGACTCAATGGCTGTGGGTATTATCGTAAGGATTTACAGTGATTGCTGTGGGTATTATCATAAGGATGCAATGGCTGTGGGTATTATCATAAGGATTCAATGGCTGTGGGTATTATCGTACGGATTCAATGGCTGTGGGTATTATCATAAGGATTCAATTGCTGTGGTTATTATCGTAAGGATTTACAGTAATTGCTGTGGGTATTATCATAAGGATTCAATGGCTGCTGGGTATTATCATAAGGATTCAAAGTCTGTGGGTATTATCATAAGGATTCAACGGCTGTGGGTATTATCGTAAGGATTCAATGGCTGTAGGTATTATCGTATGAATTCAATGGCTGTGGGTAGTATCGTATGGATTCAATGGCGATGGGTATTATTGTAATGATTTAATGGCTGCTGGGTATTATTGTAATGATTTAATGGCTGCTGGATATTATCATAATGATTCAACGACTGCTGGGTATTATCGTAAGGATTTACAGTAATTGCTGTGGGTATTATCATAAGGATTCAATGGCTGCTGGGTATTATCGTAAGGATTCATCGGCTGCTGGGTATTATCGTAATTATTCAATGGCTGTGGGTATTATTGTATGGATTCAATGGCTTTGGTTATTATCGTAAGGATTCAATGGCTTTGGGTATTATCGTAAGGATTTACAGTGATTGCTGTGGGTATTATCATAAGGATTCAATGGCTGCTGGGTATTATCGTAAGTATTCAATGGCTGTGGGTGTTACCACAAAGATTCAATGGCCATGGTTATTATCGTAAAGATTCAATGGCTGTAGGTATTATCGTATGAATTCAATGGCTGTGGGTAGTATCGTAATGATTCAATGGCTGTGGGTATTATCATAAGGATTCAACGGCTGCTGGGTATTATCGTAATGATTCAATGGCTGTGGGTATTATCATAAGGATTCTACGGCTGCTGGGTATTATCGTAATGATTCAATGGCTGTGGGTATTATCATAAGGATTCAATGGCTGTGGGTATTATCGTAAGGATTCAATGGCTGTGGGTATTATCGTATGGATTCAATGTCTGTGGGTAGTATCGTATGGATTCAATGGCTATGGGTATTATCGTAAGGATTTAATGGCTTGTGGGTGACAAGGAAAAGACATTGGGAGGAAACATTTATCTTGCCCTGCTCATAAAAATACCCACTCAGCAAAATGGCCAGGGCTCTAAATTTGCAGCAGCATGGCTTAACCTGGCTTGCAGTATACCCTTTGATAGATCATTATAATATTCACCACCGGCAACACAGACAAAAAGAGGATTCATATTGTGTGGCTTAAAGGGATAGTTCACCCAACTGACTTAATGAGTCGCTGGCTGTGTGCTAAGTAAACAACTATGAACCATAGACACAGCTCTTGTTCCAAATCCTATGTGGTTAAACATTGACTTGTCATACAACCCTCTCGGTAACACTTGACACCCCAGCATCATTTGACGCAATGACACGGACATAGACATGTCATAACAGCTAACTTGTCATAACCTGTCATAACATGTTCATAACACTGACACATATATTTAGACCTGTTGTTGTGACATATACTGTGTTATGTTATGGCTGGTTATGACACCTACGTAAAAGTGTCTTAACTCACAGAAATTCAGATAAAAAAAGATGTAGAACTTATGAACCTAACTTTAAAATAAAAGGAAACTTCTCGACAGGGAAAAAAAACATTTAATAAATGTACTCATGTAGGTGTCATAACCAGGAATAAAATAATGCAATATATGTTACAACAGGCCTAAATGTATGTGTCATGACACTGTTATGACTTTAATATGACAGGTTATGACAAGTTATCTCAGCTGTTATGACAATGTGTTATAACGCTGGGTGTCAAGTAAAGTGTTACCATAATTTCTGTTAATTTCTGTATCTTCAATCTTGTTATGTTTTTCCTACCTTCGTTAATATTGTGTGAATTCAAGGGGAATTCAAGATTCCCCTTGAAGTTTCCCTGCCTTTTGCTTGTTCTGCCAAAGCTTTCTCCTTCTCTACAGGTTTTTTTCTTCCCGGGATAGTCTTTGCTTGGTTGGTTTCCAATCTCCCTCCCTCTCTCTCCCTCTCTCTCCCTCTCTCTTCCTCTCTCTTCCTCTCCCTGCCTCTCACTGGACCTGCTAGGAGTCGTCTTTCATTACTGCTACTCTGCAGTATCTTCTATTTACAGTTGACGTCAATTACTTCCCACACTTTGCCTCTCGGGTCTCCAATGTCTATTTGACGATTCTTCCCTGATGAATTCTCTCCCTCTCCCTTAAACCTCTTCCTCCCACTTACTCTCTTTCTACTCTTTCAGTCAGATAAGAGGACACACGCTGTCTGTCCGAAACCTCATGTGGTAGACGCCAGTTTGACACTGCAGAATTTCCCTCTCCCTCTGTCTTGTTTATTTACGTTTCTGTAGGCCATTTAGTCTCAACATATAAAGGAAAAATCCTATACAATAGAATTACATTGACATTTTATTTATTTATTCATTCTTTGTGTTTGGAATCCTGCATGCCCTACCTTTCCATACTGCATCTTGCAGTGTGCTTGTAGTGCCTCTTCACGCTCAATGTGAACCCATTAAATAGCAACTACCGATAGTCATTGATTGCACTGGGCAAGAATGAAATCCCTCATTGATTCCTATGCGCAACAATGAAATCCCTGCCTTGCAAAGAGAATTGAAGTGTCAAAATTGAGCAGGAGAGAAGGCCGAACCCTTCGTGCATCCCCTGGGCCGTGGAGCCCCCCCCCCCCCCCCCCCCCCCCCCAACACACACACACACACACCCTCCTCCTTTTGGCCTTTTGGCATCTTCTCAGTTTAGCACAAAACCACACACGCGCACAAACAAATACACACATGCTTATACACATGGACGCAGACAGGCACGCAGACACACTCTCACACGCACACACACACACACGCCGCTCCTTCTCCATTCCCTTGGAGCTGAGGGGCTTCCAGGGGCTTTTGCGAAAACCGTCCCATTGATCAGAGCAAATGGAGACTTGTCGAGTTACCACGGTAACTATCATGCCGACTCAGGGGGTGCGCACAAGCTGTTGGAGAATCTGTGAGTCAGGTTGACGGGCAGGGGCCAATGAAGAGAGAGAGAGAGAGAGAGAAAGAGAGAGAGAGAGAGAGAGACCGCTCTTGATGGCGGAGAGAAAATCCAATAATATTTTTTAGAGTTAATTTCCTGCAATTCTACACATTTTGCCATGGGGCATAGAGAAAATGTTGCTGTTTCTTAACAAGCTTGCTGAAATTCTACACATTTTGCCATGGGGTGGAGAAAAATATTTTGCTTAGTTTGACTAATTTCATGCAATTCTATTCATTTTGCCATGGAGTGGAGAGAGAAATGTGCAATTTTACAGGTAATTTCCTCCAATTCTACATGTTTTGCCATAGGGTAGAGAGCATTTTGGGGGGTTTTGAAGCTAGTTTCCTGCAATTTTACCATCAGAAAACCATTCAGTATCTGGTGTGACAACCATTTGCCTCTTGGTGACATGTCTGGTGAGTATGCAGGCCATGGAAGAACTGGGACACATTCAGCTTCCAAGAATTGTGTACAGATCCTTGCAACATGCGGCACTGCATTATCATGTTGAAACATGAGGTGATGGCGGCAGATGAATGGCACGACAATGGGCCTGAGGATCTCGTCACAGAATCTCTGTGCATTAAAATTGCCATCGATAAAATGCAATTGTGTTTGTTGTCCATAGCTTATGACTGTCCATACCATGACCCCATTGCCACCACAGGGCACTCTGTTCACAATGTTGACATCAGCAAACTGCTCACTCACACAACGCCATAAACGTGGTCTGCTGTTGTGAGGCCGGATGGACGTACAGTACAGCCAAATTCTCTAAAACCACGTTGGAGGCGGCATACAGTATAGCAGAGAAATTGACATTCAATTATCTGGCAACAGCTCTGGTGGACATTCCTGCAGTCAGCATGCCAATTGCACACTCCCTCAAAACTTGAGACGTTTGTGGCATTGTGTTGTGTGAGAACTGCACATTTTACAGTGGCCTTTTATTGTCCACAGCACAAGGTGCACCTGTGTAATGATCATGCTGTTTAGTCAGCTTCTTGATATGACACACCTGTCAGGTGGATAAATTGTCTTGGCAAAGGAGAAATGCTCACTAACAGGGATGTAAGCAAATTGGTGCACAGAAATTAGTGTTTTGTGTGTATGGAACATCTCTGGGATATTTTATTTCAGCTCGTGAAAAATGGCATGAACATTTTACATGTTACATTTATATTTTAGTTCAGTATATTATGACCCCATTCTGGGATATGGATGTTGCATTTATATTTTTGTTCAGTGTAAACATTTTCAGATGACATGGGTTAATTGAGTGACCATCAGTGACTGACATAACAAGAGAAAAACTCCTGGTTGTTCATTTCAAAATTGCGCCTTGTGTATTTTACTATTTAACTCTCAACAGGAAGTAGAGAAAAAAATTGTCCCTAAGCGGTCTCCTATGTCGCTTATGTCTAGGGCCAGCCCTGTGTCTGATCCTCTGTATGTGCTGGCCCCAGTGACCAGCCAGATAGTCACAACAGCATGTAAAGCCGCTTTCTGTCCCATCCTTTGATGGGATCATTGGTGTTGCGGTGTTTGGCGGATGCAGCATGTAGCAGGCAGTAGCTTACTGAAGTAGACTAGTGGTTCTCAATCCTGGTCCTGGGGGAGCACATTTCTGTTTTTTTGCACTAGCACTATACACCTGATTCAAATCATCAACTCATCAGGATTTGATGATTTGAATCAGGTGTGTAGTGCTAGTGCAAAAAACAAAAATGTGCTCCCCCAGGACCAGGATTGAGAACCACTGCAGTAGACTATTAAAGACAGGGCTATCCTCACAGCACAGAGCTGCATTACAACAACAGATGAGGCTGCTGGACGAATGGATACCATACCAGTGGTCATTGGTGTATATATTTTGGGAGACTAAACAAAACGAGCACTGGTGATTTATTAGTAACATGGCTATTAGTGCTTTACAACAGGGCTGGCTGAAAAGGATCCGCGAACTCACAGATTCTATAGATAGTGTATGTATTGTCTTTGAAGGATTTTACCACTAACTATCTGACATACTCCTTCAATTTGAAGTTTAAGAATCATTTCTACCTCTAAAGCGAGAGCATGCTCCTGTTTGTGGTTCATGCTTGGGTAACAATCATTTTAAGACAGTGTCTGTGTGCAAGTCTGTATTACAGTAAGATGTTTCCACATAGCAGGAGTTGGGCTCTTACGCCACCTGGAGGCACAGTAGGTGAAGTTAATGTACTAACTGAATATCAAAATATCATTACGCCAACCCTACTCCTGAAAAGGCATTTGTTCCAGCCCTGCACTAACACACCTAATTCAGCTAATCATGGTCCTTGGGAGCAGCTAATTAATAGAACTGGGTGTGTTAGAGTTGGGGTGGTACAAAAATGTGCACACCATATACTGTACGCTGAGTGTCCAAAACATTAAGAACACCTGCTCTATCCGTGACATAGACTGACCAGGTGAATCCAGGTGAAAGCTATGATCCTTTATTGATGTCACTTGTTAAATTCACTTCAATCAGTGAGGATGAAGGGGAGGAGTCAGGATAAAGAAGGATTTGTAAGCCTTGAGACAATTAATACATGGAGTGTGTATGTGTGCCATCCAGAGGGTGAATGGGCAAAACAAAAGATTGAAGTGCCTTTGAACGGGGTATGGTAGTAGGTGCCAGGCGCACTGGTTTGTGTCAAGAACTGCAACGCTCCTGGGTTTTTCTTGCTCAACAGTTTCCCGTGTGTATCAAGAATGGTCCACCACCCAAAGGACATCCAGACAAATTGACACAACTGTTGGAAGCATTGGAGTCAACATGGGCGCCAGCATCCCTGTAGAACGCTTTCGACATCCATGCCCTTACAAATTGAAGCTCTTTCTAAGGGGAGAAGTGTGTGCAGCTCAGTATTAGGAAGGTGTTCCTAATGATTTTTCTCCTCAGTGTATATGACTCTACAGGAGACAGAAATGTAGCTGGTGCTACAAGTCTACAGTAGGTGGCAGATTCCTCCACTAAATGGAATGTCATGGTTGATTGATGGTCAATGCAGTACAGTCAGTACAGTATTGCAGTAGAGAAGAGAGGATCATGTCCAATCTCGTGAGAGCCTGTAAGAACCAGTGTAACCTCAATGTGTGACATGATGCACATCATGTCTGAAAATATGGAATTTGGGAAATTGAATGAAGCTGAGTGAAATCAGAGTTTGTGTTTATTTTCCTTATTTCACAAGTATTTCCAATGAAATGTAGTGGATGATGCAGTCATAATTTCACTGGAGTAAATATATTTAATTCATTTAATTGTTTCAAGAGATATCTTTGTTTGTTTGTGGTTATGCATCTACATGTAAAAAAAACAACCATTTCTCATTAGCTGACTTTCAGGTAATTTACTAGTACATGTTTAATTACTAATAGGCCTACATTTAACATCACTTTTCAACATTAAAAAAACATATTACACCAGATAATAAGAATTTGTGATTCTTAATTCTGCCCCTCCAAATATCTCTCTATTTATAATTTGAGAGAAACCTCTATTAAAGGGATAGTTTACTCAAAAATGACTAAACTATCTAATAACAGTGGGCCAATGAACAAAATACTCAAATACAGTTTGAGTGAACTATCCCTTTAATAGTGGGTGCTATTGTAAATAATGACCTAAAACAACACTGACCTCCTTAATGGCTTCAAACCAATTCCACCCCACATTGATTTAGCCGAGCAATCATTCCACATGTGTGACCATTGAAAAAAGTATGAAAAAAGTGACCTATTTCTGCTACTGGACACATAGTATGCTGGAGTCCAGTTATCGATTCTTTAATCGCTGAAATCAGTGTCACAAAATGTTGCACCATAAACAATAGCAATGGTTGGCCAAAAGTGGGCACTGTCATAAGACAGCAATGGTCGTATTTAGAGACTTTAGTTTCAATGATCGACACGGACTCTAACTAATTTCATTGCGATGAAAGTCATTGAAAGCGGTTACACAGACTTAGACCCCTGTACCTTGCAGATCACCATTGGTCTGTGGAAGAAGATGGAACAATGTTTGGAAACCTCTTGTCTGGAGCTAATAATGTCTATGTCCAAAGTCCTTCAGAAAGTTTGCAATGTATCTGTTTTACCACAGCAACAATTTGACGGGTATTCATGGTGGTTCCCCATGATTATTAGATTAGAGAACAAAAACTTGAATGTTCTCATTGTGGCAACTCATTTGCGGTTATGGATACAATCATCTTTTAGCAGTGCATGTAGACCAAGGCCACATTTTTATGTACAGTACAACCCAAAAGCATGGACACACCTACTCATTCAATGGTTTTTCTTTATTTAAAAAAATAATAATTTAGACATCAAAACTATGAAATAAAACATGAAATCATGCAGTAACCAAAAAAGTATTAAACAAATCAAAATATATTTCATATTTGAGATTCTTAAAAATGGCCACCCTTTGCCTTGATGACAGCTTTGCACACTCTTGGCATTCTCTCAACCAGCTTCAGTCACCTGGAATGCATTTCAATTAACAGGTGTGCCTTGTTAAAAGTTCATTTGTGGAATTTCTTTCCTTCTTAATGTGTTTGAGCCAATCAGTTGTGTTGTGACAAGATACGGGTGGCATACAGAAGATAGCCCTATTTGCTAAAAGACCAAGGCCATATTGTGGCAAGAACAGATCAAATAAGCAAAGAGAAATGACAGTACATCATTACTTTAAGACATGAAGGTCAGTCAATCAGGAACATTTTAAGAACTTTTAAAGTTTCTTCAAGTGCAGTCGCAAATAACGATCAAGCACTATGATGAAACTGGCTCTCATGAGGACCGCCACAGGAAAGGAAGACCCAGAGTTACCTCTGTTGCAGAGGATAAGTTCATTAGAGTTACCAGCCTCAGAAATTGCAGCCCAAATAAATGCTTCACAGAGTTCAAGTAATAGACACATCTCAACATCAACTGTTCAGAGGAGACTACAGTGGGGAGAACAAGTATTTGATACAATGCCGATTTTGCAGGTTTTCCTACTTACAAAGCATGTAGAGGTCTGTCATTTTTATCATAGGTACACTTCAACTGTGGGAGACGGAATCTAAAACAAAAATCCAGAAAATCACATTGTATGATTTTTAACTAATTAATTTGCATTTTATTGCATGACATAAGGATTTGATACATCAGAAAAGCATATCTTAATATTTGGTACAGAAACCTTTTGTTTGCAATTACAGAGATCATACGTTTCCTGTAGTTCTTGACCAGGTTTGCACATCTTAGCTTCATCTAAGTCACAACAACAGACAAACACAGTGTGCTTAAATTAATAACACACAAATTATTGTATTTTTCTTGTCTATATTGAATACATAATTTAAACGTTCACAGTGCAGGTTGGAAAAAGTATGTGAACCCCTAGGCTAAGGACTTCTCCAAAAGCTAATTGGAGTCAGGAGTCAGCTAACCTGGAGTACAATCTTTGAGACGAGATTGGAGATGTTGGTTAGAGCTGCCCTGCCCTAAAAAACACGCACAAAATTTGAGTTTGCTATTCACAAGCAGCATTGCCTGATGTGAACCATGCCTCGAACAAAAAAGAGATCTCAAATCAAGAATCGTTGACTTATATAAAGCTGGAAAGGGTTACAAAAGTATCTTTTTTTATATATTTTTTTATTTTCACCTTTATTTAACCAGGTAGGCAAGTTGAGAACAAGTTCTCATTTACAATTGCGACCTGGCCAAGATAAAGCAAAGCAGTTCGATACATACAATGACACAGAGTTACACATGGAGTAAAACAAACATACAGTCAATAATACAGTATAAACAAGTCTATATACGATGTGAGCAAATGAGGTGAGATAAGGGAGGTAAAGGCAAAAAAAGGCCATGGTGGCAAAGTAAATACAAATAGCAAGTAAAACACTGGAATGGTAGATTTGCAGTGGAAGAATGTGCAAAGTAGAAATAAAAATAATGGGGTGCAAAGGAGCAAAATAAATAAATACATTAAATACAGTAGGGAAAGAGGTAGTTGTTTGGGCTAAATTATAGGTGGGCTATGTACAGGTGCAGTAATCTGTGAGCTGCTCTGACAGTTGGTGCTTAAAGCTAGTGAGGGAGATAAGTGTTTCCAGTTTCAGAGATTTTTGTAGTTCGTTCCAGTCATTGGCAGCAGAGAACTGGAAGGAGAGGCGGCCAAAGAAAGAATTGGTTTTGGGGGTGACTAGAGAGATATACCTGCTGGAGCGTGTGCTACAGGTGGGAGATGCTATGGTGACCAGCGAGCTGAGATAAGGGGGGACTTTACCTAGCAGGGTCTTGTAGATGACATGGAGCCAGTGGGTTTGGTGACGAGTATGAAGCGAGGGCCAGCCAACGAGAGCGTACAGGTCGCAATGGTGGGTAGAATATGGGGCTTTGGTGACAAAACGGATTGCACTGTGATAGACTGCATCCAATTTGTTGAGTAGGGTATTGGAGGCTATTTTGTAAATGACATCGCCAAAGTCGAGGATTGGTAGGATGGTCAGTTTTACAAGGGTATGTTTGGCAGCATGAGTGAAGGATGCTTTGTTGCGAAATAGGAAGCCAATTCTAGATTTAACTTTGGATTGGAGATGTTTGATATGGGTCTGGAAGGAGAGTTTACAGTCTAACCAGACACCTAAGTATTTGTAGTTGTCCACGTATTCTAAGTCAGAGCCGTCCAGAGTAGTGATGTTGGACAGGCGGGCAGGGCAGGTAGAGATCGGTTGAAGAGCATGCATTTAGTTTTACTTGTATTTAAGAGCAATTGGAGGCCACGGAAGGAGAGTTGTATGGCATTGAAGCTTGCCTGGAGGGTTGTTAACACAGTGACCAAAGAAGGGCCAGAAGTATACAGAATGGTGTCGTCTGCGTAGAGGTGGATCAGGGACTCACCAGCAGCAAGAGCGACCTCATTGTCGTATACAGAGAAGACAGTCGGTCCAATAATTGAACCCTGTGGCACCCCCATAGAGACTGCCAGAGGTCCGGACAGCAGACCCTCCGATTTGACACACTGAACTCTATCAGAGAAGTAGTTGGTGAACCAGGCGAGGCAATCATTTGAGAAACCAAGGCTGTCGAGTCTGCCGATGAGGATGTGGTGATTGACAGAGTCGAAAGCCTTGGCCAGATCAATGAATACGGCTGCACAGTAATGTTTCTTATCGATGGCGGTTAAGATATCATTTAGGACCTTGAGCGTGGCTGAGGTGCACCCATGACCAGCTCTGAAACCAGATTGCATAGCAGAGAAGGTATGGTGAAATTCGAAATGGTCTTCTAAGGTCTTTTGAAGACCTTAGAAAGGCAGGGTAGGATAGATATACTTCTGTAACAGTTTGGGTCTAGAGTGTCTCCCCCTTTGAAGAGGGGTATGACCGCGGCAGCTTTCCAATCTTTGGGGATCTCACACTATACGAAAGAGAGGTTGAACAGGCTAGTAATAGGGGTTGCAATAATTGCGGCAGATCATTTAAAAAAATATATATATGTATATATATTTTTTTTCCCCACAATTTCGTGGTATCCAATTGTTAGTAGTTACTGTCTTTTATCATCGCTACAACTCCCGTACGGGCTCGGGAGAGACGAAGGTCGAGAGTAATGCGTCCTCCGAAACACAACCCAACCAAGCCGCACTGCTTCTTAACACAGCGAGCATCCAACCCGGAAGCCAGCCACACCAATGTGTCGGAGGAAACACCGTACACCTAGACCTGGTCAGCGTGCACTGCGCCCAGCCCACCACAGGAGTCGCTAGCGCGCAATGAGACAAGGATATCCCTACAGGCCAAACCCTGCCTAACCCAGACGACGCTGGGCCAATTGTGCGTCGCCCCATGGACCTCCCAGTCGCGGCCAACTGCGACAGAGCCTTGGCTCGAGCCCAGAGTCTCTGGTGGTACAGCTAGCACTGCGATGCAGTGTCTTGGACCACTGTGCCACCCGTGAGACCCTCGGCAGATCATTTTAGAAAGAGAGGGTCCAGATTGTTTAGCCCAGCTGATTTGTAGGGGTCCAGATTTCGCAGCTCTTTCAGAACATCAGCTATCTGGATTTGGGTGAAGAAGAAATGGGGGAGGCTTGTGCAAGTTGCTGTGGGGGGTGCAGAGCTGTTGACCTGGGTAGGGGTAGCTAGGTGGAATGCTAGGCCAGCCATAGAGAAATGCTTATTGAAATTCTCGATTATCGTGGATTTATCAGTGGTGACAGTGTTTCCTAGCCTCAGTGCAGTGGGCAGCTGGGAGGAGGTGCTCTTATTCTCAATGGACTATCATCGACGGAATCATCGACGCTATCATTGATGGAAAAATCAATTTCCAAGTTTATCCAGACATTTTGCAGTAGAAAGTAAGGCTATCTGACCGCCAATTGAAGCTCAACAGAAGTTGGGTGATGCAATAGGACAACAACCCAAAACACAGAAGTAAACAAACAACAAAATGGCTTCAACAGAAGAAAATACACCTTCTGGAGTGGCCCAGTCAGAGTCCTGACCTCAACCCGTTTGAGATGCTGTGGCATGACCTCAAGAAAGCGGTTCACACCAGACATCCCAATAATATTGCTGAACTGAAACAGTTTTGTAAAGAGGAGTGGTACAACATTTCTCCTGACCGTTGTGCAGGTCTAAACCGCAAATACAGAAAACTTTTGGTTATACAAGTTTGGAGTTTATTGCTGCCAAATGAGGTTCACATACTTTTCCGCCCTTCTCTGTGAATGTTTAAACAGTGTGTTCAATAAAGACATGAAAACGTATAATTGTTTGTGTGTTATTAATTTAAGCAAACTGTGTTTGTCTATTGTTGTGACTTAGATGAAGATCAGATCACATTTTATGACCAATTTATGCAGAAGTCCAGGTCATTCCAAAGGGTTCACATACCTTTTCTTGCCACTGTATTTTGATTTAACACTTTTTTGGTTACTACATGATTCCATATGTGTTATTTCATAGTTTTGATGTCTTCACTATTATTCTACAATGTAGAAAATTGTAAAAAATAAAAATAAAAACAAACTTTGAATGAGTAGATTTGTCCAAACTTTTGACTGGTACTGTTAGTTGTGGCTTAAGGCGGCACACATAACTCTCTATAATGCACTATTGACTCAAATCAAATGTTATTTTGAGTGCATTTTACACTAAGGGAGAAAAGCTCTTAATAGCCCACTCAATGATGGTACAATTCCTTAGTTTTCTGTTAGGGCCTACTTTAAATGCTTTAGGCTAACAGGTATACAGCCTAGGATACACATCATACAGTGGGTTGCATAATGTATGTTTAACAGTTGTCATGGAGCCAATATTAGGCTATGGGAAAGGTATCTGCTAGCCTGGTTGCCATCTCAGTTCAACTATTACATTCAAGGAGTGGAATAGCTAAAAAGACTGATACCCAGACTTAGGTATCTGCAGTGAGCATGAACATATTGCTTATAGAAGTTGAGATCCTATTAGTCTCATTAAATAACACGAGTCTCCTAAATAATACATTCATTGACGTGTCCTGTCCAGTGTGAGAATTCTAGCAGAGCTAAATCGATTCTATGCCTACACTATTTTCTTATTTTCTATCCATGTGGGGGCGTAACGCCTCACCTAACTCGCGCTAGCTGTGCGAACAGATGATACAGCATTGCGCGGTATGAGCTCAGAAATGGAACAAAATAAATCATCCTAAAACAGGGAATGGTGGGAGCACGGATGTGGAAAGTATAGAAGTTATTTTGAACCCATTAGCAAAGGCAAATCATTATTTGGGCCCTGATTTAAAGGGTAGTCTTTTGGCAAATTTGCTGTAAGCGCGTTGCTCCCCACCAAAGCCAGCTACAGGGGAGGGACTGCCGATTTCTCGACTTTGCAGCTCTGAATGAAGGGGAGGGGGTCCGTAGACCGAAATTGGTGGTAGTGGGCTACTGAGGAAGACTACTCCTCTTGATATTAAAGGCAAAATACACATTTCAGTCGAACACAGCAGAGTTGGTGAAACGGGACGGTGGTGAAACATGGAGTAAGTAGACTTTTGACTTAACTGCATGTAGCCTATTATTATTGTATAGACTAGGGTATTTTATGCACTGACAATGAATGTTCTGGCTCAATTTGAACGATTTCGCCCCGATTGCCACACCTGCAAAAGGGAAAGAATATGTAGGCGAGCTAATTGCAATGTAGGTCTTTTGGGGGGATGAAATGAGGTATTGATTTTTTCGAAACAGTGAAGAAAGGATTTTTAATAGGCGAAGTTAATATTTTGATAATAGTCAACCTTAAAACATCGCCAATATGCAGACAAAAGACAATGTCATGTTATTGACTTCAACTTGCATCGCATTTATTTGTCCTCTCTTCAGTGCTCAGTGTTGGGCAAGACATCAAGGCTTTTTAAAAATGTGCGCCTATGCTGTAAAATACTGGACCTATATCTAGACAGGGCAAAGCCGCATGTTCAATCGGCAGTCTATGTAAGGAATATCCTCTTAACAACAGCTGGGGATTTATGTGAAATAAAACATGTGTCCAGAATAACTACTCCCGGCTATATTTGCACGTGTAATTAGCCTACCGTGGATTTTAATGGTCAACCATAACAACTATTTGTAAAATGACCTATCGATTTAGGCTCAGTTTGTCTTTTGGGGGATCAATATGGGGAACGTGTGATGCATGCTGCGCATGTTCCTAAATAGCGCGCCGCATATGGGGGATCCTGAATGTCATAGTCCAGTGGTGTGAATGTCGTGCTATTTGGAAATAGGAGGGAGCGCCAGACAACGGTACCAGCCAGCCGTGCCTGCTCTTAATTGTGTGAGTGGTGGGTGCGCATGCATGTGTAGGAACCGGGGCGTGCATGTGTAGGAGCCGTGTTTTCATTTTCTCCCGTGTTGACAGAAATGGGCTGTTCCAACATGGCTGAGTGAGCTGATGCGGCTCCTTTAGTGTAGCCTACATAGATACAGAAAGGTGTTATAGGAAACATGTCATTACTTTGTCATTATGGCTGACTACGGGAGTGAACGTTATTTACAATAAGGGTTACATGGAGAAAATCGGACCTCTCTGAAATGAAAATGGATGGCACTCCCTTCAGCAAAATGTATATAATCTAAACCGTCCCCGAACGCTTGAAAAAAAACAAACACGTGATCCCTTCTATACAAAGTAAGTGGATAGTAGAGAACATATCTTCCGTTACCCTCAATTCTTGGACAGACCAGAGCCTTAGAAATGCAGTTTTAGAAACTGTTCTTCATCCTGTAAGCATTACATGGCAGTGCAGGAATTTTGCTAGCACACAAGACTGCGGGACAGAAGGTTGTGGGTTCGCAGACCACCGTGGACAAGAATAAGGATGGAAAGGTCTCCTTTATAGTAAAAGCATTGCACGAATCAATTATTTTATTTGCAGGTCCGAGAAAAAATTGCCTTTTAATAAACATTTCATGCAATGCTACATCGTTTTACGCATTAGCTGAATCTTTTTAAATAGGCTAATGGACAGAAAGATAGGCCTGTGTTCATCTTATCATATTTCGCCAACGCCAAGTAAGTGTTACTTGTTTGTAACGAAGCTGACCCTGTTTGCAAGTAATTCAATCTGAGAAGTCATTCGGAATCTGAGCATGATACTTTAAAAATTTAGCCTACCTGGATATAGCAGCTTATTGCCTAATTTCCTCTGTCAAACAAGTAGGCCTACTACTCATTTCTTAAATAGGAAAAAATAGGCTCCAACACAAAGCCCTCTCATTGTTTGTAAAGTCTAATTAAAATGAAGATGTGTTTATCAGATTTGATGGCCTCACAATAAACCAGATTCAAGAAACTTGAAGCAGCAGCTGTGGCACAATCAATTGTAAATGGACAGCTCATGGTGCTGAAAGTAGGCAAATTCATTCGAGTAGGCATAATTCATTTCAACCATCATGGGCAAGACACATGTTGTTTTTAATAAAAATGAATTATAGTAGTAGCAAGCTATCAAAGTTGACCTCAGGTTCTCCTTCTCATCTCTGCGCTCTCCTCAAACTGAACATGACATACATGTAGGTGATAGGCTAGTCCACGAGCAAGTGCATTTTTTTGGACTAGGCCTAATAAAGTATTATTTCGCTTTTGACTCTCTTCCTGAACTGCCACCGTAGCCCTACACAGTTTTTGATCAGCAAGAGCAGAGAAGGCATGGGCTCAGGGTTGGAATATCCATTAGAGTGTGTAATACAGCCCAGTTGTATTTACACCATACCAGCAGCTATCTTAGAAATGTAACTTTGCTCTTTGTGTCTCTGAGCATGCACTTCATAGCCTATAGGCTATGGATCATTTGATTGAGACCACACTAAATAGCCTATAGGCGCACTTGATATTGCGTGCCCAGCGGAGAATCAGAGATGAGGGGCGGCATCTGGCACACATGGAAATTTAGCCTGACAAGCAACTAATTCTAAAACACTGAGAAATATTGAAATTTCATCAATTACAAATTACATGACCCTCCCCTGGACTAGATTTAAAAAAAAAAATACTAAACCCTCCCCTTGACTGAAATTGAAAAAGCACGATCTCCCACACTTTCCTCCATGTAACCATTCTGTACATTTCCATATATCCTTAAGTATCCATGACTGACTTACAGTGAGATGAACAAAATATAAAAAGTATTCTTGAAAATACAATGGGCAATAGGGGACCATGACCATCTTCCATTGTTGCAGGCCTAAGAGCCCACTAATATTACAATGTTACAGTGATGTTGCAGCATTGTTACAATGATTCTTCTTCTTTTTCATAGCCCACATTGCTTCCATCTGACTATCCATCACCTTCGTTTCACCTGACATACTCTAACATCCTCAAGAATGCTATTGTTTATACATACCAATTTGTCATGTTTAACACAGTAGACCTATTTTATTGATTGATATTAAGATTTGTGTTTATTGTTCCACGTTTTGAAGGTGCCAGTAGTAAAGTAGAGCACAAGTGTATGAATTTAAGTTGAAATTACGCAGTAGGCTCCTATGAAAGAGGAAGTGAGTAAAACTGTGTTATAAGAGAATATAGTGCAACATACACGTACCATACAGAGTGCATGTTTGATATCCATCATGGAGCCATGGACTTGAGAAACATCTCTGTTTAAATCCAATTTGAGTTGATTTTGTCTAGGGATGGGAGTTTCACTATTCAAATAGTATCTTACATTTTTGTTTGGATGTCCGGATATTCGAGATACATGTGTTTTTTTAAAGTACTGCTGAGCGAGGGAGAGAGGCTGGCACCCTATTGCTGCAGCTGCAGAGGGGGCGGTGAGTATTGTGGGTGAAAAGAGCCGAATGAGCTACTGTCGCCTACCGTTGAATGTCTGACTGACTTGTCGCGATGCTACCACCACCTGGCTAACGTCTGCGTGACCCCTGTGTCTTATGCTGTTGCCTACCATTGAACATCGGAAGCCTCGTTCACGCCTAATGTCCACCAGATGCATATGCGTTTTGTTTTGCTGGATGTCTAGCCTGCATTTTTCGTACTTAATGCACGTGTGCTTCGCTTTTCGACTAGCTAAAAGCTAGCTATTTGGAGTATGTGTGTGTACTTCCGATTGTACCACCGCACGGTAAAGCAACACACAGTTTAAAAGATTGAATGCATGCAGGAACACAGAACACAGTGCAGCAGCCTAGTGTAGCATCCCCAACGTAGCATTACGGACTGCTGCATTGACAATGAAGAGTTTGATGCATCTGGTTGACACGAGGTGTCACATTACTCATAAGCACTCAGTTACGTTGCACCGGATGTCATCTATTTCTATAGGGATGTCCACAACGCAGTGGAATCGCAATGCCCCCTTGTGGTTGAAGACTTTGTTGCCAGACGGATACTTTGACATTTTCCAAACATTGCGTTGTCTTCAGTCCAGCCAGAGTCTGTAGAAGAACAGGAAGTTACCAAACCACAGAAGAAGAGAAACATTTGGTTTTTGGCGATGGCTTTATGGGATAGCTAGCATCTTGCAAACAATTACCGATTCCTAGAAGTTAGTACTATTTTAATAGTCATGTTAAATAATACACATTGGCTTTTAAGCCAATTAGATTATATGACTGTTGCCTCCGATTTAAGTTTATTGTGATGGTAAGGACTTAAAAAAAAAAAATATTTATTAGGTGGAGGTCGCTAGCTACTAGTGGTATCTTCAAGATAGCCTAGCTTTTAGCTAGCTAGCTGCTCTGCTGTGCAAGCTAGCTTGACTTGCTATAAAGTTGGAGAAACAAGTTGAGGAAGAAGTAACTTAACAAAACATGTTTTATTATCACCTGAAACAATATATTTATCCTGTCTTGAATGAAAATGTAATATTTTACAATCTCCCAAAAATAAATGTGATCTCTGACAAACACTACACCCATAGATAGAACAATGAGACAGATATTTCACTGGTTGTATAAATGTGAAGCATCCGGTTGGCGTTTCCACTCACTACTAAATATGGTGATGAAAGGAATCCCAGTGGCCGGCAGTGGGGGAAGATGGGGCGAGATTGATTTTGGCCGACATTCTGCAAATTTTCTCCTTGATTAAACATTTGATCTCAATGCGGTTTTCTGTTTCCAAAACTAGAATCTGTAACAAACAGAGCAGACTATGTTTAGCAGACTTTACCCTTTGCCCCCCATCCCCCCAAAATGGCATAGTTTAGAAGGAGTGCAAGGGCGAATTTAGTTATTGCCCACACTCACTTCCCAGATTAGGCGTTCCCCTACGGACATATGCAAATAAATGCTAGAATGTGCCAATAGGATCTCGCTAGCTCGTGCTTGGCTTGGCCCACCTTGCTTGTTCTGCCCATGATAGGCTCTGGTCTATTTTAGGTTAACAATAGTATTGAGCTAGAATGTTCATCGGCAGGCTATTATAATTCCGTAAGCCTCTCAACTGCCGGAGGGTCTACTCAGAATTTCTATTCTACTTTTTAAAAAATATTTTAGGTTCAAACAAAGCTGTCTTCCTTTTACATGGTAGGCCTACTGCTGGCAACTGCCTATTCCGTTTTTTGTTGTTGTTGGGACATTTGATGTAAACACCATGGCAACGATGCACTCCAGTAGTAATCATGCATCAATCCACTGTAGCACTATCTATAATATACAGTGGGGCAAAAAAAGTATTTAGTCAGCCACCAATTGTGCAAGTTCTCCCACTTAAAAAGATGAGAGAGGCCTGTAATTTTCATCATAGGTACACTTCAACTATGACAGACAAAATGAGAGAAAAAAAATTCCAGAAAATCACATTGTAGGATTTTTAATGAATTTATTTGCAAATTATGGTGGGAAATAAGTATTTGGTCACCTACAAACAAGCAAGATTTCTGGCTCTCACAACCTGTAACTTCTTCTTTAAGAGGCTCCTCTGTCCTCCACTCGTTACCTGTATTAATGGCACCTGTTTGAACTTGTTATCAGTATAAAAGACACCTGTCCACAACCTCAAACAGTCACACTCCAAACTCCACTATGGCCAAGACCAAAGAGCTGTCAAAGGACACCAGAAACAAAATTGTAGACCTGCATCAGGCTGGGAAGACTGACTCTTCAATAGGTAAGCAGCTTGGTTTGAAGAAATCAACTGTGGGAGCAATTATTAGGAAATGGAAGACATACAAGACCACTGATAATCTCCCTCGATCTGGTGCTCCACGCAAGATCTCACCCCGTGGGGTCAAAATGATCACAAGAACGGTGAGCAAAAATCCCATAACCACACGGGGGGACCTAGTGAATGACCTGCAGAGAGCTGGGACCAAAGTAACAAAGCCTACCGTCAGTAACACACTACGCCGCCAGGGACTCAAATCCTGCAGTGCCAGACGTGTCCCCCTGCTTAAGCCAGTACATGTCCAGGCCCGTCTGAAGTTTGCTAGAGAGCATTTGGATGATCCAGAAGAAGATTGGGAGAATGTCATATCGTCAGATGAAACCAAAATATAACTTTTTGGTAAAAACTCAACTTGTCGTGTTTGGAGGACAAATAATGCTGAGTTGCATCCAAAGAACACCATACCTACTGTGAAGCATGGGGGTGGAACCATCATGCTTTTGGGCTGTTTTTCTGCAAAGGGACCAGGACGACTGATCCGTGTAAAGGAAAGAATGAATGGGGCCATGTATCGTGAGATTTTGATTGAAAACCTCCTTCCATCAGCAAGTGCAGTGAAGATGAAACGTGGCTGGGTCTTTCAGCATGACAATGATCCCAAACACACCGCCCAGGCAACGAAGGAGTGGCTTTGTAATAATTATTTCAAGGTCCTGGAGTGGCCTAGCCAGTCTCCAGATCTCAACCCCATAGAAAATCTTTGGAGGGAGTTGAAAGTCCGTGTTGCCCAGCAACAGCCCCAAAACATCACTGCTCTAGAGGAGATCTGCATGGAGGAATGGGCCAAAATACCAGCAACAGTGTGAAAACCTTGTGAAGACTTACAGAAAACGTTTGACCTCTGTCATTGCCAACAAAGGGTATATAACAAAGTATTGAGAAACTTTTGTTATTGACCAAATACTTATTTTCCACCATAATATGCAAATAAATTCATTAAAAATCCTATAATGTGATTTTCTGGATTTTTGTTCTAATTTTGTCTGTCATAGTTGAAGTGTACCTATGATGAAAATTACAGGCCTCTCATATTTTTAAGTGGGAGAACTCCCAGAAATTTGCCATACCCACAAAAAGCTTATTTCTTTCAAATTGTGTGCACAGATTTGTTTACGTTCCTGTTAGTGAACATTTCTCATTTAACAAGATAATCCATCAACATGACCGGTCTGACATATCAAGAAGCTGATTAAACAGCATGATCATTACACAGGTGCATCTTGTGCTGGGGACAATAAAGGCCACTCTAAAATGTCTCAAGTTTTGAGGGAGTGTGCAATTGGCATGCCAGAGCTATTGCCAGATAATTTAATGTTCAGTTCTCCACCATATGCCGCCTCCAACGTAATTTTAGAGAATTTGGTAGTGTGTCCAATCGACTTCACAACCGCAGACCACGTGTAACCACGCCAACCCAGGACCTCCACATCCGTCTTCTTCACCTGCGGGATTGTCTGAGACCAGCCACCTGGACAGCTTACAGTTTACAGTTTGCACAACAGTTTACAGTTTGCACAACAGTTTACAGTTTGCACAACAGAATATTTTTTTATATATATATATTTTTTTACTTCTTACCACTTTTTCTCCCCAATTGGTAGTTACAGTCTTGTCCCATCGCTGCTACTCCCGTACGTCCTCGAGAGAGAGGCGAAGGTCGAGAGTCATGCGTCCTCCGAAACACAAGCCTGCAAAGCCGCACTGCTTCTTGACACACTGCTCGCTTAACCCATAAGCCCACCGCACCAATGTGTCGGAGGAAACACCGTATAACTGGTGACCGAATTCAGCATGCGCCCGGCCCACCACAGAAGTCGCTAAAGTGTGATGGGACAAGGACATCCCAGCTGGTCAAACCCTCCCCTAACCTGGACGACGCTGGGCCAATTGTGCACCGCCTCATGGGTCTCCCCGTCGAGGCCGGCTGCGACACAGCCCGGGATCGAACCCGATCTGTAGTGATACCTCTGTAGAATGTGGCGCCACTCAGGAGGCCACAACGGAATAATTTCTGCACAAACTCTCAGGGAAGCTCATCTGCGTGCTCGTCGTCTTCACCAGGGTCTTGACTTCAGTGGGCAAATGCTCACTTTTGATGGCCACTGGCACGCTGGAGAAGTGTGCTCTTCACGGATGAATCCTGGTTTCAACTGTCCCGGGCAGACGTTAGCGTCGTGTGGGGAGAGCAGTTTACTGATGTCAACGTTGTGAACATAGTGCCCGTGGTTATTTAACACTTCTTGGTTACTACATGATTCCATACATGTTATTTCATAGTTTTGATGTCTTCACTATTATTCTACAATGTAGAAAATAGTAAAAATAAAGAAAAGCCCTTGAATGAGTAGGTGTGTCCAAACTTTTGACTGGTACTGTAACTGATCAGGCTATGTAACGGGGAATGAATACATTAACAACGGAGGGTAGCTGAAAAAACGATTCACACAATGAAACATCAAACTGCGCACGAATATTGTCGGGAGGAAGACGGAACTTATACACCCCTATAGGCCTACGTGTCTTATCCAAACACTCATCCCCTCTTTCTTGTCTAGACATTTTTTCATTTTACTCAGTAGCCTTTATACTCAATAGCCTACACATAATCTTTACAAGGAATAGGCCTACTTTCAAACATGTGGTGAGGTGCTAAGTAGTAGTAATTTATTGAAAATCAATGAATATTTGAAAATAATGCAATTTCACGCATTTTTTCGCAGGGGCCATGTGGCGCATATCTAAAACCATAATTATTTTTTACAGATGCCTGTTCTTCCATAAAAACCAGAAGATAGTAAATGCCATTAATCACAATGGTTAGCCTATGCAAATTAATAGGAAAACATTTAGACCTTATTCATAGGACTACATTTAGACCTTATTCATAGGACTACATTTAGACCTTATTCATAGGACTACATTTAGACCTTATTCATAGGACTACATTTAGACCTTATTCATAGGACTACATTTAGACCTTATTCATAGGACTACATTTAGCCTATTTGGAGGTGCGGGGAGAGGTCAAAGGGTCCTAGAAGTCAGGCTATTGTTTGTCAAATATAGATTAAATACAGTTAAAGTTGGAAGTTTACATACACTTAGGTTGGAGTCATTAAAACTTGTTTATCAACCACTACACACATTTTTTATTAACAAACTATAGTTGTGGCAAGTCGGTTAGGACATCTACTTTGTGCATGACTCAAGTCCTTTTTCCAACAATTGTTTACAGACAGATTAATTCACTGTATCACACTGTGCCTTTAAACAGCTTGTAAAATTCCAGAAAATGATGTAATGGCTTTAGAAGCTTCTGATAGGCTAATTGACATAATTTGAGTCATTTGGAGGTGTACCTGTGGATGTATTTCAAGGCCTACCTTCAAACTCAGTACCTCTTTGCTTGACATCATGGGAAAATCAAAATAAATCTTGGGAGCAATTTCCAAACACTTGAATGTATCACATTCATCTGTACAAACAATATAATGCAAGTATAAACACCCTGGGTCCACGCAGCCGTCATTCCGCTCAGGAAGGAGATGCGTTCTGTCTCCTAGAGATGAACGTACTTTGGTGTGAAAAGTGCAAATCAATCCCAGATCAACAGCAAAGGACCTTGTGAAGATGCTGGAGGAAACAGGTAAAGAAGTATCTATATCCACAGTAAAACAAGTCCTATATCGACATAACCTGAAAGGCCGCTCAGCAAGTAAGAAGCCACTGCTCCAAAA
This sequence comes from Oncorhynchus clarkii lewisi, assembly GCF_045791955.1. Taxonomy (NCBI): domain Eukaryota; kingdom Metazoa; phylum Chordata; class Actinopteri; order Salmoniformes; family Salmonidae; genus Oncorhynchus; species Oncorhynchus clarkii. Next base: position 56,744,104 of record NC_092151.1, on the reverse strand, counting down.
CCGCCATAAAAAAAGCCAGACTACAGTTTGCAACTCCACATGGGAACAAAGATGGTACTTTTTGGAGAAATGTCCTCTGGTCTGATGAAACAAAAATAGAACTGTTTGGCCATAATGACCATCTTTATGTTTGTAGGAAAAAGGGGGAGGCTTGCAAGCTGAAGATCACCATCCCAACCGTGTAGCAAAGGGGTGGCAGCATCATGTTGTGGGGGTGCTTTACTGCAGGAGGGACTGGTGCACTTCACAAAATAGATGGTATCATGAGGTAGGAAAATTATGTGGATATATTGAGGCAACATCTCAAGACATCAGTCAGGAAGTTAAAGCTTGGTCACAAATGGGTCTTCCAAATGGACAATGACCACAAGCATACTTCCAAAGTTGTGGCAAAATGGCTTAAGGACAACAAAGTCAAGGTATTGGAGTGGTCATCACAAAGCCCTGACCTCAATCCTTTTGAAAATTTGTGGGCAGAACTGAAAAAGTGTGTGCGAGCATGGAGGCCTACAAACCTGACCTATAAGCATTCCTATAAGCATTCCTATATGGGTCAAACATTTTGGGTAGCCTTCCACAAGCTTCCCACAATAAGTTGGGTGAATATTGGCACATTCCTCCTGACAGAGCTGGTGTAACTGAGTCAGGTTTGTAGAGGCCTACAAACCTGACTCAGTTACACCAGCTCTGTCAGGAGGAATGTGCCAATATTCACCCAACTTATTGTGGGAAGCTTGTGGAAGGCTACCCAAAATGTTTGACCCAAGTTAAACAATTTAAAGGCAATGCTAACAAATACTAATTGAGTGTATGTACACCTCTGACCCACTGGGAATGTGATGAAAGAAATAAAAGCTGAAATAAATCATTCTCTCTACTATTATTGTGACAGTGGTGTCACAATAAGTGGTGATCCTAACTGACCTAAGACAGGGAATTTTTACTGGGATTAAATGTCAGGAATTGTGAAACTGGGTTTAAATGTAAAGGTGTATGTAAACTTCCGACCTCAACTGTATAGGTTATAGTGGGCTAAATCAAGGATAAATATAGCCGAAATGTTCAGGCTTTGTCATGATCTGTGATCAAAATAGACGGGGGGTTTTCAGGTTCCGTTCAGGTTATAGGTTATGTGTAAGAACGCAACTGCACTGAATCAAATAACCTGATTCAATGAGATTCCCCTCTCCTGAATTGTTTTGGGGTTTATCTTTTAAGCTTTTTGGTCTATAGATAGATAGACCCATACCGCTTCTATTTTTTGGGCTGTTTGCTGTAAGCATAGCCTACCACTAATATTCTAAATTCCAGAGCATTTTAAACAACCACAGTTTTTTGTTGTTGTGGGATAACGATACTTGCTTTATATTTAAAATTAAATGTTTTGATAGGCCTATAGGCCCACCATGAACCCATGTTGAGGCTGAGCATGGCCTTCGATAGGCTCGTGGACTATGCAGAAAGCATTGTGGAGTTAATTGTTGTTATAACCTATAGATCACTCTTTATATAATCTGGAATGTTGTTTTTTCTCACAATTTATAAACCAACAAGAGGTAGCCTTGCTTTTTGCCCTTCTCTATAACACGAGTTAGGGTATGTCCTTGCATACCCCTTCAATTCAAGCCCTACTTTTAACCATAACACATAAAGCCCTCCACAGAAGTTGATAGCATACAGCCTAAGGAATGCATGGTGACAGTGATTGCATCTGTCAAACAGGTAAACCTACCTCCTTTTTCTGAATAGGGCTCAGACGAAGCCATCCTGTCCATATTAATTTGAGAAATAGGACTATATCACATATAGGCTTTGTACGCAGTAATGGTGGCTGGCTGCAAATCAACTAGCCTAATATTTTTTTGTATAGAGGTGATAGGCCTATTTTGCCGACAAATTAAATTGATTAGATTACACTGCCAATTAAAAATAATTTAAAAAGCATGTACATGCAGACATCATGAAGACGTTTGTAATGCGTTCATGGTGAGATCTTTTATAAAAACGTACATGTAAACTGACACGTGCCATGTAAGTGTAACGTGTACACGATGAGACCACTGTCTACATGACGTGAGCGTGTCACGTGACATGAACGTCACGGGAACGTGTAGGCAGGTTGACACCTATACTTTTTTTTTGTCTCCATTGACTGTCCATGTTAATTCATGGCGGTGTTTTATGGCGCTGGGGAGACGTTAGGTGACACGCTGAGAGGCATCAGTAGCTTCACAAGGCTTGATTCTGGCATGAATCACTCGCGTTGGTGTGTTTGAGATGGGAGCAAGCAGACGGAGGGAGAGAGAGCACCATGGCAACTCGGCTACAGCCAAGGCTAGCTAACTTGTAGCAGCCACCATGTTATGTATCATCCCATATAACAGTGCCTGTCTTGACTGGTGCAGCCTAGAGAAGCTAGTACTATAGTTAGCTAGGCTAATTGAGGCCACATGCTGTGCATTCTCCCCAACCCCATTCAGATAAAACAACAACCTAACTGTTGGTTGCTGGTTGTAGCCTACTCACTTAGCTAACTTTTCATTCCGGAATTTTATTCCATCTTGCATTGCATTAGTGAACTCTCACTCCACTTGCTACACATTAAGCCTATTTGCCGCTTTGATTGGCCAACATAAACAATACTTGGAGGCTACCGCCTTTTTATGGGGAGCGCACTGCACGTCATAAAAACTACATTGAGTTTGTGGTATGTCATGGTACATACTTGTATGTATTAATGTCACAAATGACTACTCATACGTTCATGTTTTTGAATAATTCAATATTCGAATAACATGCACATCCCTAATTTTGTCTTTTAATTATTTGTTTGCAATTATTCGACATCTAGTCGAATATTTTCTTTACCAGACCATGATAAACGTACAAAACTAACCAACACAAATCCTTCTTCATTTCCCTTCTAAGTCGTAAGCTGACAGATACACAGACTGTTCTTCCCACTGCTAATGGCCAACCATGTGCCATTCAATATGTGCCGGACCTTCCAAGTATTGAGATTCCATGGAGAAGCTCTTGGGAGAGCAGATAGGCTGAGATCGTGCTCTTATTTTATTCAGCCTCTCTCATGCCTCAGCCTCTACCTCTCTCACATTCCAGTCATGAAGACTGATCGGCTCCCTGCCATCTCTCCACTCCTCCTTGTTCATCCTCCCTATCCTCTCTTCTCTGCATGGGTCCTCCTTTTCTTCTTCTCAACATCCATTTGGCGTATTCCAATCGTATAAACATATGATTAGATACAGTATATATAGTATAACACTTACAGTATTAAACAATATTCCAACACTCTTAAAAGGACAATAGAAGTTGTCTCATCCCAGTCAGCCCACAAGTGTAATCATCAAGCCAGTCATGCCAGCCAGTGGTGTCCCAGTCCCCCTCTGTCATTTTTCAATCACAGTGACACACATTCAAACGTAGCCTTGGGGGCAGACCTCGTGCAGCAGAGGGGAGTGTGGCAGTGTGGTGTGGGTCATGTCGTCGAGGGTTAGCGCACAGACACATTTGAGGCTAATGAGCAGGCTAGCTTACACAGCCAGGGCAGCTAGCCATAGCTGCATATCTGGTACATAGATAGATAATAGATACATAGCTGCATATCTGGTACATAGATAGATCATAGATACATAGCTGCATATCTGGTACATAGATAGATCATAGATACATAGCTGCATATCCGGTACATAGATAATAGATACATAGCTGCATATCTGGTACATAGATAGATCATAGATATATAGCTGCATATCTGGTACATAGATATATATTAGATACATAGCTGCATATCTGGTACATAGATAGATAATAGAGACATAGCTGCATATCTGGTACATAGATAGATAATAGATACATAGCTGCATATCCGGTACATAGATAGATAATAGATACATAACTGCATATCCGGTACATAGATAGATAATAGATACATAGCTGCATATCTGGTACATAGATAGATAATAGATACATAGCTGCATATCTGGTACATAGATAGATCATAGATAAATAGCTGTAATACATGTAGAGTAGCTGTACAAAGCTACTAAACAGGCCTCACTAGACTTTTCATTATGTTTTTTAACAAATAGTGGTAAACATGTTTCAACATACTGTGCAACGGGCCCTTTGTACTTTTGCTTCCACTGGTTTTCACTGGTAACAACTCCAAGGGTTTGGATGATTTTGTGTTGCTGTTTGTGTTTTCCCAGCACAGCAACTAGTTCCCCCCTCAGATATTTTTTTTTCGCAGGGGAGGTCTCCATAGAAACCATGCATTCTTTCAGTTGGCTGGACAGTTTTGTTTAGAGTCCTTTGAATTACAGCTTTACAAAAACACACAACAAAGAGATGTTGATCTCAGCTAGTGCTTTATGTGGCCGACACCTCTGGAGGAAGGTATGGCCTCTGAAAACAGAGATAGACTGTGTCAACCAACAAGGCTTTGATACATTTACATCTACGTTCAATGACTCAACTAAAGTGCAGCTATTGGTTGTTTCTTGTTTGTCTCCACCATAAAAGCATTATCCAACGTTTGAAGGGATGGTTCAGCTTTTATCATGACTGGAAAAAACCTGAGCCATCTTTACTTGAACATTATACAATATGATGCTAATGAGATGTACTTACACATTTGGTGCAGAAGCAACAATAATACCCAAGTTCAAGAATTTGTCTGACTGGAATATCACTTGTGTCAGTTTGACTTGGAGATCTTTGAGACTCCATTTCTCTCATGAGACTCCAGATAGAAGTAAGTGTTCTATAAATTATATGAGTAACAGTATCTCTCTCATTGAACACTTGCAAGGGCGATTTGAAAGTGAGGGTGAGTTGAGTGTTTTTTGCCTGGTCGCTAAAAACAGTTGGCCTATTGTGACAGTCTGACATGATCATTGGCCTGTTTTGAGGAAGCATCTTTGTCACTCCTGCTTTCTGTTCATTCATGTCACTTTGAGTGTACGGTGCTTTGTGAAGGGCATGATTGCCTTAGTGCCCCTGTGGTCTCCCAATCAGGCGTTCGCTGTTAACCAAACACAATTTATCTTATTAAATCTGTTATACTCCCATTCTTACTTCCACTCCTAGCCAGGGCTGCTTTGCGCCAGGGTAACGTAATGGCACGGCAGGAGCCACAGACTCCCATTGGAACTCCTGCATGCAAGGTCACATTGCTTCTTTGCGGCTCACACCCCTCTGAATGCTCTTCTAAATCATGACTAAGGGAGATAGTGGGCCGTGCCCCATGTAAAGGCCTCAGTGCTAGACTTAAATACCAAAGCCCATGAGATTAGTGGTAGATATATAGTTTCTCATTGTTTGCTAGTCGCACGGTCAACTGAGCAGACTGAAAACGGACGCGTAATGGCCTTTGTCATGTCGTTTTAAGCACCATTTCATTCAACCCGTACGAAATGTTGGGGCAGCCTCCTCGGTACGTTTAGTGTAAGATGACAACAGTGATACAAATAGAATGGTGGACGTGATTAAAGGTCTATTCACTTCCAGCCCTTGTGGCTCCGTGAAAGATCACGGGGACTGTATTCAGTCGTCTTGCATTCCTGCTAAAGGAAAACGTTCTCCGAGGGACAAACAGCAGTGAAAAGTGTCATATGAGCTGTTCCTCTGGGGCGCAAAGACTGAGCAATATTCAGGACAAGAGATGTGTGTCTTAAGACATTGGACATTACTTCCATGGCCATGGAAATGTACAACGCAGTTGGGCAAAATGGAATGACGAACAATAGCCTTGGTTAGTTTAACCCAAGTCTTGAATAAATACATGATTGTATTCGTTGTGCACATTTTAAGTTTAGATTCGGTCGACTTTGTATGTCTACTGTATTAGTGTCTTACTGTGAAGTCATTGTCTATTAATACTTCATAGCCTACTGAAAATGTCTACATATAGACACATTTTGTGTCAATTCTCAAATTATGTGAATGTCATGTGGTGATATTTTCATTGCTTTGTCAGATTATGATTACAACAATATGCATAATTAATCTGAGGATGTCTATGTGCTATTTATGTGACCGTATGATGATGGTTGATATGCATGTGTTTAGTATGTAGTGTGGATTTGTGCCCTTATTGTTGCTATATCTGTCATATGTTCATCTATTTTATTATACGGTACATGTTGGAGTATTATATTTTTGTTATATTCATTCATGCACATGACATTTCAATGTATTGTCACACTCAGAAGGCTGTTTCCTGTGTGTTTCTCACTAATGTATGTGGCTGCAAATGGACTTTTAGTGCCTACTCTAATGGCTCACAGTGTCTCACCCCATCCTGTTGTCCAAACAGGATGAGACCAAGGAAACCCACGCGTAAGTACGGATTCATCGATCGCCAAACTTTGAGATTAAACAACAAGCAGAAGAGAAACTCTTCCTAAGCAAACAATTGTAACTATTTCTAGACAAAAGCATTCAAGAGCATTTTGGAATGGTAAGAATTTGATTTAGAAATTCACAAAAGTAAAACATCAAATATTGTGACAACCGGGACTGATTTGGGAGTGTAGGAATGTAGAAGCATTCCTTTCTGTTTACAAAAGGCACCCTGTAATCTGCTCATAGCCAGGGTGCAGATTCATCCACCAGCAAAAGTTTTGAGATATTTTAACTGTATTTTCCCCTCCTTGGTCTTTATGCTAAAAGGTTAAGATAATCATCTCTGAGCCCTGAACTTGTCAGCAGTGACATTTCCTCATGGTTTTATTGCACTGGGATTATTTATCTGTGTGGACCTTATCAGGGCACGCCCCATTAGCCTTGTGAGGGTTTGAGTCAGAGTTGGAGCCTCCATTGTCCAGGGGAGACAGTGGTGGTCGGGCTAGGGGAGGAAGGCAGGCCAGCAGGGTTGCAAAATTCTGGATACTTTCCCAAAGTTCCCTGTTTTTTTCAGAAATCCAAGCTGAATGATTCCCAGTTGAAGTATTATTTTCCTGTTCATTCACTCCTGATTTTCAGAATCCTTAAACTGGGATTTTATGAAAAACCTTGGAAGTTTCAAGAATTTTGCAAGCCTAGCCTACACTCTCAGAAAAAAAGTTTCCAATCTAGTTTTTTGCCTGTCCCCTTTTTGGTTCCAGAGAGAACCCTTTTGGGTCCCATATAGAACCCTCTGTGGAAAGGGTCCTACATGGAACCCAAAAGGGTTCTCCTATGGGGACAGTCGAAGAACCCCTTTATGTTCTAGACAGCACCTTTTTTTCCAAGTGTAGGGTACCGAGTGCACAGACAGTGGCAGCCACAACACCGTGACACACCTTCCCCATGAGTCTAGTAAATGGTGTTACATCACCGTCTGTCTCGGTTTCTCTTCTTTCATCGTTGTTGTTGTTAGGTTTTGAAATCAGCAAGGTCACCATAATGGCTTACCATATTTCCAATAGCTGAACTATGATTGTGTAGGACCAGATAAGCTGTAATAAGTCAAAAGGACACTAAAATGGGCAAAATGACCAACCCAAATAAAGAGTAGATTTATGAGTATTCAGTGCAAGTACCCCACCCTATTCTCAGCAGGGCAGGAAATGTCTTGAGACTAGTGGTGGTCTGACTCCATGCCCCTCCCTTCTTTTGCTGCTTGAGGAGGGTGTTGGAGGAAGTGCCCCAGTGTTGTGTTTGGGGATAGAAAAAAACCCAAGCTCTTCTTTTCTATTGGTTCGTTGTTGGTCTGCATGATGTGACCCCACCCAGTCTGTCACTGTGTCTGTGTCCTACACTCCATGTGATGAGGGACAGGATGCCCGTTGGCCTCGATCGCATTACACTGCAGACTAGCACTCTGGACGAATCAGGCTCTTTAGAGCTGCCCTTTGCCGACTCTGCAGAATAATTCCTGTCATTGCGGGGGACAGTGGTGTCGAACATGAAGCCTCAAAGCTGTTCTTTGTCATCTACATGTTTTGTTTTGCTTTTTGGGCTTGACATCATCGGTAAGACATATTCAGCCCTGCTTTGACAACAGAACGTCTGGCCTATGAAGTGTACACTCAGAAAAAAATGTGCTAAGTACTACCATATAGACTTCTTTGGTTTGTTCTACCTAGAACCCTCTATGAAGGGTTATGCCTAAAACCATCTGAAGGGTTCTACCAAGAACCCTTTTGTCCTCTAAAGCAGTGCTTCTCAACTGGTTTTGGCTTGGGACCCAAATTGAACCAGGTTGTCTCAGTCGCGACCAAATATTCGCCTCCCGAAAAATAATCGGCAAAATACAATCTTGAAAACTATTTTTAATGCTGTATTCATATTAAATGTAGCAATTATATGACAAGGAAACAACACCACTTTCATTGTCAATAAGAACATTTTGCCCATATTCTTGACGAAAAATGTTAATACCTCACTGTTTTGAGACGACAAAATCAACCAAAATAGGCCTGCTAATAGCTCTATATTTTTCTCTGAGATTAAGTTATTAAGTTCATTATCATTTCTTACACACTTTCTACCTGGTTTAAGTCGTTTAAGTTCAGACTGGAGTATTTCTTTGTATTTTTTTTGTACTCAGACACCTGCGACCCAACAGTTTGCTGCTCTGAAGGTTCTTCCTAGAACCCTCTATGAACGGCTCTACCGACAACACTTTTATATTTTTTTAAGGGATTTCCTAGAACCTTGTAGGAAATGGTTTTCCTGGCACCCACCAAACCCAGATTTGTCCATCAGAATGCCAGATAGTGAAGTGTTATTCATCAGTCCAGAGAACGTGTTTCCACTGCTCCAGAGTCCAATGGTGGCGAGCTTTACGCCACTCCAGCCGACGCTTGGCATTGATCTTAGGCTTATGTGCGGCTGCTCGGCCATGGAAACCCACTTCATGAAGCTCCTGAATAATAGTTATTATGCTGAGGTTGCTTCCAGAGGCAATTTGGAACTCGGTAGGGAGTGTTGCAACCGAGGACAGAGGATTTTTACACGCTACGTGCTTCAGCACTCAGCGGTCCCGTTCTGTGAGCTTGTTTCGCCTACCACTTCGCGGCTGAGCCGTTGTTGCTCCTAAACTTCACAATAACAGCACTTACAGTTGACCGGGGCAGCTCTAGCAGGGCATACATTTGACGTACTGACTTGTTAGAAAGGTTGCCTCCTATGATGGTGCGACGTTGAAAGTCTCTGAGCTCTTCAGTAAGGTCATTCGACTTCCACTCTCTATGGTGATTCCATGGCTGTGTAGTCGAGTTTATACACCTGTCAGCAACGGGTCTGGGGCGTCCACATACTTTTGTATATATAGTGTATATCATCAGGCCTTTCTTTGAGGGCCTAGTTATAACATAACACATTGGTGATACGAAACTCTTGGTTTACAGGCCACATCAGGCCTGCAAGTCACATTATGCTCACTGATGTGTAATTCCTATTGGAATCCAGCCAGAGTGAGGATATCTAACAATTGGAACTTTTAATCACCAGCAAACTGCCATCAGAATGCATGCCAGGGTAGTGATGATTGATGAATGAGGATAATCTAGATTGGAACAACCATCTCAGTAATGGGTGCAATAAATCGAACAGATTGGATTAGTTTAGAAAAAGGTTTACTATTTATCTTTGTGTAGCATAAGATTAATCAACCAATCGATGTACATGCAAAAACACAGATATTGAAAAATATTTTTAGCAGGATAGTGATGGAGGTGCTCAGGGGGTGTGCCGACCTGGCCATACTCGTATTACTAATCGTATCCGTAAATTGACAGTTTATAGTTGGATCGGATCGGATGATACTCGTGATTGGAAAACCCAAAAGGGTTTTAATATGCCTTCATAGATGTTGGAAAAATACCTATTTTCCTGTGTGTTTTTAGACAAACAATCTGCAGATTAGGAGCGGTGCGTGGAGGGGTCTGTGTCTGCGTGTGCTCAACTTGCAGCGGGCAGAGACAAGTTTCCTGTCACTCAGTCAGAATGCGCATCGGCGTTTCATGTTTTGTATTTTCCCCCTACCCTCGCTCTGCTTGTTAGATATCATGCACATTGATAGCTTGCTACAGTTCTAGCAAATGTTCTTGCCATTTGATTTATCATTTACATTTTAGTCATTTAGCAGACCCCCTTATCCAGAGCGACTTACAGTTAGCGCGTTCATCTTAAGATAGCTAGGTGAGACAACCACATATCACAGTCATAGTACATTACTATAGTACAACAATAAGGGGAGGTGGGAGCTGAGATTTCTTATTTTTGAGGTAGGGTTTTTAGACGTTTTCATGGTGCCAGGACAGAGAATAATTTTGACTGGGCTAAGCAGGAGCTAATCTCCCATAGGGGTGGGATGGCCAAGAGACCAGAAGTGGCAGAACGGAGTGCTCGGGTTGGGTTGTAGGGTTTGAGCATAGCCTGAAAGTAGGGAGTGGCAGTTCAGTTCTCTTTGCTTTTTCGTAGGCAAGCACTATGGTCTTGTAGTGTCATTTTTTTTGGGGGGGGGGCATCTTTATATCAAGTGCAAGGTGCTGTGTGGTCTTAGTAACAGGCTAACAAGCGACAGCAGCAATCTAAACGATTTGACTAAACCATGCGAGGAGAAGTGATCAGGTGAAATGATGAAGCTAAGCGAGTGGATACAGCTTCGCTCTATCCAATCAGAGCAGCAGGATCAACATACAGCCCGCCCTTGTCTATACAGACAGGCAAACTAGCCAGTTGAGTTATTTAGACCATGTAGGACCGCGCACTTGATTGAAAGATGAACACTGGCACCAGAAAATGTAAATCTTTCAGATCAGGGATAATAACAGAAAATACTGGGATCATAATCGTATCACAACAATTTCCCATATGCGTTACGATACTCGTTTTGTTTGAATACTCGGCACACTCCTGGGCGTGGTTTGTAGTGTTTTTCTCCTTACAGAGTAAAAATGTCACAATCACACTCAACTCTGGTTATTAACACCAACACGGGGGTTATTTTATACCACTTAGTGTTCATTTTACTTCTGTATCAACATTAGAAATGTTGCACTGAAAATCAACACTCGGTAAAACTGGCAAATTTGCTGTGTAGTATACAATACACTGCTGGTCCACTCATACTCCCTTCTCTTCTCCTACCCTCTGCTCAATAAAATCACAGAAAACACTAATTTGAAAGATGGAAATCATGACAAAGATATCAACTATGTCAGTGCTGTACAAGTAAAATTATTAAGGGAATACCAGATACCAAATATTCCCAGATATAGTTGAAGTCGGAAGTTTACATACACTTAGGTTGGAGTCATTAAAACTCGTTTTTCAACCACTCCACAAATTTCTTATTAGCAAACTATAGTTTTGGCAAGTCGGTTAGGACATCTACTTTGTGCATGACACAAGTAATTTTTCCAACAATTGTTTACAGACAGATTATTTAACTTGTAATTCACTGTATCACAATGCCAGTAGGTCAGAAGTTTACATACACTAAGTTGACTGTGCCTTTAAACAGCTTGTAAAATTCCAGAAAATGATGTCATGGCTTTAGAAGCTTCTGATATTCTAATTGACATCATTTGAGTCATTTGGAGGCGTACCTGTGGATGTATTTCAAGGCCTACCTTCAAACTCAGTGCCTTTTTGCTTGACATCATAGAAAAATCTAAATAAATCAGCCAAGACCTCAGAAAACATTTATATACCTTGGGAGCAATTTCCAAATGCCTGAAGGTACCACATTCATCTGTACAAACAATAGTATGCAAGTATAATCACCATGGGACCACGCAGCCATCATACCGCTCAGGAAGGAGACGCCTTCTGTCTCCTAGAGATGAACGTACTTTGGTGCGAAAAGTGCAAATCAATCCCAGAACAACAGCAAAGGACCTTGTGAAGATGCTGGAGGAAACAGGTAAAGAAGTATCTATATCCACAGTAAAACTAGTCCTATATCGACATAACCTGAAAGGCTGCTCAGCAAGTAAGAAGCCACTGCTCCAAAACCGCCATAAAAAAAGCCAGACTACGGTTTGCAACTGCACATGGGGACAAAGAAATGTCCTCTGGTCTGATGAAACAAAAATGGAACTGTTTGGCCATAATGATCATTGTTATGTTTGGAGGATAAAGAGGGAGGCTTGCAAGCCGAAGATCACCATCCCAAACATGAAGCATGGGCGTAGCAGCATCATGTTGTGGGGGTGTTTTTCTGCAGGAGGGACTGGTGCACTTCACAAAATAGATGGCATCATGAGGTAGGGAAATTATGTGGATATATTGAAGCAACATCTCAAGACATCAGTCAGGAAGATAAATCTTGGTTCCAAATGGGTCTTCCAAATGGACAATGGCCCCAAGCATACTTACAAAGTTCTGGCAAAATGTCTTAAGGACAACAAAGTCAAGGTATTGGAGTGGCCATCACAAAGCCCTGACCTCAATCCTATATAAAATGTGTGGGCAGTACTGAAAAAGTGTGTGTGAGCATGGAGGCCTACAAACCTGACTCAGTTACACCAGCTCTGTCAGGAGGAATGGGCCAAAATTCACCCAACTTATTGTGGAAAGCTTGTGGAAGGCTACACAAACTGTTTGACCCAAGTTAAACAATTTAAAGGCAATGCTACCAAATAATAGTTAAGTGTCTGTAAACTTCTGACCCACTGGGAATGTGATGAAAGAAATAAAAGCTGGAATCGTTCTCTCTACTATTATTCTGACATTTCACATTCTTAAAATAAAGTGGTGATCCTAACTGACTTAAGACTTTTAACTCTATCCTAACTGACTTAAGAATTTTTACTCTGATTAAATGTCAGGAATTGTGAAAAACGGAGTTTAAATGTATTTGGCTAAGGGGTATGTAAATTTCTGACTTCAACTGTACATGTATCTACAGTTTAAAACATTCTCACACCTATCTTTTTAAACTTATCTTATTACTCAAACTCCTGATGTTAAAGTTTGAACAATGAGGTAAACACTAATGCTTAGTCACTCTAAAAAAAACATTATAAAAAGTTTAATCAGATTCAGAAGGGTTCCAAAGAATCCTTCTTACCTTCCAAAGAATCGTCAAATAACCCTTTCTTCCAAAAAAGGTTATTTGGACAGTTAAGGTTCTAGGTAGAACCATTTGTCTTGCAAAGAACCCTTCAATGTAAATGGTTCTTGGTAGAACCCTATACCTCCCCAAAGAAGCCTTTTGGAACCCTTTTTTCTAAGAGTGTATGGCTTAGAAGTGAAGGGCATGAAATTACCTACAGATGTAGGATCTTATGCAGGAAATGTAAAACATGTAGTGTATTTGAGGTTTAAAAAGGCTTGATTTTCCCTTATGTTTTTATTTCTTTCAATCCCTACAAAAATGTCCATTAATTATAATCCACATAATAATAAAAATGACCTGTTGCTGCAGGATTGTTTTCCTGCTGTAGCAAACTGCCTCAAATTAAGATCCTACATCTGTAACAGTGGTAACAGGAGAGTAAAATAAGCTGGCCCATCTAGACATTCTCTCCACTTGAGAGGAAAAACATCTGCTGCAGTTCATTTGTGTGTCTGATGTCATTTTTTGGGGAATACAGAATAGATGTCTCAGATTCCATATTCTCAATGAGCTGGGTTTTTTTTATAAGTAAAGATATATTGTGTCAGAGTGTAACGGTTTTCGTAGGTGGAAGAAGGAGAGGACCAAGGAGCAGCGTGGTAAGTGTTCATGTTGTCAATTGAATCAAAACTGAACACTAAACAAAATAACAACGAGGAATAACGAGAACGAACCAGTTCTGTCAGGTGATACACACAAAACAGAAAACAACTACCCACAACTCAAGGGCGAAAACAGGCTGCCTTAGTATGGTTCTCAATCAGAGACAACGATTGACAGCTGCCTCTGATTGGGAATCATACCAGGCCAAACACATAGAAAATCAAACATAGAACAAAACATAGAATGCCCACCCCAACTCACGCCCTGACCAACCTAAAATAGAGACATACAAAAGGAACTAAGGTCAGGACGTGACACAGAGGAATGGTGATCAGTGTGAAATGGGCTCAATTCAAAATCGACAAAGGAAATGTCAAAAGGAAAAATAATTATAGTTATTCCATCTCTGAATTCAGATAAAACTGGAAAATAGTAGCAGGCTTCATGGCTAGATCACTGTGTATTATTGCATTGCTATTGAGCCTGGGTTCCGCTGCACTGATTCTACATTTACTCTTAACAGTTACTTCATCTTTCTGTCATATTTTGCTAAATATCTTGTCGAGGAAACTGTTTGGTTTATGCGTTAGTTTCCGAATTGTCATTATGACGCACTCAGAATAAGCACCAAGCTCACTCCAAATCCCCTGACCACATCAGCAATGCGGAACACATCTCTCAGTATTTGAAGTGACTCGGCACCTGCGCTCACTAATTTCCCCATTTCCTTTGAATTTTTTACCTGCCTAATCTAATCAAGCTGAGCTGACATATTTCACATACTTTTTTTAGTCTCCCGCACTCAGAACTGTGTCATTGTCCTTGCCATCACCAAGACTTGACTCGAGTATATCCTACTTAGTATGGCATCACTGATTCCGAGAGAAATTGGAATCCTTGAAAAGTCTGCAGTTTTCCCAAGGAGTAGATTTCCTGGATGTGCAATGCATCCTGGAATGCCAAACTTCCAGGGGCCAGAGAGGAGATGGCATGGAGGATGATAGCATTGGCCTAAGCATAAACAATAATGATACAACAACACACAGGCAACACTACCGCACCTCCAACTGAAGTAAAACTAAGATCTAAAACCACATAGAATTTCACAATATGTGTATTTAGAGTAGTTTGTAAAATACCCGTGCAATATACACTGAGTGAACAAAACATTAGGAACACCTGCTCTTTCTATGACATCGACGGACCAGGTGAAAGCTATGATCCCTTATTGATGTTACCTGTTAAATCCACTTCAGTCAGTGTAGATGAAGGGGAGGAGACAGATTTAAAGAAGGATTTTTAAGCCCTGAGACAAAAGAGACATGGATTGTGTATGTGTGCCATTCAGAGGGTGATTGGGCAAGACAAAATAGTTAAGTGCCTTTGAACGGGGTATCGTAGTAGGTGCAGGGCGAGTGTGTCAAGAACTGCAACGCTGCTGGGTTTTTCACCCTCAACAGTTTCTTGTGTATATCAATGGTCTACCATCCAAAGGTCATGCAGATAACTTGACACAACTGTGGGAAGCATTGGAGTCAACATTGGCCAGCATTCCTGTGAAACGCTTTTTACAACTTGTAGAGTCCCTGCCCCGACGAAGTAGTACTGCTAGGTTTTACACTGTCAAGTGTAAAAAATAAATAAATAAATAAAATAAAAATATATATATATATATTATAAAGCATGAATCAACACAGTAATATGAGATGTGTGTAAAACATGTACATTACTCACCCACTCACTCACTCACTCACTCACACGCACACACACACACACACACACACACACACACACACACACACACACACACACACAGAAACACCCACCACCTCCTATCTTATACCAGAGCTGTGTGGCTGTGTGTTGGCCAAGACCCATTTGATCATCCAGCTCACTGTTCAAACCCCCAGAGTCCTCTCTGACCACCAGGTCACAGCACACCACAGATTCACTTCCAATGAAATGTTCAACAAAAAAAATATAAACATTGAAATGAAATAAAAATGTGTAATAAAAAGGGCATGGTGTGCCAGTTTTTGGTCAGTATTCATGAGTGAAGTGGACCAGTACTCTGCAATACCCCCAGGCATTAGAGCCCAATGTGTTGATGCTGGAAGTCTTAACATTCCCACAGAGATTTACCACGGCCATTTTGTCTGGCCCCATATTGATACATTTATCATCCTATCTCTAATGACAAAAAGCTTCAAGGGCTAATATTGTGCAACGCAACAATTTACGCATTTATGAAATATTTAGGAGGGGACATTTTTCATGAAAACGAAGCAGTTTCTGTGGAAGGGGAACAATCTCTTCTTTGAGGCCTGACCAAACCCTCCTGCCGTTGTTTGTGCTTCATTAAAATGCACACGCGACAGTGAGAGAATTAGCTTGTGAATGAGACGTATGATCTTCATTTTGGAGAATTCCGAACATTCAAAGCATGCACTGACTCAGTACTGCAGCTGAAAAACAAAACAAAATCCTGGCTAGATTGTTAATTTGCAGAATAGATTCACTACTGCTCTTTGACCCACTAGTAACCCTCTGAATGTTTCTGCACAGATTGATTAGTTCATCTCCTGATTTTGCCACTCAAACAGCCTCCATCAAACCTCTGAGCTTAGCCTGTACAGATTGGTGGATAGCTTATACTTATTGGTAGATAGCCTTTACTTATTGGTAGATAGCCTTTACTTATTGGTAGATAGCCTTTACTTATTGGTAGATACCCTTTACTTATTGGTAGATACCCTTTACTTATTGGTAGATACCTTTACTTATTGGTAGATAGCCTTTACTTATTGGTGAATAGCCTTTACTTATTGGTAGATAGCCTTTACTTATTGGTAAATAGCCTTTACTTATTGGTGGATACCCTTTACTTATTGGTAGATACATTTACTTATTGGTGAATAGCCTTTACTTATTGGTAGATAGCCTTTACTTATTGGTAGATAGCCTTTACTTATTGGTGGATACCCTTTACTTATTGGTAGATACATTTACTTATTGGTGAATAGCCTTTACTTATTGGTGGATAGCCTTTACTTATTGGTGAATAGCCTTTACTTATTGGTAGATAGCCTTTACTTATTGGTAAATAGCCTTTACTTATTGGTAGATAGCCTTTACTTATTGGTAGATAGCATTTACTTATTGGTAAATAGCCTTTACTTATTGGTAGATAGCCTTTACTTATTGGTGAATAGCCTTTACTTATTGGTAGATAGCCTTTACTTATTGGTAGATAGCCTTTACTTATTGGTGGATACCCTTTACTTATTGGTAGATACATTTACTTATTGGTGGATACCCTTTACTTATTGGTAGATAGCCTTTACTTATTGGTGGATACCCTTTACTTATTGGTAGATACCTTTACTTATTGGTAGATAGCCTTTACTTATTGGTGGATACCCTTTACTTATTGGTAGATACATTTACTTATTGGTGAATAGCCTTTACTTATTGGTGGATAGCCTTTACTTATTGGTGAATAGCCTTTACTTATTGGTAGATAGCCTTTACTTATTGGTAAATAGCCTTTACTTATTGGTAGATAGCCTTTACTTATTGGTAGATAGCATTTACTTATTGGTAAATAGCCTTTACTTATTGGTAGATAGCCTTTACTTATTGGTGAATAGCCTTTACTTATTGGTAGATAGCATTTACTTATTGGTGGATAGCCTTTACTTATTGGTAAATAGCCTTTACTTATTGGTGAATAGCCTTTACTTATTGGTAAATAGCCTTTACTTATTGGTAGATAGCATTTACTTATTGGTGGATAGACTTTACTTATTGGTGAATAGCCTTTACTTATTGGTGAATAGCCATTACTTATTGGTAGATACCTTTACTTATTGGTGGATAGCCTTTACTTATTGGTAGATAGCCTTTACTTATTGGTGAATAGCCTTTACTTATTGGTAGATAGCCTTTACTTATTGGTAGATACCCTTTACTTATTGGTAGATACCCTTTACTTATTGGTAGATACCTTTACTTATTGGTAGATACCTTTACTTATTGGTGGATAGCCTTTACTTATTGGTGGATAGCCTTTACTTATTGGTGAATAGCCTTTACTTATTGGTGAATAGCCTTTACTTATTGGTGAATAGCCTTTACTTATTGGTGGATAGCCTTTACTTATTGGTAGATAGCCTTTACTTATTGGTGAATAGCCTTTACTTATTGGTAGATACCCTTTACTTATTGGTAGATACCCTTTACTTATTGGTAGATACCTTTACTTATTGGTAGATACCTTTACTTATTGGTGGATAGCCTTTACTTATTGGTGAATAGCCTTTACTTATTGGTGAATAGCCTTTACTTATTGGTGGATAGCCTTTACTTATTGGTAGATAGCCTTTACTTATTGGTGAATAGCCTTTACTTATTGGTAGATACCTTTACTTATTGGTAGATACCTTTACTTATTGGTGGATAGCCTTTACTTATTGGTGGATAGCCTTTACTTATTGGTAGATAGCCTTTACTTATTGGTGGATAGCCTTTACTTATTGGTGGATACCCTTTACTTATTGGTAGATACCTTTACTTATTAGTGGATACCCTTTACTTATTGGTAGATACATTTACGTATTGGTGGATAGCCTTTACTTATTGGTAGATAGCCTTTACTTATTGGTAGATACCCTTTACTTATTGGTAGATACCTTTACTTATTGGTGGATACCCTTTACTTATTGGTAGATACATTTACGTATTGGTGGATAGCCTTTACTTATTGGTGAATAGCCTTTACTTATTGGTAGATAGCCTTTACTTATTGGTAGATAGCCTTTACTTATTGGTAGATACCCTTTACTTATTGGTAGATACATTTACTTATTGGTAGATGCCTTTACTTATTGGTGGATAGCCTTTACTTATTGGTAGATAGCCTTTACTTATTGGTAGATACCCTTTACTTATTGGTGGATAGCCATTACTTATTGGTAGATAGCCTTTACTTATTGGTGAATAGCCTTTACTTATTGGTGGATACCCTTTACTTATTGGTAGATACCTTTACTTATTGGTGGATAGCCATTACTTATTGGTGGATAGCCTTTACTTATTGGTAGATAGCCATTACTTATTGGTAGATACCCTTTACTTATTGGTAGATACCTTTACTTATTGGTGGATACCCTTTACTTATTGGTAGATACCTTTACTTATTGGTGGATAGCCTTTACTTATTGGTGGATAGCCTTTACTTATTGGTAGATAGCATTTACTTATTGGTGAATAGCCTTTACTTATTGGTGGATAGCATTTACTTATTGGTGGATAGCCTTTACTTATTGGTAGATAGCATTTACTTATTGGTAGATAGCATTTACTTATTGGTAGATAGCATTTACTTATTGGTGGATAGCCTTTACTTATTGGTGAATAGCCTTTACTTATTGTTGGATAGCCTTTACTTATTGGTGAATAGCCTTTACTTATTGGTGAATAGCCTTTACTTATTGGTAAATAGCCTTAACTTATTGGTAGATAGCCTTTACTTATTGGTGAATAGCCTTTACTTATTGGTGAATAGCCTTTACTTATTGGTGAATAGCCTTTACTTATTGGTGGATAGCCTTTACTTATTGGTGAATAGCCTTTACTTATTGGTGGATAGCCTTTACTTATTGATAGATAGCATTTACTTATTGGTAGATAGCCTTTACTTATTGGTAGATAGCCTTTACTTATTGGTGAATAGCCTTTACTTATTGGTGGATAGCCTTTACTTATTGGTGAATAGCCTTTACTTATTGGTGGATATCAAATCAAATCAAATGCGCCGAATACAATAGTGAAATGCTTACTTACCCCTAACCAACAGTGCAGTTTAAAAAAAATACAGATAAGAATAAGAGATAAAATGAACAAGTAGTTAAAGAGCCGCAGTAAAAAAAATAATATATATATACAGAGGGGTGCCGGTACAGAGTCAATGTACAGGGGCACCGGTTATTTGAGGTAGTATGTACATGTAGGTAGAGTTAAGGGGGTGGGGGGGCAATGCAAATAGTCTGGGTAGCCATTTGACTAGATGTTCAGGAGTCTTATGGCTTGGAGGTAGAAGCTGTTTAGAAGCCTTTTGGACCAAGACTCCGGTACCGCTTGCCGTGCAGTAGCATGAGAGAACAGTCTATGACTAGGGTGGCTGGAGTCTTTGACAATTTTTATGGCCTTCCTCTGACACCGCCTAGTATAGAGGTCCTGGATGGCAGGAAGCTTGGCCCCAGTACATCAGTAGTGATGTGATGTACTGGGCAGTTCACACTACCCTCTGTAGTGCCTTGTGGTCAGAGTCCGAGCAGTTGCCAAATCAGACAGTGATGCAACCAGTCAGGATGCTCTCGATGGTGCAGCTGTAGAACCTTTTGAGGATCTGAGGACCCATGCCAAATATTTTCAGTCTCCTGAGAGGGAACAGGTTTTGTCGTGCCCGCTTCACGGCTATCTTAGTGTGCTTGGATCATGTTAGTTTGTTGGTGATGTGGACACCAAGGAACTTGAAGCTCTCAACCTGCTCCACTGCAGCCCCGTCGATGAGAATGGGGGAGTGCTCGTTCCTCCTTTTCCTGTGCTCCACAATCATGTCCTTTGTCTTGATCACGTTGAGGGAGAGGTTGTTGTCCTGACATCACCCGGTGCCTCGTTGTTGTCGGTGATCAGGCCTACCACTGTTATGTCATCGGCAAATTTAATGATGGTGTTGGAGTCGTGCCTTGCCGTGCAGTCATGAGTGAACAGGGAGTACAGGAGGGGACTGAGCACGCACCCCTGAGGGGCCCCTGTGTTGAGGATTAGCGTGGTGGATTTGTTGTTACCTTCCCTTACCACCTGGAGGCGGCTAGTCAGGAATTCCAGGATCCAGTTGCAGAAGGGAGGTGTTTAGTCCCAGGGTCCTTAGCTTAGTGATGAGCCTTGAGGGCACTATGATGTTGAACACTGAGCTGTAGTCAATGAATAGCGTTCTCACATAGGTGTTCCTTTTGTCCAGGTGGGAAAGGGCATTGTGGAGTGCAATAGAGACTGCATCATCTGTAGATCTGTTTGGGTGGTGTAGAAATTGGTGTGGATCTAGGGTTTCTGGGATGATGGTGTTGATGTGAGCCATGACCAGTCTTTCAAAACACTTCATGGCTGCAGACATGAGTGCTATGGGTCGATAGTCATTTAGGCAGGTTACCTTAGTGTTATTGGGCACAGGTACTGTGGTGGTCTGCTTGAAACATGTTGGTATTACAGACTCGGACAGGGAGACGTTGAAAATGTCAGTGATCACACAGCCTTCCGGTATAGCTGGTGCAGTGTTATTTGCCTCAAAGCGAGCATAGAAGTAGTTTAGCTCATCTGGCAGGCTCGTGTCACTGGGCAGCTCTCGGCTGTGCTTCCCTTTGTGGTCTGTAATAGTTTGCAAGCCCTGCCACATCCGACGAGAGTCAGAGCCGGTGTAATACGACTCGATCTTAGTCCTGTATTGATGCTTTCTCTGTTTGATGGTTCGTCGGAGGGCATAGCGGGATTTCTTATAAGCTTCCGGGTTAGAGTCCCACTCCTTGAAAATGGATGCTGTCTGTAATCCATGGCTTCTGGTTGGGGTATGTACATACAGTCACTGTGGGGATGACATCATCTATGCACTTATTGATGAAGCCAATGACAGATGTGGTGTACTCCTCAATGCCATTGGAGGAATCCCGGAACATGTTCCAGTCTGTGATAGCAAAACAGTCCTGTAGCTTAGCATCTGCTTCATCTGACCACTTTTTTATTGATCTAGTACCTGGTGTTTCCTGCTTTAATTTTTGCTTGTAAGCAGGAATCAGGAGGATGAAATTATGGTCAGATTTGCCAAATGGAGGGCGAGGGAGAGCTTTGTAAGAGTCTCTGTGTATGGAGTAAAGGTGGTCCAGAGTTATTTTCCCTCTGTTCCCCCTATTACTTTCCCTCTAACATGCTGATAGAAATTTGCTAAAACTGATTTAAGTTTCGCTGCATTACAGTCCCCGGCTACTAGGAGCACCGCCTCTGGGTGAGCGTTTTCTTGTTTGCTTATGGTGGAATACAGCTCATTCAATGCTGTCTTAGTGCCAGCATCTGACTGTGGTGTTATGTAAACAGCTACAAAGAATACAGATGAAAACTCTCTCGGTAGGTAGTGTCGTCTACAGCTTATCATGAGAAACTCTACCTCAGGCGAGCAATAGCTTGAGACTTCCTTAGATATCGTGCACCAGCTGTTGTTGACAAAAATAAATACAAAATTCCTGTCCTGTCCCGCTGTCCTATCCTGCCGGTACATCGTATAACCAGCCAGCTTTATGTTGATGTTGTCGTCGTTCAGCCATAAGCAGAAGAGGTTACAGTTTTTAATGTCCCATTGGTAGTTTGATCTTTTCGTAACTCGTTGATTTTATTGTCCAAAGATTGCACATTTGCTAGCAGAATTGAGGGAAGTGGGGGTTTATTAGATCGCCTTTGAACTCAGATCACGGGGCTCGGGCCTGTTCCCGAAGGAGCCCTATATCCTCTGCCTCCGGCTCGTCAGAGTCGTGAAAGAAGAAAAAGGATTCTGCTAGTCCTTGGTGAGTAATTGCAGTCCTGATTTCTAGAAGTTATTTTCGGTCATAAGAAACGTTAGCAGCAACATCATGTACAAAATTAGTAAAAAAATAAGTTACGAACAATGAAGATAAACAAACAAAAAACCACAATCGGTTGGGGATACATAAAACATCTGCATTCTGCTCCGGCGCCATTTAGATAGCATTATTGGTGAATAGCCTTTACTTATTGGTGGATAGCCTTTACTTATTGGTAGATAGCCTTTACTTATACAGATTTGGATTTGGCCTAGCTGTGGCTGGGGCTGAGGCATAAAGCACGTGTCGCTGTGTATGCTAGCATCGTTTATGCAGTGTCCTAGAGGGTGCTATAGGTAGCATTCAGATTAGTCAGCAGCGATGGTGGCCAGCACATGGCTTTGTCCTGTCCTCTCCCTCTCTCTCTCTCTCCGACCTGTCAGCCCAAAGCTGCTGACTGGGCACACAGCAGCAAGCAGGCATTTCCCCCAGACAATAGCCCATACATGATGCAGCTCTGCTGAATTCTGCATACTCGGACCCAGCAGTCACAGCCACACATAGCATTAGCATTAGCCTAGCGTAAGCATTGAAGATGAGCCGCGTTAATAGCATTCTGCCCCCGGGACATAGTGTCTACGCGAATGAAAATGTCTGGTAGATATGGTCCTAGGCTGAGTTCTGCTGTTTCACCTTGAGACCCTAGTTGTGAATTATAACCACCCGCTCTCCGCTTTCTCTGCTTACCCCTTCAGCTTCTCACACCATTCTCCACTGTAAGCCAAGCAGCCAAATATATTTCACTTAGGAGCCCCAAAAAAACGCATGGTATTTTTACAGGTGGTGTGTGTTATATAGGGGGTGGTCCTGGGGGATGGGAAACACATGTTGGGGTGGCAGGGGTTGTTGGGGCCGGCGGGGTTGGGCTGTAGCGCAGGCCAGGCATTCCTGCGTTCCCTCATGGCATGCCGTGTGTCTCATCTTTCAAACAGGGCTATCAGAGGGGGGCCCGTTCCCGACCAGCACACTCCCAGTCTGGGATGGAATGGTCCTAGGGGTGCTGGTAGTGGTGGTGGTGTCTGGGTGGGATGCATACCTCTCCTCTCCCTCTCTTCTCCCATCGGAGCATGCTCTGATACAGAGCTCTGAGGCTTCTCAGACGGGCTGTCTGTCTTGTGACCTTCCAGGAGACGTGCGGTCAGTCATTACGCCGTGTGAGGCATTGTAAGTGCACATGAAGAGTCACTGTCCCTGTTGTAGAGAGAGAGAGAGAGAGAGAGAGACACCGTGTGCAGCTTGAGGTTTCCCCTACTGTGACTTCATAACAAATGATGTCTTGATGTCCTATTTTGGTATTGGAAGTCTAGCAGTTTTTCGGGGGGATTTTGCAACCTGCCTGTGGAGAAAGCAAGGGGAAACATTGGCAGCCTTGCATCCTGCGTTCTCGCTGGATGCTCTCTCTCTCTCTTGACACTGTTCCCCTGCAGTCTCCTCCAGGAAAGAATTCCATCATTTTCACCCTCCCCCTCAAAAGAAAACTAGCGTGAAAAAAGATGATATTGAGCCAGCTTGAGCCTCAGCTTGTCTCTCACCCTATTTCACGCTCAACTTGTCTTACTGTTATTTATCTAATTATGTAATTCCGGTGTCGGTCATCTTGGCAAGCCCACGAAACCCAGAGTGACAATGCATTGCTACGGATGTCGATCGCTCTTTTAGATGAGGGCTCTTGAGTCGTGCACTCACTCAACTTGGTCCTTGCCTATTCTACTAAGCTACCACTAAGCTACTGGCCATTGCTGCTTGAGGCTAGATTGTCCTTGTGTTACACGTTCTCTGGGGTTGAAAGATCAAGGAGAGGCTGTCCTTCTGGCATTCTTACACAGACCTCTCAACTGGAGTGTAGAGACAAGTGCTGCTGCACGGTATGCACGGCAGATCAATCCTCTGGAACCTGGAGGAGCCAAATGAATCCAGGGCCAAACTCAAACTGGCCAGAGAGAGGACCAATCCTGACTTAGCTCTGATGAAATAGCCCTGGTGTGATATAAACACTGTATGGTTTGGCAGTCTTTAACAATTGTTCTGATGTAAGGGTAGACTTGGCCACTATTCATTTGAGTTTAGTTACAAATATAATGTGTATAAGGATTCAAATGTGTCTAATAACACAAACTGCAAACTGGACAACAGTTGTAGCTTACTTACACTGTAACTACACTATACCTATCTACATATGTAGCTACAGTACCAGGTAAATACTGTACGTAGTTTTTTTTGGGGCACTTCATGTAAAGTGGGACCATATGACATTCACTGTGTGTTAATGTGTTTTATTGTGTTTGACTGTGTGAATATGTGGCCGCACATTTTTGTGGCCTGAATATCTGGAATCAATTAGCCAAGCAGGCGCTTGAGAAACATTGTCAACAATAGGCCTGCAGCATATTATCGCCCGACATCAGTATTTTCTTTGTTCAATGACCCTTGTTCCAATTTCTTTCTTCCTGTTTCATGAGATAAATGGAATTACCTCGTGTGGTGATTGGTGACTGTTCATGCGCATCCTTATTTCCCCACAAAGATATCAAAATGAGAACGTGTGAGGGGGACGTTCTACAGAATTATCCGTGGTATCTATTTTATAAGTCAATACTTCCTTTAAGGTGTTGGTCATATGTATTTTTATGCTTTTCTTAAGTCAAAGAACTTGTGTGGGTTGTGATAAGTCGTGCTGTTGCCAATGAATCAGCGATTTGTGTGGTCGTCATTTTCTGGGCTTCATTCCACCTAGTGAGTCCTATGCACGAGCAGTTACTTTCTTTGCTATAGTATTTGCTTTTTATTCGGGGGGTCAGTGATGTGAACTAATTGAACGGACCTAATTCAGCTCTAGTCCAGCAATGAACCATACACATACAGTATTGCATATACAGTATGACTAGGAGTCTATCCAGGAAAGAATGTGTGTATGAAAGCTGATCTACACATGCTCTGAATTCCTCAGGTATGAAAGCATCGACGCATACATATGTTTCCTCTCTAGTAAAATGCTTGACAGGCAGGAATTAGATATTACAACTGTCAATGGGACGGGAGGATGAAATCCAGATTTCTCTCTCTCTCTCTTGCTCGCTCTCTCTGTGTATGTGTGTGTGTGCGCGCGTTTCAAGTTTCACATTTTATTTGTCACATGCAGTGAAAAAATGAATATATCCCAAATACCTCCTCCCTATCCTTTCTGCAGTGTGTGTATCATGATGTCCTTCTTCTTTCGATTTATTAGGTCTTACTTTACTGTCTGGTATTCATTTGAACGAATGCTTTTGCAACATTGGGTTACCTCTGTGTGTTTGAATCCGACGGAGAGAGAAGGAGAGGGTGGGCGATGATCGTTCATGCCTGTTTGTGAAATGAAGTTAATAGTTTGTAATTAAGGTAACCAGGGGTTTAAGGAATGCAACCTGGCCTTTCCCATACATCTCATTATGTTTTAAATGCAAAGAGACCCATGGTATCCAAGACCACAAACCTGTAAGGCTGGCTATTTCTTAGAATGATGTCTTCACGGCCAATTGTCTTGTGGGTTTTTTGTTAAACAAGTTAACTAGCGCTCTCTCTCTCCGCCCCTCCCTCCCCCCCCCCCCCACCCCCACCCCCCACCCCTCTCTCTGGCAGGATGTCTGAGGGGCTGTCACAGCAGGAGAGACTCCAGGCTATAGCGGTAAGTGATGAGATCCTCCTGCCATATGTGGTTCACAACCGTTACACTCTCATGGCCAAAACACTTACTATACAGTATAATGTACACAGCGCACTCCGACATTACTGAGCAGCGAAACGATTGCAATTAATATGTTTATATACAGTAGTAGATGGACTGGTTTTGGTTTGATGGGTTTGACGGGAGATTTCCTGCTCCACTTTAATTTCCGTCTCGAAGCGTTCCACGAGCGTATCCTTTTTAGTGGCTTTAATCATTAATGCCAACCGACGGGGAAGGAGAAATAAAACCTTTTGATCCCTAAGCCCATGGCTTTCAGCGTCTTCCTCTGAAGACACCCCCAACTCTCTCTCTCCCCTCTCTCTACTCTCTCTCTCCTCTCTCGACTCTCTCTCTCCCCTCTCTCGACTCTCTCTCTCTCCTCTCTCGACTCTCTCTCTCCCCTCTCTCGACTCTCTCTCTCCCCTCTCTCCCCTCTCTCTCTCCCCTCTCTCTCTCCCATCTCTCTACTCTCTCTCTTCCCTCTCTCTACTCTCTCTCTCCCCTCTCTCTACTCTCTCTCTCTCCTCTCTCGACTCTCTTTCTCCCCTCTCTCTACTCTCTCTCTCTCCTCTCTCGACTC
Source organism: Oncorhynchus clarkii lewisi (assembly GCF_045791955.1). NCBI lineage: Eukaryota > Metazoa > Chordata > Actinopteri > Salmoniformes > Salmonidae > Oncorhynchus > Oncorhynchus clarkii. The sequence continues at coordinate 56,717,471 of NC_092151.1, read as the reverse complement.
TCTTTCTCCCCTCTCTCGACTCTCTCTCTCCCCTCTCTCTCTCCCATCTCTCTACTCTCTCGCTCTCCCCTCTCTCGACTCTCTCTCTCCCCTCTCTCTACTCTCTCTCTCTCCCCTCTCTCTCCCCTCTCTCTACTCTCTCTCTCTCCCCTCTCTCGACCCTCTCTCTCTCTCTCCCCTCTCTCGACTCTCTCTCTCCCCTCTCTCTAATCTCTCTCTCTCCCCTCTCTCTACTCTTTCTCCCCTCTCTCGACTCTCTCTCTCCCCTCTCTCTCTCCCATCTCTCTACTCTCTCGCTCTCCCCTCTCTCGACTCTCTCTCTCCCCTCTCTCTACTCTCTCTCTCTCCCCTCTCTCTCTACTCTCTCTCTCGCTCTCTCTCCCCTCTCTCTACTCTCTCTCTCCCTCCCCTCTCTACTCTCTCTCTCTCTCTCTCCCCTCTCTCTACTCTCTCCCTCCCCTCTCTCTACTCTCTCTCCCCTCTCTCTACTCTCTCCCTCCCCTCTCTCTACTCTCTCTCTCCTTCCTCTCTTTCTATATCTTTATTGCACGCACGCACACACACCCTATCACACACACACACACACACACACACACACACACACACACACACACACACACACACACTCAATCACACATACACACACACGACCCTCTCACACATACACACACATCCTACCACACATACACTCAAACTTCCCTCCATTTTGTTCTTTGGTCTTTTGGTTTTAGTAAGCCACAGAGAGGGGTAATGCAGTCTCTAATGCACCAATCGATCTGCACACACACACACACACACACACACACACACACACACACACACACACATCAATCGATCGATCTTTAAAGATTTTGCTTCATTTCTTTTCTCTGCCGTACCTCTCTATTTCTCCATCTCCCTCTCAATTTGTCTCTCCTCTCAGTCTTTCAATTTAATTCTATCCCTTTTCAATAATGCTGCATGGGCAAAACTTACAGAAAGACTTAGCCAAGGCCAGTGCTGCAGACTGCACAGTGTAAATGGATGCTGTAAATAACACAAGTGTCAACGCTAATAACACTCACTTCCAATACATTTCCCATCCATAATAATGATAAAGTCTAAGGCAACTTAATACAGTTATTCTTCCCACGTGGGAATCAAACCCACAGCTGTAGTGTTGTGAGCTATGTGCTTTAACCAACTGCGCCACTGGGCCAGCCATCTTCCTTGTGCCCTTGGTTTCCCCTTCTATTGTTGGGACAGGTCATATCATTCTCTCTTCTTCACCACAGTCCACTGCTTTCAGATGAAGTTTTTGCTGATGTGGCAGATATACTCTCTCTCCCATGTACCATGTTGGAGCCAGGCGACAGTGTGTGTGTGTGTGTGTGTGTGTGTGTGTGTGTGTGTGTGTGTGTGTGTGTGTGTGTGATCTGCAGGTCTTCTTATAGGGCCACAGATAGTGAAGTGAACCTTTTTCCTTGATAAACAGAGGGATGTGGCATGCCCTCAGCCGACTAGGGTGATTGCTATTTTCAGCATAGAAGGAGAACAATCCCAAATCAACCCCTAGCCCCTACCACTATGCCCCGACAAAGGCCTGGGTTTAGGGGCGAGTGGATTCTCTCGGATTGGACTCTAGTTGGCAGGGTTGTGTATTGTATTTCTGTGGAGCTGGCGTCTCTGAGAGGCAGGACAGAGAGGAAGTCATGCCCAGTATGGCCAGACCTTTTAAACATAATACCCTGTCACAATGAGAAATGCACTGCCCATTGTGTCTGTGTGTGTGTTTGCATGCATGTGTTCATGTGCGTGCATCCATTTTTGGGAGGTTGAATATGAAGTACAAGTCGTGTTAGGGCATAACAGAGGTTAAAGTTAAAGTCATGCCATGTGTTCCTATAACCCCAAATCAACCATTTCTATAAAACCTTCTCTACTCTCAACATAGAGCACATGTTGATTTAGATTTGACATCCTATTAGCGCAATACGAAGTTCAGCCTAGAATGTCCTTTCGTACAACTCATATCCAAATGACAAGCCTGAAGGAGGGGCTCATCACTGTCAGTGATGTGTACGCTGAGGGAACTTGAAGCTTTTCACTTTCTCCGCTGCGGTCCCATCAATGTGGATAGGGGCGTGCTCCCTCTGCTGTTTCCTAAAGTCCACGATCAGCTCCTTTGTTTTGTTGACGTTGAGGGAGAGGTTATTTTCCTGGCACCACTCCGCCAGGGCCCTCACCCTCCTCCTTGTAGGCTGTCTCGTCATTGTTGGTAATCAGGCCTACCACTGTTGTGTCGTCAGCAAACTTGATGATTGAGTTCGAGGCGTGTGTGGCCATGCAGTCATGGGTGAACAGGTAGTACCGGAGGGGGCTGAGCACGCACCCTTGTGGGTTCCCTGTGTTGAGGATCAGCGAAGTGGAGGTGTTGTTTCCTAACTTCACCACCAGGGGATGGCCCTTCAGGAAGTCTAGGACCCAGTTGCACAGGGCGGGGTTCAGACTCAGGGCCCCAAGCTTGATAGTCAATGACATGGCACATTTACATCTGTAATTGTTGCAGTTAAGAGCTCTTTAGGAGGAGAGTGTATATGGTTTCCTCTGTACTTAGTAGGGGGAAATGGTCTGGTAAAGCTTATCTCTCTATATTTGGCCCATGCAGGAATCAAACTCACTCATGTTGTTGCTAGCACTTTGCTACAACTTACTTAGGAACCTTCAGGGTTCCATAATCCATCCATCCGTGCTATTTACTGTTGGTTTGCATTTAATGTCTTCTCCTCACATACTGACTGTGTTTTTCCTATACTTCAACAGGAGAAGAGGAAGAGGCAGACAGAGATTGAGAATAAGAAGAGGCAGCTGGAAGATGACAGGAGACAGCTCTCTCACCTCAAGGTAAGAAGGAGGACAGGATGGGACACTGGGGGAACACTGAGGGGTGGATGGGACACTGAGCATCCAGCTGTTGGGTACAGTTATTTTGGTTTCCCAGTACAACAGGATTGGGTGCAGGAGTGTTGGAAAGTACAAATATGTTTCACTTTGAAGAGTGCAGTAGTGCCAACGTTGTCACGGCAACCCCTCAGAGAATTTGGAAAATGTCTTAGCCGTCCGAATCGCTATCTCTTATATCACTTTCATCTCAGACATTTGTGTGTGGTTGTCCGATGGTTGTTTTGCATACGACCTTCCCACAACTATCTGGGAATGGTGCAGAATAGTTTTGGAACATTCTGAGCACATGTAAGGAACTTGACAAAAAAAGTGATTTTCTTGGTATTTCATTACTTTGACAGAACATTTCCTACAAGTTCAAACATGGTTACCTTTAATTAGATTTTTCTATTTAAAGTCGTGTTCTCAGAGCATTAAGAAAACTTTCCAAAAAAGACAAGAAAACATTAGTAACATTCAAAGAACGTTCTAAGAATGTAATTTAAAAACAAATACATTCCATTCTCACTGTCCAAAAAACTCTCTCTGTCCTCTATCTCAATGGTCACCAACCTTTTCTGAGTCAAGATTACTTTCTGAGTCAAAATGCAAGCCGAGATCTACCACAACTTAAAAAAACATAAGAATATGCAACGTTAACCAATTAAAAACAGTTATGTAGCAATGAGGCTTGTGCAGTAGGCTATAGGCCCAATACATTATCACTGCATATTGGCTATGCTTGAATTGCCCTGCCAGTGTTGTTATTCTCAGACCGTTTAGAAGTTATATATAAATAAAAATAGGTATATGATTACGCCGGTAATAGATCATTTGCACTCTGGGCCTACCGGGTAGGCAGAGTTCTACCTTCAGACACATTAAATGGTTCAACATTGGAACACTTTGCTCGGGCTGCTGAGTCAAGCGCACCTACAACCAACAACGCGAGAAAAAAAAAAAAAATGGGGGTCTGTTTGAATAGTCTAAAATAAACAGTGTTGTATGAGTTTTAAAAACATAGCAGGCTAGCCCCATCCTGGTGGCCCAGTGGACAACTTCCATGGATAGAGAACAGAAGACCACTAACGCTGTGCCACAATTAAAAATACATGTGTTCGCATGATTAATGTCTAAGTAAATGAATTTCCATGTGCCCTATCTGTGCTTGGTGTTAACAGTTAAACTAAGCTAGCAGTGTTATTAAAACATTCAGAAAAAGTTTTCAGGAAGTTATAATTTAAAAACTGAAAAAAAACTTTAAAAACATTTACAGCATTTAGAGAATGTTTTCAGAACGCTATTTTGCCATTTTAATTACCTTCAAATAACGTAAAATGTGAGTTCTCATAACGTTAATAAAACCTCCCAGGAAAACTTTCAGGGAACCATAATAAAAACACTCTCAGAACCTCCATGCAACCTAAAAAAAGTTCCCAGAACAGGCAAAATGTTCACTTCCGTTCTCAGAACGTTTAAAAAAACATTCAGTTTAACCGGACAGGAAACTGATGGCTTCGTTCCCAGAACCAATGAGAAACTAAAATCGTACCTTCCCACAATTTCCAAGGAGTGGTACGGTGGCTTGAGTATGATGGTTTCCTACACCCTTTTCTTTTAAGATAATGTTTATTTATGAGTGCTGCATTGACAAATCAGTTTTTAGGGGGGTACTTAACCGTGCCAGTGAGGCTTGGCAGTGGTTGTGCAAGGAACTGGGCACCAAGTCCTGAAGTCTAGAGGAGTAGAGGGGCCCTCTCTATGGAATGAGCACAGCAGGGACCTAGAAGGACTTGGCTGGCGCTGGTAGAATTGAACTCCTGCGCTGGACATCAGTAAAGGATGTGTGTGTGTGTGTGTTAATGTGTGCGTGTGTGCGCATGTGCATGCGTGTGTGTGTGTTCAAGGGTCCTGAAAGCACATGGCTGGACAGAGGAGGCCCTATGCTCAGACAGCAAAAGAAGAAGAATCCCTCTGAAAAAAAACCCAAAAAAGTTTGGCTTTGAAAGACATCCTGTTTTGGGGCAAGAAAAAAACCACACTTCCCCTGCTAAGTATGCAGTGCATTGTCTTTCCCTGATTTACTTTCAGCTAGCTGCATTCTTGTATTGTCGAAAGTGAATTTGGCGTTGTTGTTTTTGGTTGCATGGCTTTTGGCTTTTATTCCGTTTCGAATACTTGTGGCCTCTAAAACAAGCTTTAATCGATTTTCAATTACCCTTCACTTCAATTATGACTCACCTTTTGAAAACAACAAGAGTAAAATGGCTAGTAAATATAATAAAATGTTTATAAGTGCAATCTCCATATTGGAGTCTGTTACTCTTCTATTTCCTCTGTTGGTCCATGGATGGATTGAGGATCAATAGATAGTGAGTGATCAAGTCTCCACATAGGATGTGCCCCAAATGGCAACCCATTCCTTACATATAGTGCACTACTTTTGACCAGGGCACATACAGTAGCGCTCTGGTCAAAAGTAGTGCACTTTATAGGGAATAGGGTGCCTTTTGGGATACATCCATAGTTATCGGTAAGGCGGATAATACAGCTAGCCCAATGCAAGCAGAGAGAGAGAGCCGGCCAGCCAGAGGGAGATAAGATCCAAAAACTGGACTCATTAGCAGTTTCCATGCAGCTCAACTGTCTAGTCAGCAGACACACTGGACAGAGAGAGAGAGAGAAAGAGGGAGAAAGAGGGAAAGAGAGCGGGAGGTAGAGAGAGAAAGAGATGGGGGCAGGTGATATAACAAAAGAAACAGAGGGGGAGAGAGATGAGAGGGAGAGAATGGGTAGGGGATAGAAAGAGAGAGAAAGAAAGAGAAACAGAGATGAGAGAGCGAGAGACACAAATGTAGAAGTAGAAACAAGAGGGGAGAGAGCGAGGGAGAGGCAGGAAGCTGAATGGTGGGTGAATACAGACCAGTTGCATTCAGCTTTTTCACCTCACTGTCACTCAGCAGACATTGTTGTTTTATTTCTGTTTATTTTTGATTGGTGCAGGTATGTAGATATTATAGGCTATTTGTCCTTGGGGTGGACAACAGGGCTGCAATAGGTTAATGCCCTCCCAACACAATCAATCCAGGAAATGTACTGCAATCCAACTCGTCAATTGGTATTGTGCTGTTATTGTCTATAAAGGTTATTTAGATTTCTTAATTGAATTTCAGTACATTTCCTGAGTTGAGTAATCAAAATAGAAATGGCCCCCGCTACCCTCTTAGAAAAAAAAGATGCTGTCTAGAACCTAAAAGGGTTCTCTGGCTATCCCCATAAGAGAAACCTTTGAAGAACTCTTGTTGGTTCCATGTTTACACAGAGGGTTCTTTACACAGAGGGTTGCTATTATTATACAACATTGCTTGTCTGATCATGTTTCATTTGCAGTAAAATGTAATAAGGTGAAGCTAACTGCTGGTGGCTAGTTCTGTGCACCTGATCTTTTACAAATGAGTGAAATGCCCAGTTGGTGTGAGAGTGTGTGTACCGTATGTGTGTGTGTGCCTGTCAGTATGCATGTCTTGTGTGCACATCTCTCTCTCTCTGTGTGTGTGTGTGTGTGTGTGTGTGTGTGTGTGTGTGTGTGTGTGTGTGTGTGTGTGTGTGTGTGTGTGTGTGTGTGTGTGTTTACGTTTATGCACATATACGTGTGTGTTTATTCACGGGGCATTGTGCTCCCCCAGAACAATGGATCAAACACAGGGTACATGTGTGGGAGCTGCTGTGGCTTTGTCCTCTTGCTTCCGACGGGGGGCGACGGTGTGTGTGTGCGTGTGTGTGGAAGGGCGTGAACAAGTGATGATGTCACCCAATCATAGAGCCCACCAGGGGAGAGGCAGGGAGAGCATACGCAGGAGAGCTGGATAAGAGAGAGAGTGAAAGGGAGAGGAGAGAGGAGGGAAGGTGAGAGGGGGGAGAGCGGTAGAGTAGAGAGGATTGTGAAACAGATCGCCTTGTAGTCATGTAGTAACCAAAAAAGTGTTAAACAAATCAAAATATATTTTCAATTTTAGATTCTTCTAAGTAGCCACCCTTTGCCTTGATGACAGCTTTGCAATTATCTCAACCAGCTTCACCTGGTATGCTTTTCCCAACATTCTTGAAGGAGTTTGCACATATGCTGAGCACTTGTTGTCTGCTTTTCCTTCACTCTGCGGTCCAACTCATCCCAAACCATCTCAGTTGGGTTGAGGTCGGGTGATTGTGGAGGCCAGGTCATTGATGCAGCACTCCATCACTCTCCTTCTTGTCAAATAGCCCTTACACAGCCTGGAGGTGTGTTGGGTCATTGTCCTGGTGAAAGACAAATCATCATAGCTCTTGATGATTTTTGCGACTGCACTTAAAGAAACTTTAAAAGTTCTTGAAATGTTCCTGATTGACTGACCTTCATGTCTTAAAGTAATGATGGACTGTTGTTTCTCTTTGCTTATTTGAGCTGTTCTTGTCTTAATATGGACTACCAAATAGGGTTATCTTCTGTATACCACCCGTAGCTTGTCACAACACAACTGATTGGCTCAAACACATTAAGAAGGAAAGAAATTCCACAAATTAACTTTTAACAAGGCACACCTGTTCATTGAAATGCATTCCAGGTACATACCTCATGAAGCTGGTTGAGCGAATGCCAAGAGTGTGCAAAGCTTTCATCAAGGCAAAGGGTGGCTACTTTGAAAAATCTCAAATATAAAATATATTTGGATTTGTTTACCACTTCTTTGGCTACTTCATGATTCCATATGTGTTATTTCATAGTTTTGATGTATTCACTATTATTCTACAATGTAGAAAATAGTAAAAAATAAATTAAAAACCCTGGAATGAGAAGGTGTGTCCAAACTTTTGACTGGTACTGTAAATACATCATGTTTTTTTCTCAGAGAAAGGGCGAGAGAGAGAAAGAGAGAGAGAGAGAAAGAGAGAGAGAGAGACAAACCAGCTTATTGATAAGAGTAAGATGGTTGGGTCATGAGATAGTTGGGTTAGATGGATTTTTCCTGCCTGGGGTTGAATTCATGAATAGTGATATTATTCTATGCTGGATACACTGGCGTGGCATGAGGCTCTTTCATTGCTGCAAAAATAACCTTTACCCACATTTTCCTGCTTTTGAAAGAGATTGGGTTGCTATGAACCAGTCCCCTAAATTAACCCATCGGCCAAGGGGAAATTATGCAAATCCATCATTCTGCATTGAGCTGATTTCAGCCCATTCCTAAGTGGATGTGATTCATGGCAAGGGATTTACATTCACGTTACATTTTAAATAAGTTGGAAATTAACATGCAGAGTATTAATACATGATATGAATCCCGTCTACAGTTTGTGTGTGTGTGTGTGTGTGTGTGTGTGTGTGTGTGTGTGTGTGTGTGTGTGTGTGTGTTTTTTTGTTAGTCCCCACAAGGTCAAATGCTTTTTCTAGGGGGTTCAGGGTTACGTTATAATTAGTGTTAAGGTTAGGATCTATGGTTAGGTATAGGGTTAAGGTTAGGTTTTGAGGTTAAGGTTAGGGTTAGGGTACCTGTTAGGATTCGAGGTTAGGGAAAATAGGATTTTGAATGGGACTGAATTGTGTCCCCACAAGGTTAGTTATACAAGACTGTGTGTGTGTGCGTGTGCATGCCTGCATGTGGGTGTGTTCACGTAGAGGTGTGGAGTTACAGTATGGCTTTGAGCAAGAGAAAAAGAGAGCAAGTCAGACAGACAGACAGACAGACAGACAGACAGACAGGGTGCTTCCTGTCTATATTTCTATCTGTAATAAAGCCTTTTTGTGGGGGAAAACGCATTCTGATTGGCTGGGCCTGGCTCCCCAGTGGGTGGGCCTAGCTGCCATGTGGGTGGACCTATCTATGCCCTCCCAGGCCCACCCATGGCTGCACCCCTGCGCAGTGTCATGTGAAATCCATAGATTAGGGCCTAATGAATTAATTTCAATTGACTGATTATGACTCTCTCATACATTTCACGTTTTTAGTTTTTGTTGTCCTAGGCTACCTGGCTAAAAAGCTTGCTCGCTTGCCTAACTTCCTTTCATGGGCAACTATGAGCCAGCTAGTTAGCATTAGCCTACTACATCTAGCTACATATTGAACTTCCATCCTCTCAGGCCAGAGGCACAATATACGAATTTATGGTTGAATCAGAATCGCCGTTATAATCATTGGCCAGCACAGAAGTTAGGTAAAACAACAAGTCCAAATCCCTATCTCCATCCATGGCTAATTTAGGAAAAGGCCAATTTTAGCTAGCTAGCTAGCCACCAGAGAACGACACAACAAAATGCCCAACTGTCATTATTCACTATCTCAATCTCAATCTATCCAACAATGTCACCAACTCACCAGTCTACTAAATCACACATGCATAGTATTAGGTTCATTCTCTGCTCCTTTGATTGGATGGACAACATGTCAATTCAATCACCACATTCTTATTGGCAGACTCGACAGCCTTGGTTTCTCAAATGATTGCCTCGCCTGGTTTACCAACTACTTCTCTGATAGAGTTCAGTGTGTCAAATCGGAGGCCCTGTTGTCTGGACCTCTGGCAGTCTCTATGGGGGTGCCACAGGGTTCAATCCTCGGGCCGACTCTCTTCTCTGTGTACATCAATGATGTTGCTCTTGCTGCTGGTGATTCTCTGGTACACCACTACGCAGACTATACCACTCTGTATACATCTGGCCCTTCTTTGGACACTATGTTAACTAACCTCCAGACGAGCTTCAATGCCATTACAACTCTCCTTCCGTGGCCTCCAACTGCTTTTAAACACAGGGAAAACTAAATGCATGCTATTCAACAGATCCCTGCCCGCACCTGCTCGCCCGTCCAGCATCACTACTCTGGACGGCTCTGACTTAGAATACGTGGACAACTACAAATACCTAGGTGTCTGGTTAGACTGTAAACTCTCCTTCCAGACTCACATTAAGCATCTCCAATCCAAAATTAAATCTAGAATTAGCTTCCTATATTCCAACAAAGCATCCTTCACTCATGCTGCCAAACATACCCTCGTAAAACTGACCATCCAACCGATCCTCACCAAAGCCCCATACACTACCCACCATTGCGACCTGTACGCTCTCGTTGGTTGGCCCTCGCTTCATACTCGTCGCCAAACCCATGGGCTACAGGTTATCTACAAGTCTCTGCTAGGTAAAGCCCCGCCTTATCTCAGCTCACTGTCTCCATAGCAGCACCCACTCGTAGCACGCACTCCAGCAGGTGTATCTCACTGGTCACCCCCAAAGCCAATTCCTACTTTGGTCGTCTTTCCTTCCAGTTCTCTTCTGCCAATGACTGGAACGAACTGCAAAAATCTCTGAAGTTGGAGACTCATATCCCCATCACTAGCTTTAAGCATCAGCTGTCAGAGCAGCTCACAGATCACTGCACCTGTACATAGCCCATCTGTAAACAGCTAACATCTATCTATCTACCTACCTCATCCCCATACTGTGTTTATGTATTTATCTTGCTCCTTTGCACCCCAGTATCTCTACTTGCACATTCATCTTCTGCACCCCTTATCTGACCTCATTTGCACTCACTGCACATAGGCTTTTAGTTTTCTTTTGTTCTACTGCATTATTGACTATGTTTTGTTTATTCCATGTGTAACTCTGTGTGAAACTTATTATGTGATTTGTCAAGTCAAATGTTACCCCTGAACTAATTTAGGCTTGACTAAACAAAAGGTGTGAATACTTTTGCAGCAACTATTTGAGTTATTTAATTTTGATAAATGTCTTAACATTTGTAGACTTTTCTTTTCACTTTGACATTATGTAGTATTTAGTGTAGATCAATAAAACAAATCACAACTAAATCCATTTCAGTCCCACATCAACAAAATGTGATGAGATCAAAGAGGGGTGAATAATCAGTGATTGATGTTCCTATGTTCTTCTGTCCTGTCCAGCAAAAATCCCTGAGGGAAAGATGGCTGCTGGATGGAGCTGCTGGCTCGGAGCAGGACGAGGCCAAGAAACAGCTTGCGGAGGATGAGGCCAAGCTCAAGGGTATGGAGGAGAACATCATTAGGTACGTCTACAACCCTGGAACACTGGGGTACCTACCAGTTGCTCTCGGTGATGTTTAAGATGAGGATGAGGATTATATATATTTTTTTTTTATGAGCACATGGCCTTGTTTCTATTACAGCATATTGGATGACTGTCATTCATATTCCATTCACCCAGTTCAATGTAACATTGATAGGTTTGGGCTACTACATGCTACAACCTACATTGTAGAATAATAGTGAAGACATCAAACTATGAAATAACACATAGCTTAAAATAATAAAATAACATTTATTTGGATTTGTTTAACACTTTTTTTGGTTACGAAATGATTCCATATGTGTTATTTCATAGTTTTGATGTCTTCACTATTATTCTACAATGTAGAAAATAGTACAAATAAAGAAAAACCCTTGAATGAGTTAGGTGTTCTCAAACTTTTGACCGGTAGTGTAAGTGCACAGGTCAATAAATGTTGAGTAATCAAGGGGACAGACAGTGACACATTCAATACCGCCTTGCACACTCTTGTCTGCATCTAGCTGATCTAGGCTATACTCATTAGTCCAACAGTTGCAAATGAGAGTTTCTATTGGACAAATTCAGGTATGTTTATCCCCATTTCAAATCTAATCGAAATCAAATCAAATGTATTTATATAGCCCTTCGTACATCAGCTGATATCTCAAAGTGCTGTACAGAAACCCAGCCTAAAACCCCAAACAGCAAGCAATGCAGGTGTAGAAGCAATATTCTGTAGTCATATTCAACATAGCTAATAGAACTAACATGTTAGTAAACCCACTACAAACATGCAGTACAGTGTACAGTCAGAATGCAGTTTAGCAGTTACACCAGTGGGCCCCAGTGGCAATAAATTAATAAAACCATGACTTGGAAGGGAATCCAGTATTGGATAGCCATAGCCAGCTAGCTAACATAGCATCCCTCTCTGTTTGAGCCGGGTGTTTAAGTAGGCTAACTAGCTAGCTGCATTCGGTAGTTAAGAGAAAGTAAAAGTTTTTTTTTTAAATACTAACAAATATAACTATCTCTCTCTGTTCAACTATTGTCTTTCTCTGTCTTTGAGTTAACTACTCACAACATTTTATACACTGCAGTGCTAGCTAGCTGTAGCTTATGCTTTCAGTAGTAGATTAATTCTCTAATCCTTTGATTGGGTGAACAACATGTCAGTACATGCTGCAAGAGCTCTGATAGGTTGGAGGACGTCCTCCAGAAGTTGTCATAATTACTGATTATGTCTATGGAAGGGGTGAGAACCATGAGCCTCCTAGGTTTTGTATTGAAGTCAATATAGCCAGAGGAGGACGGAAGCTAGCTGTCCTCCGGCTACACCATGGTGCTACCCTACAGATTGCTGCTGAGGCTACTGTAGACCATTGCAGAACAGTGAGTTTTAATCAATTATATGGTGAAGTAAATTCATATATTTAGTATAATTTTATCTAAAAATAATAATTTTTCAAACGTTTCACTATATAAAAAAATATATAAATTTACTGAGTAGGAGTGTCCTCCCCTTCCTCCTCTGAGGAGCCTCCACTGGTACCTACTACCTTTAAATGTTTCTGGATTCATTATATGTCTTTATTTAACCAGTCTTTAACTAGGCAAAATCTTCTCTTAATTTATAAAAACAGATACAATCTTGATATCCTATTCTCTCAATATAATTTTGGCATGCCAGCTCATAGCTCAATGTGGCCCAGCATATTTGCTATCAGTGAGATCGTTTGCAATGCTTATTAGAAAATGTTTAATAAGTTTAACTCTTAGCAAGAAAGGAGTACAGATGTAGGATTTTAATTTGATCACTATGTTGTTGATGACAATTTTCCTGCACAGCAGGAAATGCAAACTTGTAGTGTATTCGAAGTTTAAATGTATCAACCCCATGCAAAAAAAATCCATTAATTATAATCCACATAATATTCACATTTCCTGTTGCTGCAGGATTATTTTCCTGCTTTTCCTGTTTATTTTTCCTATTTCACACGTGTGTAGTAATACTGGAAATGAGAGCGTGATCACAGCAACCATGGGGCACATCGACAGATTTTTCACCTTGTCGGCTCGGGTACAGAAAGGAGACCCAGTAGCCAAGAACAGACCAGCCTTCCACCACCACCCCTCCCTCCTCGCTCCAACCATTTTCTTTCTCACTCATAGCAAAACAGTGTCATCAGTCTTCTTCCCCTGGCAATCCAATTCGCTAATTAAATTCCCCCTGGCTGCTGTAGTGCTGGCTAGCTATTGGGGCTCAGACTGGGGCAACATTGGCACTAAACTGGCACAGCACCCAATGAGCAACGCAAGCGTACAATTGCCGGAGCTAGGGAAAATGCGGAATTGGAGAAAGCTAAGGAGAAGCTTTTGTCCATTTCCCAAATAGGCTCTTAATTCTGTTATATGGGCCATAGTGAGGAAGGACAGGGAGGTTATTTTGGTATTGAACAATACCAGGACACTTAAAGAAATAGTTCACGGTTTAAGGGGGGGGGGGGGGGTCGCTAATATTTTTGCACTCAGCTAATTTATTTTAGACCAAGAACAAGTGCATCTGTCAAATCATCTTCCCAATGGATGAGCACTGTTGCCAAAAATAACAAAAATTTTAAATAGACAAGACAGAAATCCCAAACTGCTTTGGAACGCTACGGCTCGTGAATGCATGATGTGCATGACTTGCCAAGCATTCTCACACTGTTTGTGTGTCATTGACCATGTCTGTGTGTGTGACTGATAACACCTCTCTCTGTTCTGCAGAATGGAGCAGGAACTGGAGGTGCTGGAAACGGGTGTGTCGGCGACCTCTACCAAAGAGAGCCTGACAGACGCAGCAACGAAGGAGGAAGCCAAGACAGCAGACAACAAAGTGAGTCTCCCTCGCCTCCTACCCCTCCGAGGGCAGCTGGACACAGCAGGTCCACCGGACACACACACACACACACACACACACACACACACACACACACACACACACACACACACACACACACACACTGTTAGAGACAGGAGTGGGTAGTGTGTGTGCGTGTGTGTTGAGGGGGAACGCTTGAAGTAGGAGGAGTAGGAGATGGAGGAATCAGAAGGGAGGGGAGAGGTTTAGGAGGCCGACGCAAGCCTTGGGGCACATTGGAAAGTGAAAAAGCCCTGTCAAATCAAATCAAGTGTATTTATGTAGCCCTTCTTACATCAGCTAATATCTCAAAGTGCTGTACAGAAATGTGTGTGTACAGTAACTGCCCTTGTGATAAACTGACAGTGGCATCTCCACTTGAGCAAATGACATCTCAATATTATGCCATCAGTGATATCATTAGTGACGGTCCGGATGGGCCCGGAGAGTCAGACACTGGGTCTGACAAGCAGTGTATGGGGAACAGTTGTTGACAGGAGGGAGGCTCTTGTCCAAAGGGGAAGTTCATATTGACAGCACACACTGGGCAGCTTTTAACATGCGGGTTTCCTAGCAACGTCTAGAAAAGATGCTCTGTCTCTTCGTTTTTCCCTTTTGAACTTGTTGGCTCTTTTTGCTCTTTCCTCCACAAGTTAATATCCACTTCCTCAACCTATCCAGCCTGGCACCTCTTTATTCAAAGGGAAAGTGCTTATTTAATGTGGCGTCTGTTTCTACCCCAATAATTTTTCTTGCTTCCTTGTCATCCAAGTTTTTTGTGGCATAAAAATAAATAGTGTATGTTCCTTCCCTCAAACTAGGTTTTCAATGAAATATGTTAAATATTGTATGTGACATAATGCTCATTCATTATGTAGCCATGCTTTTGAATAAGAGTGTCTCTTCAGGAAACAAATCTATTACCTCAAAGATGTGGGTTGTCAGTAGAACCGTTTCATTCAATCTGTTAAAGTATTTTTAGAAATGGATGCTGTTCGACTGTGCGGCTGCATTGATACAATAATCCCAATGATTCATATCACAGAAATAGACCCACCCCTTTACCACCCCTCTGGTAATGTATTTGATGGGTTTGACACTGAATGAGTTTAATGCTGTATGATACATGGGTTAAAATAGTGGTGTAAAGTACTTAAGTAAAAATACTTTAAAGTACCACTTAAGTAGTACACCCAAAAGTACTTGTTACATTTTGAATGCTTAGCGGGACAAGAAAATAGTCAAATTCACACACTTATCAACCAAACATCCCTGGTCATCCCTACTGCCTCTGATCTGGCGGACTCACTAAACACACATGCTTTGTTTGTAAATGATGTCTGAGTGTTGTAGTGTCCCTTGCTATCCATAACTTAAAAAACACAAGAAAATTGTGCCATCTGGTTTGCTTAATATAATTAAGTTGTATTATAGTTTTGATACTTAAGTACATTTTAAACCAAATACTTTTACTAAAGTACAATTTTACTCGGTGACTTTCACTTTTTCTTTTGTAATTTTCTATTAAGGTATCTTTACTTTTACTCAAGTATGACAGTTAGGTACTTTTTCCACCACTGGGTTAAAATACTGTTTTCTCTCTTTCCCTCTCTCACAGGCTCCGGCAGGCACTGTGCACGGTAATACATCTTCAGTCAGATATTCTTCCTCCTCCCTCTCTTCTTTCTCCTCTTTTACATGTGTTCTGTGTTTGTCGCTCTTTCTCTCTCCCTCCCTCTTTCTTTCTCACCCCACTTCCTTGACCGCTTATAGAGGTCAAGGAAGTTACAGAGGTCAAGGAAGTAGTCAAAGTGCACACCAGCCCTCATCTGGAAATGTCTGGAGGTGCCTCAGATAGGATGAGAGCAGGTGAGTCTCGGTACCCTGTAGAGAGACATCTTAGACAAATGTTTTGCCTCCATTTTTTCCACTTAGAGTCTGTCATGCTAAGCATATTAAAGTGATGTTATTCCTCTCATTTTAAAACAAACGTAGATATTCAATGTACCCACTCCTATTTCATTCAGGAATATAGTAATTGATTGATAGGCAATTGATACATTATTGACTGATTATAATGAATCATGTAAGTTGCATCTGTACAATTAGACAAGCAGTAGAGTCTCCCGAGTGGCGCAGCAGTCTAAGGCGTCACTACAGAACCGGGTTTGATCCCAGGCTGTGTCACATGAGGCAGCGCCCAATTGTCCGGGTTAGGGGAGGGTTTGGCCGGCTGGGATTTCCTTGTCCCATCAGCGCTCTAGCGACTCCTTGTGGCGGGCTGGGCGCCTGCAAGCAGACTTCGGCCGTCAGCTGGACGGTGTTTCCGCCGACACATTGGTGCGGCTGGCTTCCGGGTTAAGCAAGCAGTGTGTCAAGAAGCAGTGCAGCTTGGCAGTGTCGTGTTTCGGAGGACGCATGGCTCTCGATCTTTGCTTCTCCCGAGTCCATAGGGGAATTGCAGCGATGGGACAAGACTGTAACTACCAATTGGATATCACGAAAAAGGGGTTAAAGTAAAAAAAAAATCTTTATATGAAAAAGAACCATAAACAATTAATGAACATGCACCTGTGGAACGGGCGTTAAGACACTAACAACTTACAGAAGGTAGGCAATTAAGGTCACAGTTATGAAAACTTAGGACACTAAAGAGTCCTTTCTACTGATTCTGAAAAACACCAAAAGAAAGATGCCCAGGGTCCCTGCTCATCTGGGTGAACGTGCTGCAAGGAGGCATGAGGACTGCAGATGAGGCCAGGGCAATACATTGCAATGTCGTACTGTGAGACGCCTAAGACAGCGCTACAGGGAGACAGGACAGACAGCTGATCATCCTCGCAGTGGCAGACCACGTGTAACAACACCTGCACAGGATCGGTACATCCGAACATCACACCTGCGGGACAGGTACAGGATGGCAACAACAACTGCCCGAGTTACACCAGGAACGCACAATCTCTCCATCAGTGCTCAGACTGTCCGCAATAGGCTGAGAGAGGCTGGACTGAGGGCTTGTAGGCCTGTTGTAAGGCAGGTTCTCACCAGATATCACTGGCAACAACGTTGCCTATGAGCACAAACCCACCATCGCTAGACCAGACAGGACTGGCAAAAAGTGCTCTTCACTGACGAGTCGAGGTTCTGTCTCAACGGGGGTGATGGTCAGATTCGTGTTTATCGTCAAAGGAATGCGCGTTGCACCGAGGCCCGTACTCTGGAGCGGGATCGATTTGGAGGTGGAGGGTCCGTCATGGTCTGGGGCGGTGTGTCACAGCATCATCGGACTGAGCTTGTTGTCATTGCAGGCAATCTCAACGCTGTGTTACAGGGAAGACATCCTCCTCCCTCATGTGGTATCCTTCCTGCAGGCTCATCCTGACATGACCCTCCAGCATGACCATGCCACCAGCCATACTGCTCGTTCTGTGCGTGATTTCCTGCAAGACAGGAATGTCAGTGTTCTGCCATGGCCAGCGAAGTGCCCGGATCTCAATCCCATTGAGCACGCCTGGGACCTGTTGGATCGGAGGGTGAGGGCTAGGGCCATTCCCCCCAGAAATGTCTGGGAACTTGCAGGTGCCTTGGGTAGAAGAGCAGGGTAACATCTCACAGCAAGAACGGGCAAATCTGGAGCAGTCCATGAGGAGATGCACTGCAGTATTTAATGGAGCTGGTGGCCACACCAGATACAGACTGTAACTTTTGATTTGGACCCCCCCACTTTGTTCAGGGACACATTATTCAATTTCTGTTAGTCACATGTCTGTGGAACTCAGTTCATGTCTCAGCTGTTGAATCTTGTTATGTTCATACAAATAGTTACACATGTTAGGTTTGCTGAAAATTAACGCAGTTGACAGTGAGAGGACGTTTCTTTTTTTGCTGAGTCTATATATAAAAAAGACATGCAATAGAGTCCAAGTTTGTCCAAAATGGAAGAAGTGTCAATAAGATTCTCTTGGAGTCTTCTATCGCCATCTGTCTTTGCCGAAACCTGGCCACCTCTGTGTTTGTCTCTTTCTCTCTCTCTCTGTCATTCTCACCCCACTTCCTTGACTGCTTGTAGAGGTCAAGGAAGTGCTCAAAGTGCCCAACAGCCCTCGTCTGGACATGTCCGGAGGTGCCTCAGATATGACGAGAGCAGGTGAGTCTCGGGAACCCTGTAGCTCACAGACTGAGACACACTGTAGCGAGACAAATTCTACTCTTTGCCTCTTTTTATTTTTATTTTTTCACTCATAAACTCGGTCTCTGCTTGCCTCTTTACATAGACGGCTGAGTACTATATCTGATGTTAGTTTATTTGATATCATTTACTTACTTTTATCATTTTCCAAATATATAACACTCATTACTCAGACATGAACAAATATTCAATAGGTATTAATAGGTATTACATTGTAAGAAAATCTAATATTATCCCCTACCCAAAATCTATTCTATTCTAAAATTCTATTATCCTGTTCACCCACTCTGGCATCAGCTACTGGCATTAGCATCCTGGGTAACTGGATTAGACATATAATAAATGTAAAAATCTATAAATTCAATATGGAACTCCTCAGTGGAACTCATTATGTTAACACAACCAGTTTGATTGGCCCGGCAGTAGCTCCTCAAGCGTGTTGTCAGCCGTGTCACAATGTCTAATCTAACACATTATCGAATCTTCATTTGAATGGAGCGTTGATTGAATGACAGCTAAAGGATACCTAAATAGCTGGTAATTTACCCCACTGTCATATACAACACCTCAGTGTAGCTCAGCGTATTGTAAACACGAGCAGTTAGAAACATCTGGGGACGACTTTATCTCCTCAGCAAGGGGTCTTTTCAGCCATATCAAGGGGTCTCAACCTTCCTCCTCCTCACACGTGGGCCTCTGTCCCTTTTAATCAAACATGTGCTTTCATCAGCCTCACAGCTCTGGAAGGAGAGTAAGGGACTCCACTGAAGGGCTCTTCTCCACAGCGATTGAGATATAGCGAGAGGGGGAGAAGGAGATGGGGCGAGTGACTAATTAGTTTTACCTCTTGAGCTCCGGTCCTCATACGTCTTATCTAGAGGACCCTTGCTGAGCAGAGCGAATACTTCATGTTTGGTTTCATCGAGACCCAAAATTCTCATGGCCAACTCTTTCCTGGATATGATCGTTTTTGGTAACATGTTGGTGTAATATCACCATTGGATAGGAGCTAAGTAACTAGAAACTAAGAAAGTAACACAGTATGGTTACTATACCCTGTGCATAAACAAGTTATAGATGCACAATAGATATCTAGAAGCTGGAGAAGTTGATAGGACACAATAGAATAGAGAGGGACTGTAATGGGGGATGAATAGAAGGGGACGTTTATGTGGCGTATACATCTACCAGTTCCATTCTGTGTAGTAGGATGTAGTGCACTTCCTGTTTTACTGGTGCGAGTGTACTTTGACGCACTATTTGAATGTGTGGGTGGGAAGGTAAAACAATGTTGAGTCATGTGGGAGGAACTATTTTAATGACGGACCACTCGGGGTATTTCATCATTGCTATGTACCATGCTTTCGTGACACCTTTTAGGAGAACACAAAAGCAATGGAAATGCCATTGAACACGTCACGCTCTCTGAAGTGCCGTGGTGTGTTTCATGTCCTCTATTTTGTTGTCGCTAACATTGTGTCGTGTTTCCGTACTGTGTTTTCCCCCTAACATTTGTCTTCTCTCCTAAACTACACAGCTGTCAACTGTCTGCCTCCGTGTGTCTGCCTATCTGTATGGGAATGTGTTTGAATGAGTTGATGTGAGTCTGTCTGTCCGTCCGTCCGTCCGTCTGCGTATTGGTCTGCTCTTGTGGACTTTCACTCTTGTGGATATTCACTGTGGTTTGTGGCTAAAAGGTGTTAAAGCAAGAAGAGTGGTATGTTTGTATAGAGTTAGCCAGGATGATATACTGAGAGTCCCGTTCTCACAGTACATCTGTTGTGTGGGGATACACTATATATAGTCTTCATCAGACGATGCGACGTTGCCAAGGCAACGCAGCTCCGGCTAAAGAGTACAATTTCTCTATCCGTCAACACGGCAGCGTTAGACTCACATAGTGTAGGCCTGCCGATGGCCAATGTTTTAGTTTACCTTAGTTATAGTGTATGTAGCCAAGTTATTGACCGTTCTACAAAGACGTGCTTCCTTAACATCCACACAGTCATTCAACTTGCCCAGATATGCAGTCAAAGGAATGTCATGAATCAAAGTTGACTGTCTTCTTCTTTGCTTATAGTCGTGTGTGTTACATGGGCTGTAACCAAGTGGTGTATTTGTTGGTGGAATATGGTTGTTTAGAGTGGTTGTCTGGTTTTGGCTGGTATTATTATACATGTGTATTGTGGAGAGACTACATAGTTATTTATAATTGTGAAATATGGTTGAGTGGAACTGGTATGTCTCTAGTCTTGTTGAGCGAGAGATAATATGGGGTGTGAAAGGGAGTATGTGGTGCGAAAGAGAGAAAGTGAGAGAATTCCTGTGTTCCATGGATGTGTGGTATGACAGAGAAAGAGAGAGAGAGAGAGAGAGAGAGAGAGAGAGAGAGAGGACACCTCTGCAGGCTCCTAACATCTCCTCTTGTTGACACCCCATGCACCCAGCAATGTACTCAGTAGAGATCACCGTTGAGAGGGACAATGTCACGGGCGAGACTAAGGTGTTGTCCACCAACACCCTACTGCCCATTAACCTCTCTGGGCAAGGGGTCAAGGTGTATGAGGATTACCAGAAAGGTGATTTCCCAACATGATTTCAACAGCAAAACGAAACACTTGGCTAAAACATGCGTTATGAGAAGTGTTAACAATTATGATGAGAGCTAAGATGTGTGTTATGGTTTTATTAACATGAATAACATGTACAGTGCCTTCAGAAACTATTCACACCCATGGACTTTTCCCACATTTTGTTGTGTTACAGACTGAATTTAAAATGGATTAAATTGTCACTGGCCTACAAAAATTACCCCATAACGTCGTGTTTTTTGACATTTTTACAAATTAATTCAATTGAAAAGCTGAAATGTAGTATTCAACCCTTTTGTTATGGCACGCCTAAATATGTTCAGGAGTAAAAATGTGCTTAACAAATCACATAATAAGTTGCATGGACTCTGTGTGCAATAATAGTGTCTAACATGATTTTTGAATGACTATGTCATCTCTGTACCTCACACATACAATTATCTGTAAGGTCCGTCAGTAGAGCAGTGCATTTTGAGAATGGTGACGTTATTAATTGCACTTTAGATGGTCACTACAAGATACAGGCATCCTTCCCAACTCAGTTGCCAGAGAGGAAGGAAACCTCTCAGGGATTTCACCATGAGGCCAATAGTGACTTTAAAACACAATACACAGTTTAATTGCTGTGATAGGAGAAATATGAGGATGGATCAACAACATTGTAGTTACTCCACAATACTAACCTAACTGACGGAGTGAAAAGAAGGAAGTCTGTACAGAATACATGCATCCTGTTTGCAACAAGGCACTAAAAAAGTATTACTGCAAAAAAATGTGGCAAAGGATCGGACCCTTTTTTTCACCTAAAACGACATACCCAAATCTAACTGCCTGTAGCTCAGGACCTGAAGCAAGGATATTCATATTCTTGATACCATTTGAAAGGAAACACTTTGCAGTTTATGGAAATTTGAAATTAATATATGATAATATAACACATTAGATTTGGTCAAATATAATGCGTTTTCTCTTTGAAATGCAAGAGAATAGCCATACATTGAGATGGGATTCTAGGTGTAATTTAGATGCTGTCCACAAGATGGCAGCAGTGTGTGTGGACAGTTTCAGACTGATCCAGTGAAGAATTACATCCCTACACAATATTTTGTCTGCCAGGAGTTTGCCCAAATGTACCGAATTGGTCAATTGATACATTTTCAAGTACATTTTTTTTTTACCTGTATTTAATTAGGCAAGTCAGTTAAGAACAAATTCTTATTTACAATGACTCCCAGGAATGTTATACATGATGGATAATTAGCTTCCCTACAGAAAATATACTAACCTTCACACATCTAGATGGCCAGGGGGGTGGGTGTGGAGCCAAAAACAGCAGAGGGGTCTAACTGTAGAACCCAGTTCCTACATTTGAATATAAAAATTGATTTTATCAAACAAAACTATGCTACATTTTATATCTGGGACCCTCAGGATGACAAATCAGAGCGAGATTACTGAAAGTAAGTACATTATTTACCGTCAGAGGTTAATGTATCAAACTAGTTGTCATGATAAAAGTGTTTTGTTGTTGTGCACTATCCTCAAACAATAGCATGGTATTATTTTAATGTAATAGCTACTGTAAATTAGACACTGCAGTTAGAATAACAAGAATTTAAGCTTTCTGCCCGTATAAGACATGTCTATGTTGTTTACAATGTCATTCTAGTCACATTATCGCATATTGAGCAACAACTGTCCCGGTTTAGGGACACCGATCCCGTAGAGGTGAACTTTTTGTCTGGAATACAAAGTGTTATGTTTGGGGCAAATCCAATATAACACATTACTGATTACCACTCTCCATATTATCAAGCATAATTGTGCTGGATCATGTTATGGGTATGCTTGTAATCATTAAGGACTGGTGAGTTTTCAGTATAAAAAGAAACGGAATGGAGCTAAGTACAGGCAAAATCCTAGAGAAAAACCTGATTCAGTCTGCTTTCCAACAGACCCTGGGAGATTCATTCTATTTGGAAATCTATGGAAAGACCTGAAAATGGTTGTCTAGCAATGATGAATAACCAATTTGACAGAGCTTGAAGAATGTTTTTAATAATAATTGCTAAATGCTGCACAATGCAGGTTTGGAAGGCACTTAGTGACTTACCCAGAAATACTCACAGCTGTAATTGCTGCCAAAGGTGCTTCTACAAAGTATTGACTCAGGGGTGTGGATACTTTGTAAATGAGATATTTCTGTATTTCATTATTTTAAATACATTTGCAAACATTTCTGAACACATGTTTTCACTTAGACATTATGGGGTATTGTGTGTACATGGGTGAGAGAGAAACTGTCATCCATTTTGAAATCAGGCCACAACACAACAAAGTGTGGAATAAGTTAAGGGGCATGAATACTTTTGGAAGGCATTGTAATATCAGAAGAAGAACAAATAATGTTGTAATATATGACCTGAGACAAGTCTACCTAAAATAATAGTTATTACAGACATTGCTTGTCAATCATAGCCACTGAAAGACAAACATCTTGTGGTTCAATAAACTTGACAATGCATTTTCACTGGCATATATAAGCTCATATAATGATTGCCGTGAATCCACTTATTGACGCTAGATATTATTACCTTGATATTACCACTTCTCGTAAAGTAAAATAAATAATTAAGCATAGCATGACACAGTGTTGCAGGGTAACCAATAAATCCAACCCTATTTATAGACCTGGTTTTAAACCAATAATTCTACTTCAATAGTTCAATTTGTGAACGTGAACTTGGGCTATTATGTATTGGCGCAAAACACAGTCAGTACATTCAGAACTCATTTGAAATTGCACTTTTGGTGTCCCTGTAGCACCTGTTTTGCTCCCTGACACAGACAACGAGCACTGGGCTCCTGATGCAGCAGCTGTGGCATTCGCTTTGTTTCCCTCCCTGCTCTCTTTCAGCTGCTCTCCTCTCCTCTCCTTGTCTGCTTTCCTCGCTCACCTGCTTCCTTCCCTGCGACTTGACTGTGACTGCCATCACTGGTCAGCTACAGAGCACGTCATTGTTCTATGAGTGGAGGTTTGTGGGGAAAAAGGCATCGCGTTAAATAGCCTCCCTCTCCTTGTTTCTCGAAGGATCTTAAACAATTGTATAGGAGCCAGGTGGAAGCCATAGGTCCATGACATTGCTTTGGTTGTATCAGATCATTCATGATTGCTTCAAGGAAGGATGCATTTTTCAAAGAATTTGAACAGGGCCTAGTTCTCCATGCTCTCATGAGGAAGGCTCTGATTATCTTCTGTCAATGACACATCTGTCTCTCTCGCTCTCTCTCTCTCTCTCTCTCTGTCTCTGTCTCTCTCGTAGTGGTACACGAGGTGAACGGGGAGAACGGGGTCCACCAGCTCAGCGCCAATGAGGTGGACGAGCTCATCCACAAAGCCGACGAGTCCATGATGAGCGACGCCACCACCGCTGGCGCCACCTCCACTGCCCCCGTCGTCCCCACCGATGCCGAGTTAGCCGCGGAGCAGCAGACGACACCACAGAAGGAGATCACTGGCATGGAGGCCAAGGCGGGCGGCGCCAGTCCCCAGCCAGGTGGAGGCGAGGTGGAGGCCAGTGCTGAGAACCCCGTCACCATGGTGTTCATGGGCTACCAAAGCGTGGAGGATGAGGCGGAAACCAACAAGGTGCTGGGCCTGGAGGGCACCGTCAAGGCCCAGCTGGTGGTCATCGAGGACGGCGAGGGCAAGAATGTGACGGTGGGGCCCAACCCCGCCACTGTGACCGTCACCGAGGGAGGCACCAAGGAAGAGCAGTCGCCCCCGCCCAACGGCAGTGCCGCCGACCCCGTTAAGACCCCCCAGGAGAAGGCCCCCGTGGGGGAGAAGGGGGGCGAGCCAGAGGGGGGCGCCACTGAGCTCAACAATAAGGAAAAGCAGCCCTGCAAGTGCTGCACCATCATGTGAGCCACCGTTGTGTGGCCGCATTCCCCCCGGGACTTGACTTTTCAAGGAGAAATGACAAACCAACAACAACCATAGCTTGAAAAAAAACCAACAAAAACTCACCCCTTTCCCGTTAGCCCCCCTCCCGACAAAAAAAGGCATAAATGTTCTGTATCTTTTGATAGCCGGCTGTTGTTTCCCAACTTCATTTTCATCTCTTGTTTTATATATTTCATTTCATTTTTCTCCTTTCATTCTTTTAACTTTTGTATGATTTTGGGTTGTGATTAAAACGGATGGTGCCAAAGGCGAGCCATCCCTGCGTTTTCACATTTTGAGGTTTCTGAGGGAGAGAGGAGATAGAAAAGTAAAGATAGAGGGAGAGAAAGACAGAGGAACTGGTTCGTTCACACACCCAGCATTGTCCAACAAGCTTTTTTTTTAATGACATCTCTAATACACCGTCATGAGTTTTGTAATCTTAACTTTCTGTATGAAGGACAGATATATGTCTCTATATCTAAATATATAAATTCTTTATTTTAAAGATATATTTATTTGACTTTTTTTATTTTTTGAAAAAGCCCTGACAGAAGCATGTTATACATTGTGCTTTCTGTCCTCTGCTAGTGCATTTTAGATAAAAACATGGGGAAATATTTATGACTGATAAAGCTGTTAGAGAATTCTCTTGGATTTTGTTTTCCAGAAAGAAAAAAAAAAGAAAAGGGACTTTGGAATTTCTGAGACTGACTCCAACCACACTGCTATTTGAAAGTGACATGCAATGAGACGTGATATTGATGACATCATTGTACTGTGTGCGTGTGTGTGTATGGATATCCGTGCGTGGGTGTATGAGCATGCATGGATGTGTGTTTGAATGTGTGTGTGTTGGATTACAATGGCCTCATTGGTCC
Source organism: Oncorhynchus clarkii lewisi (assembly GCF_045791955.1). Classification (NCBI taxonomy): domain Eukaryota; kingdom Metazoa; phylum Chordata; class Actinopteri; order Salmoniformes; family Salmonidae; genus Oncorhynchus; species Oncorhynchus clarkii. The sequence continues at coordinate 56,691,981 of NC_092151.1, read as the reverse complement.
TTATATCATCCTACACTACACTACCCACAATCCCCATCACCTCTTTTCTTTCTGGAAGAAAAAAACAATACTCGCTTATTTTTTTTTGTCATTTTCCTGCGCCCAAATCAACTACACTAGTTCGACAACACTAGTAATGAATTGAATAACATGCGTGAAGGTCTTTCATACCGAAGCTTGAGACTGATGAAATGAATGCCCCTGTGTAAGCCTTGACGTTTGTGTGGTTCACCCCCACTTAACTACATTACCAAGAATACAACTACCCCTTTAAAATAAATAATGCCTTTGTGATAACAGTATTAACTATTTTTCCTTTAACTCAATGACATAATCCAAGCTCTGGCTCCTGATGTGATGACCTACCAACAACTGTGTTTTGATATGATGGTCGGCCTGGACAGGCACCTTCCAACGTCCCAAAGATTTTCAGTTGGATATCAACTACTGTGGAATTGGTGCATAGAGCATAGTCTGTTGTTTTCAACCTTGGCACAGCAGCGCATATACTAAACTGTGTTGCAAATACTGTAAGAAGTTGCTCCATTCAGACTTTTAGGAGGAGTGCCATTTGGAGGGGGTTGGGGGTCATATTGTATGTCGCCCTCAGAGTTGGTGTGGGAGGAGCTTCACTTTAAGAGTATTTGGTTTCCTGTTTTCCTGTTTGAACTCTACTGTTAGGCCCTAGTTTTGTCATTTAAGGGAAACAAAACCAAACAAAAGTTGAAGTAGGCCTACTTTTCATTTTTCATTCAGTGTATCTATCTGTCAACATGCTAGACTTGAGGCAAAAAGCATGGAATTTCAAAATTTTTACAGTCCTAGAAGTTGACAGAATCCTTTTCCACAGGGAGTGGCAAATTTCGCTCCAAATTCAATGTTGCAATAATATTTGTATTTTCCTCACAGATAATTTGTTTTGCGGTGTAGCTCAAATTGAACAGCTGTATTTTACTTTTGTGTGCGTTTTTGCTGCATTATGGGTGCCTGTAGCTATAGAATATCTTGCTTCTTACTTATTTTTGCCATCTTGGAGCCAAATTTCCAGCTGAGCTGAGGGTCATGTTATTATTGTCCAGTGTATTTTTCCAGTGGTGAGTTGAGTCAGTTGAGTTGAATTGGTCAAGCTAGGAGCCAGATCTTTTCAACCGACGCACTGACACGTGGACCAAGTAAACGTGGTCCATGTAAACGTGGTCCATGTACTATTCGCATGCGGAATAAAACAAACATTTTGTTTTTTCCTAGATGGCTAAATAGTGGATGGTCTGCGTTATCTTGAAGTGAGTCAAAGGTGTGAGCTCTCTCCAGCAAGAGGTTGACCGACCTTGGGTAATGTTTGCCTAATCCTCATTTAATATTGTTCCATGTGCATTTGTACCTATCCATTGATATTTATAGAGCTCTATAGGTTATTTTAACAGTGTATGTCATTGGGCTCCCGAGTGGGGCAGCGGTCCAAGGCACTGCATCTCTGTGCAAGAGGGCATCACTACAGTCCCTGGTTCGAATCCGGGCTGTATCACATCCGGCTGTGATTGGGAGTCCAATAGGACGGCACACAATTGGCCCAGCGTCCCCGGGGTAGGCCGTCATTGTAAATGAGAATTTGTACTTAACTGACTTGCCTAGTTAAAAGAAAGGTTAAATAAACGTCTTTGTGAGGGTTCAAATCAAGAACAGGATGGACATAGAAAAATTAAATAAAAATCTGATAACAAGGTTTGATAAGCCTTGTCAGAATAATGCTGGTAAATCCAGTACATTGTAGAAAAAAACCCAAATGGAACATCTATTCATTTCATCGTGTAAAATATATCACGAAACAAATGTATTTTGCCAATCCCCTTCAATCCCACCTCCTCCTGTGCATTCAAATGGGCAGGGCAATCATTGATATGCCGACACCTTCTCCAATATGCCGCTCAGCATCCAGCAAGGAGGAAGGAGCAGAAAAAGCTGAGTCAGTGTACAGTCAATGTGTACACTGTCAGTGTACACATTGACATGGCCTGACTCTCTAGACTGCTCTTTGTCTCTGTGAGTGGGCGCTGGTCACGACGAGGGCACAGACATGTGCGTTACTCTATAGGACTGTCAGCATGGGGTGTTGGTCTAGAAGGTGTCCCGACAAAAACACTGCCTTCGATCCGTTCAGGCATCACTGAAGACCAGTCCTCGTCAAGTCATATTCCCACACTGCTGGATCCAAACCTATGCAAGAACTCCCATGCTAACAAATCACCATAGGTATAGCATATAGGACTGGATAAGAGGCTTTAAGGTCATCAGTATATTACACAAAATAATTATCTAAAGGGCCAAGCATTGAACCATGGCCCATCCCTTCCTTTGTATGTGTTTATATGATTATGCCTTTTTATTTCTGAAATACTTTCTAGCTAACAGCTCACTACATATACAGTACATGTGGCTCAGTGGCTGTTGGTTGGCATAGGTTCGGTTGGTCCATTTCAATATTAAAGGTGGGGAAAAGGATTTCATATGTTGGCACTGCCAACTTGGTTGCACATGACATGCTGGGATGGCTAAATGTGGGTGGTGTGTTTCTGTGGTGCTAAATCATTGATACTGTCATATCTGACTGCCGAAGATGAGATATTATGTTAGATATTATTTTCTGCAACTTGTGTTTTAAGAAAATCACAGATATTTCTATTTGCAGTGAAATATGGTGACACTTAAGTTGAAGAAGACATGCATGATACCTTCCTAATATGACGATAGAGGAAATAATTACTTGCCACTTTCGGAAACAAGATGACACTGTTAATCGTATTTGCTCCATTGGTGCAGCACATTTTGCTCCATCAACTTTGAGCTTAAAGGTAAACAAATGTCAATGTCGTTCTTATGAAGGGTAATGAATGCCAATGCCATTCTTATCAGGGGTAACGCATGGACACCTCCACTCGAAGTGCCCTCACTGAGCAGAAGCGGGAGTCAAATGCAGGGTCAAATATTTTTCTATCCCTAATGTCTAAGGTTAGGATAGGGGTATAGGGTAATCCGATCCTGGATCTGTGGTGAAGGGTAACTTTTACCTCGAGCTCCTGTTGAATACCCAATACCCTTCCTTCTTTGGCTCCTCCCTCTTGGTGAGCTTGGTGCAGCCGGCAGTGAGGCTTGTCGCCCCTGGCAACCCCAGCTCCTCCCACTCTGCACTGCCTGCACCGTGGTGCATTGCTTGCTGTTTGGGGTTTCAGGCTGGGTTTCTGTACAGCACTTTGTGACATCGGCTGATGTAAAAAAGGGCGTTATAAATACATTTGATTGATTGATGACTCTGCAGCAGCACCCCCTGTTGGTTCTTATCAATATTTACATTCCAGTTCTGGCTTTCTCTCTCTCTACACACCCCCAATGCCTTGTAGTCTGGCCCCCGGCCAGGCATATTTTTTGTAAATGCATATATAAATATCTACATATAAATGTCTTTGTGCAAAACAAAATGTCTGTCGCTCTCTCATCCTCTAGTGTAGACTCATAGATCCCTGTCCCTTCCCCAGTGACTCTGCGCTCATGGCAGTCAGTCAGTGGAGGGCCCAGGTAATAGAGTGAGTGCCCACAAACTGCTGCTTTCGTATTGCTTTGTTAGTTGTGAAGGTCTGCTTTCTTACAAATTGGAAAGTGCTGTAGAGGAAAGTGTTTGAAAAGACAAATAAAAATGTGATGTGCTTCAAAGGTCTCTCGGTCTCTGTTTTGTTTTTGTGTTCCCTCCCTCCATCTTGAAAATAGTTTTCACCTCAGTCAGTACAAATTTGTGAAAGTGTGTGCGGGTGCATGTGAGTGTGAGTGTGTGTCTTTAGCCTTGGTTCTTAGACTAAGTTGAAATCCCCCTTGAGGTTTGCATCGATCTCGAAGGCCTGCATTGTGAAATCCTCACAGTCCTTTCCTATGAACGAAGGTCCTGCCCACTTATGCACCACAATGCAATGTTTTTACACTGCTAATCTAAGACCTGCTGCACCATTGTCACGGCCATTGTCATCGACACAGTCACCTGGCTACATAGTCACTGTTGGTAGAGGCGGAACTGTGTGTGCGCGCGTGTGCACAGATGGCTCCTCTTTTGTCCGGCACTTTGTGATGGTCAGCAGCATTCCATTGCAATTCCCCTGTCCTCAGCAACAGACATGGGAGCAGTCACGCCACCCAACGCTTTGTGGTCTGGAACCCCCCCTTACCCTCTCACTCCCTTTTCACCCACTCCCCCACCACAACCGGTCAATATCTCTGGACTAGCAGCTTTGATGGACAGGGTGTTGGGGGGGGGATAGGGGCGAGGGACAGATACCGTTGGGGGAGGCGTGGGGGGTAACAGGGAGGGGTCCAGTCAGGGCCAGACCACAGACCAAAACACCAGTGGAGTCCGGAGACCCAGCTGTTAGGCTTAACACAGTAGGGGATACGAGGGGGGTGCAGATCCAGACGGCAGAACACCTGCTGGAGAACCCAGACGTCTAGGAGGGCAAGTCTAGAACCGAGAGGTGAGTTAAGGAATGGGGCGAGGGGGGGTGGGGGTCTTTGATTAAGCTACTGACCAAAAAAATCTTATTCCTTGTGTACTCAAATATGGACATTTGTGAAACGTGTACAGTCATTTTTAATTGCCAGATGGAAAAAAAACGTAAGGATTAATCAACCAAAAAAGCAACTGGAAGGTTCACCAAAATGTTAGTTTAATCAATGTTTTGTTTTATCATGTTCTGTCTTACCCCAAAACTTTGAATTCAAATTCAATGTACTGTCTTTCCCATTGTTGAGTGTTCTACCTCCCTCCCTCTCTTGTCTCAGAATGAGCACACCTGGCCTGAGTTGATCTTGATTGCCCCCCTGCACCTAGCCTTGAATCCTGTCACACAGAGAGCTACCTGAACACATTCACCAACACGCTGTAACACACACACAAGTGCTCTCTTACACAGATAGACATACACTCACACTGCAGGATGTTCAAGTACACTCCTCCTTGGCAGGTGCTGTGTAACAGCATGGAGCATGAGACCAAGGTAAGACAACCCTTACCGCAAACACACAATGACAGGGGTAGTTACAACAATGTTAAAGGGATCCTGATTGCAGGCTAACAATTTGTTTTGCTTTGACATCCCCCCCTCAACATCCCACACAGTTGGATCTGCATTGTTAATGTTTGTACCACAGCTGTTGCAGCCTAGATTCTTCCCATGGTTTCCATGATATTGGGAAATGTTTTTCACTATGGCGTTCATTGATTTAAATGTCATTTTGGACAAATACATCACAATAGTACCCATTTTATTGTCTGATGTTTCATCTGTCATGCATTTGATTCCTAGATGTAAGACCATGTGAAGTAGATCACAACCACAAACATTCCTTTGCATTAGTAAGCTAAACTGAGATCCATATTATGTTTGTCATGACCCCTTCAAATTTTTATTCAGAGTGACAAAGTTGATTGAAATACTCTGGTGTAAATGTACAAGGTAGCCACTAGAGCGCAGCAAAGCTATGTTCAGTGTGAACTTTCCCATTTCTCAGAGCGAATGCCCTTTTATATGGAATGCCCTCTATCAGGGTTGTAATGCCCTCTATCAGGGGTATAATGCACCCCAAAAGTCTGAGGGAACACAAAGTGTGTGAGCATGGCTGGGGGGTGAAAGACACCCGAAACAACCTTTTCCTGCAATCTAGAGCCATATTTGATGTAAAAAATGTATTTTTTCTGCATTTCTAAGTAATGAACATTTTGGCTATGATGACTCAAGCTCTTCCACTGGACTAGCTGTAGCAGTGACATCCTCTCAGGTGAACTTCAACCCCAAAGGAAGATTATTCTTTAACAGTCCACAGGCAACATACTGATGATGTCTCAGTACTGATGATGTCTCAGTACTGATGATGTCTCATACTGATGATGTCTCAGTACTTTTGTGTTCTTTTCTGTTTTTGTTTCCTTATGAGACCAATGATAGGTAAAGGGAATGGACATGTTTCCATAAGTTTGTCAAGTCATGTCATGAAGGAAAGGAGAAGAAGGAAGCTTCTGTACTGAGACACAAAATGATCACCAGGAAATTAGCCAACTCATTCCCTTAGGCCAGGGTTCTCTGACTCTCTGACAAATAATCAACTAATTACGGACTTCAGTTTGGACCACAGGTCATTTTTTCATCTGGGTCGTCTTGTTTGATTTGCCTTGGTGACGTAAATGGGTTTCTTTTCTCTCTACCTTTGTTATAGCGGTTTGTCAGTCTTGTGCACTTATCCCTGTTCGGTAAGAGGGTGTGGCTTCAATAACTGACGTGATATTGGCTGAACTTTGCCTGTGCTCTAGGGTGCTCAAAAGACAGAGAGCGGGAGACACAAGACAACAAACTTGTCTTGTTTGCGGTATACTAATTAAGGTAGGGTTCATTACTTAATTTTCCCAAATGAACTGTACTTTTGATCCAAATGCATTTCAATGGCATTATCGATACTTACATTATCTATGAATTGTAAGCACTTCAGTTAAGTGGTAGTTGGGTGATCAGGTGCATTAGCTTAGAAGACACTATGGTTGGATTTTCCATCTTGTCACACTGTCTACATTACTGAATAATGACCTCTACTTCTTTTCAAAAGTTGATGTCAAATTAAACCCTTGTGCATTGACTGAGGGAAGTAAGCCTAATGTAAGTCTATTTCCCTATACACTTTTTGTGTGTATCAAGTAATGGCTGTTCTCCATGTTTCTCCAAATGCTACAGCCTACCCTATTTGAGGAGGACCTTGTATACCCTGGTCTCTGTAACTACACAACCTATACCCATGGGAACACCATCACATTGTTAATTTGCTAAATGTTCTCTCCTTTTTTTTGTTGATTAGTAGAGCTTTAATGAGCAGTTGGCATGGTTGTCCTTCCAAGACATGAAAACTAGTTTGAAATCTGTATGGTCGACAGACATAAGCTGTAGCTGTATGACAACATGTATTTGGGCATTTATTTCAGACAGTCGATGAGTGTATGTGTGTGTGTATGTATGTATGTATATATGTGTATGTGTGTATATATATATTAGCCTTGAATAAGTCTGAAGGTTTTGACGGGGACGACTTATCTGTGGCAAAATCTTTATTGCGTAATTTGTTGTATTATCTTGTGTGCTACATGCAACTTGGCCTTAGTTGATCCAGGCCACAATAGGCACTTTACTGACAGGAACTAGTGGGTGTTTCGTACACACACACCAGCGTGAGGTAATAAATTAGTGGAGGCGAGGACACTTGTGTATCTCCTGTCCCCCACCGATCACTCCTCTTCTCTCTCAGCCAATGAGCAAAGGGCAGAGGAGCTGATTCCAGAAAGTGGCGCTGAAAAGAGCTTATCAGGGGTACACAGTCCACTGTCACACAAGTGGTCACATGCGCGCATACACACACTGCAGGCTGCCTTAGAACTCTTGGGATAGTGTGTTACTTTTTAACCCAAAATGTATGTATATTTGCTGAAGGGCTTATTCTGAGGTCAGCCAAACGTCTTGGCATCTCAGGGAAGGTTAGGACTGGGTAAACTCCGGTCCATTTGTCTAGTGTTGTGCATCTGTCATGATTAGTTTAATAATTCTGTGTCAGCAGGGTTACAATGACAATTGTGAAATGCAAGATTGTTTTGTCAATGGAAATTACAATGTTGAATGGAGTGGAAGCTTCCAGGGGCTATAGGTTTTACTCATTAGCCAACATACTCGAATAGCAGTGAGCATGTTATGCTAGAGTATGCTGTTATGCCAAAAGTGCTATAGAGATTCTAAGTGATACTGCTAGTTGCCATGAAATATTTTCCTTTTAATCCTTTGTGTGGCATATAAAAAATGATTGACAAATCAACCCGCCATTGCACCCAGCCTCCAGTGTAGTTAGTTCTACATCAGTCGAGTGAAGAGGAACTCATCTGTTTTCATTGGCCAAGAGTATCTAATATCCTGCTCGAGTGTCAGTACTCCCACCTCCAGATGAGTTGTGTGAGAAAGGAGTGAACACATTCCTCTCTCTCCCTCATTATGGTTCTTCATATATCTTCTGACAACTAGGCACTTTGAAAAGCAATTGTAGCTGCACACTCCAGGTCTCACTCCAGGTCAGGCTTCTCCAATCCCAGTTGTGACCAACCTGAATCATTTTGTCAACCAGCTAATTATTAGAAACCGATGCCCTAAACCTACAGGATGGTAGTTCTCCAGCAGCAGGGTTGGAGAGCCCTGCTCTAGGTACATGTCTGCAGGTTTAAGATGAATCCATTGCTTTAATAAATTGATAACGGTTCATAATAACTACACTGAACAAAAATATAAACGCAACATGTAAAGTGTTGGTACCATGTTTCATGAGCTGAAATAAAAGATCCCGGAAATGGTCCATACACACAAAAAGCGCATTTCTCTCAAATTTGGTGCACAAATGTGTTTACATCCCTGTTAGTGAGCATTTCCCCTTTGCCAAGATAATCCATCTCCCTGAGAAGTTTGGCATATCAAGAAGCCGATCAAATGGCACGATCATTACATAGGTGCACCTTGTGCTGGGGACAATAAAAGGCCACTCTAAAATGTGCAGTTTTGTCACGCAACACAGTTTTGAGGGAGCGTGCAATTGGCATGCTGACTGCAGGAATGTCCACTAGAGCTGTTGCCAGATAATTTAATGTTACTTTCTCTACCATAAGCTGCCTCCTTACGTTGTTTTAGAGAATTTGGCATTATGTCCAACACGTGTACGACAGCGTGTTCCAGTTCCCGCCAATATCCACCAACTTCGCACAGCCATTGAAGAGCAGTGGGACAACATTCCACGATCAACAGCCTGATCAGCTCTATGCGAAGGAGATGTGTCACGCCGCATGAGGCAAATTGTGGTCACCAGATACTGACTGGTTTTCTAATCCACACTGCTACCTTTTTTTTAAAGAATCTGTGACCAACAGATGCATCTATCTGTATTCCCAGTCACGAAATCCATAGATTAGGGCCTAATGAATGTATTTCAATTGACTGATTTCCTTATATTAACTGTAACTCAGTAATAAGCTACGGACAACGAACACCATTTTACTGATGGCAATTTGAATGCACAGAAATACCGTGACGAAATCCTGAGGCCCATTGTGAGACTTGTATTCTCATGTGAAATCATTGATTAGGGCCTAATGAATATTCTTCAATTGACTGATATCCTCATATGAACTGTCCCTCAGTAAAATCGTTAATTGTTTCACGTTCCATTTATATTTTTGCTCAGTATATAAAAGCTTGACTGTATGAGTTGTGCCGATTTTTTTTTTTTTTTTTTTTTTTTTAAATAAAAAAGCAATCCATGTACAATATTATGAATCGGAATGTCTTGGCTAAGACGGGAACAGATGGTGTTTATGGCTCTTCATACAGATCTTTATACAGTATCACAGCAATGGATCTGGTAATCCTCCATACAGAAACTAAGGTTTGCAATAAATAGAGGTCTGACTGAGACGATTGAACCTTGTGTGTCATTCCTTAGTTGCCTTCTAGACCAACGCAAACATCTTTTTAGACCATCTCGCACATTGGTTTGCTCTACATTTTCCCAGTTTGAGTTCCCGTGTCTTTCCTGATCAGCTAGCTTCACTGCAAACATGGTCTCTCGTTCTCATGCATTACATTTTAAGCTGTAAATGTTATTGGCAACTTTTATATTGGCATTCCAAAGAAAATCTCAGCATCCTGTCTTGCACAACTTTTTATTTTTATTTCCCCTGTTAAACAGATTCCTGTAAACCATAAACCCCTGTAGTGTTATGCAACTCATTTAATTTTGGTGGCACAAGCCGTGTTCTGTAATATCTGTGAAGTGGGAATAACAGCCATTGTCACTGTATGCAAAGATTTTTTTTACATTTTTTAAAATTTATTTAACCAGGTAGGCTAGTTAAGAACAAGTTCTCATTTGCAACTGCGACCTGGCCAAGATAAAGCGTAGCAATTCGACACATACGACAACAGAGTTACACATGGAATAAACAAAACATACAGTCAATAATACAGTAGAACAAAATAAAACAGTCTATATAAATGCAAATGAGGTAAGTTAAGGAAATAAATAGGCCATTAAACACTGGAATGGTAGATCGGCAGAAGATGAATGTGCAGGTAGAGATACTAGGGTGCAAAGGAGCAAAATTGAATTAATAAATACCAGTATGGGGATGAGGTAGGTAGATGGATGGGCTGTTTACAGATGGGCTATGTACAGGTGCAGTGATCTGTAAGCTGCTCTGACAGCTGGTGCTTAAAGCTAGTGAGGGAGATGTGAGTCTCCAACTTGAGAGATTTTTGCAATTCGTTCCAGTCATGGGCAGCAGAGAACTGGAAGGAAAGACGACCAAAGGAGAAATTGGCTTTGGGGGTGACCAGTGAGATATACCTGCTGGAGCGCGTGCTGCTATGGTGACCAGTGAGTTAGTACTACAGGATGCAAATTTCTGTTTGAAAAAGCTTGCCTTAGCTTTTCTAACTGCCTGTGTATATTTGTTCCTAACTTATCTGAAAAGTTGCATATCACGGGGGCTATTCGATGCTAATGCAGAACGCCACAGGATGTTTTTGTGCTGGTCGAGGGCAGACAGGTCTGGAGTGAACCAAGGACTATATCTATTCCTAGTTCTACATTTTTTGAGAGGGCATGCTTATTTAAGATGGTGAGGAAGGCACTTTTAAAGAATAGCCAGGCATCATCTACTGACGGGATGAGGTCAATGTCATTCCAGGATACCCCGGCCAGGTCGACTAGAAAGGCCTGCTCGCAGAAGTGTTTCAGGGAGCGTTTGACAGTGATGAGGGGTGGTCGTTTGGTCGCAGATCCATTACGGATGCAGGCAGTGATCGCTGAGATCTTGATTGAAAACAGCAGAGGTGTATTTGGAGGGCGAATTAGTTAGGATGACGTCTATGAGGGTGCCCGTGTTTACTGTTTTGGGGTTGTACCTGGTAGGTTAATTGATAAGATGTAGCTACTCAAAGTGTTTTCAATAAAATATTGAATTGTAATTATGATAAATTGTTAGAATTATTTGGACAGTGGAGAGCTTGTTTGATTGGTTATAATGATCCAGTTGCCACTTGACCATTATCTTTCTTAGTTATTATGTTGCTTAAGTGTTGGCCTATTTAACTTTTTTTTTTAAATTGGTTGCAGAGACTCTCAGTTGCTGCACCTGACGATTGCCAGGATGTGTTGACCCAGGAGGAGGGTGACCAGATAGTGTGTCAATCCCACCAGCTTCCTGCTGCAGAAATCTCACCGTCTACACAGGAAGACGCCACATTCCAAGGAACCATGGAAAGCACACCCAGAAAATGGGTGCTTCAGCCCATGTCACCCAAACTGGAGCTGGCAGTAGACCTTCGCACCATGCTCAGCCCCACCACCGATGAGCCCTTTAGTCTGGACCGGAGCTGGATCTACAATCGGAATGACAACTCTTCGGCTTTCAGTTTTGACAGCATCTCCGTGACCCGCACCCAGTCCACAGTTATCGTATCCACCCAGCAGAAAGTGTCCCGGGATGTGGTGGTGCAGGCCAGGCAGGTGGCGGTGTCAGAGGAAGATTGCGGCAACACCAGTGAAGACTGGCAACCCAGTAGCCCTAGCAGTGCAGGGAGCACGGGCTCCCAATGTGGCTTCTACTCCTTTGTGGATGATCCGGTGAGCCCCGAGGCGGAGATGAACGAAGCCTGGATGGTGTCCCCAGAGAGACAAGCCAAGTTGGCGACCCTGAAAGAGGAAAGCAGTTTCAAACTGCAGACATACGCCGGTGGGAAGAAGCCAGGGAGTCTGTTCGAGGACGACGAGGACTCCCGCTACCAGGTGAACACCAACGGTGCCCAATTCAAGGCGGAGGAGGAGGAGAAGCAGCTTAGGCAGGAGATCATCCACAGTCAAGCCCCCAAAAAGATTGCCACATTCAGGGAGCAGTGGAGTGCACTTGAAACCCTGGATCTCAGCAAATCACCCAACAAGTTGCTCGAAGGGTTCAGCTTGTGCTACGGGCCAAGCAGCACCAAATCTGAGTCCACACCAGCAGCTGAGCCATGCACCATCGACAACGAACAGATCAACTTCAGCGCAGCACGGGAGCAGTTCCTAAAGATGGAACAGTCGAGGCTCAACCCATTCCTGCAGAGTCCCAGCTCTCTAAAACCACAAAGACTGTGGCAGTCAGAAGACAGCTTGCTGTCACCAAGGAGTGAGAAAAAAGACTACCACTCTGCGGAATGGTATAACCAAAGTCTGACCCCAGTGAAACGTCAGGACAAAGGGGAAAATGCCGCTGGCAGAAAGGTGTACCGCACAGAGGAGAGGGTAACCAAGAGGCAGAGTAGCCTGTTTGATGATCTTGACTCTGGTCTGGAGGATCTATCGGGTGACACCAGTGTTGGCTACACAAGTGACGGAAGCATGTCCAATGACAACCCTCAGCCAGAAAGCAAGGGCACCCAATCGGCAAGTGGTTACAGAGAGACGCCCATAGAGAGGGAGATTCGTATCGCTCAGGAGAGAGAAGAGAGTCTTCGGCGATTGCGGGGCATCAAGCACACCGACGTCCAAGAGATGGTGGAGGTCAAGTCTCTGCTCTCCCAGCCTACACCGCCACTGATGCCTGTCAAGGCAAATAAGAAGAACCGGGTGAGCTTCTTCATCCAGCGTGAGATCAAAAAGGACAGCCAGAGGGAAGAAGACTTGCTGCACCAGGGGAGAGTCCCAGGTCTGTATAACCGGGGAACTCCTCAGGAAATGGAGGATCGGAGAAAGATCTTTGAGCTTAGAGACCAATCTGGAGCCGAGGTCGAGACGATGAAAAGGACTTGGTCATCACCCAGGGTCATTGTGAGGAGTAGCAGCTCAGATACGGAAGGCTACCCTTCCCCTTGCTGCCCTCACCGGCACTCCGAAGAGACCGAGTTGTACATCGGCAGCATGAGCGCCACTCCAAGCGTCAATACCACCAGCGAAGGCTGGAGTTCAGAATCCCAAGACTTCAATAGAGTACTGCCAAGCAGCTTCCCAGAGGAGAGCGTCATGTTGAAAGGGAATGAGACCAGTAAGGCAGAAAGCGCTCAAGTCACAGTGGTGGTGAAGACCAGTACTAGTGAAATAGTAAATTACCCATCGTGGTTAGTGGAAAGAAAGAAGCCAGTTCCAGCCAGAGGCTCCTCGGCTAAAGAAGCCTCCTCTTTGTCATCCTCTTCCTCCTCACCTACACCCACTGCATTTGCAGTGCAGGTGTCTGAACCGAGTGATAAGCCTGTTCCAACCTGGAGGGCGCACCTGGATTCTGGCGGCCTGCGACATCGAAGACCAAACGCTCCAGATATTATCCAGAAGGAGATTGAGCAGGATCTGAAACGTGAGCAGGAGCTCCGGAAACTGCGGGAATCCCGTGGCCTGTCCGCCTCTATGGAAGGAAGCTTGGACTGCATAGAACGAGACGCTAAAGACGCATGTCAATCACAAAGCCTGCGAAGAGTCATTATGGAACAGGAAGAGTCTGTCTTCTCTGAAAGCCCTTCACTTCCAGTAGAGCATACGAGCTTGGCCAGATGGTCCTACTCATCTATCACTCCAGTATCAATGCTAGGTAGGATGGTTCAGTTAATTTATCCATACACAAATTAATACAATTACAAGACTAACCTAACAGATGAATTATTCATGATGGCAATATCTTGTACTTGTTTTTGGCTTGATTTAAGCAAATGTCTACATGCACCAATTGTCAAATGTCCTCACAATTCTAGCTTTTAGTGGAATTTGTTTGTCTTGTATACTGCTGGCTTTCTTAGACTGGAAGACATGACAAACTTAATTAGATCCTGAACTTTGGTCATATATGAGCAGAGGAACCAATGCTGTGTTACCAGCCATGATTAATCATTGACACAAAGGCTATTATTTTGCATCAAAAAGGCTCAAATAAGTCAGATAAACAGAACAGTGAAAAGTTTAATAAATTATTATTTAATTGCTGCTTTTCCTGACGCACTGAAATTGTGGTTCAAGGCCCAGTGCGGTTAAACGTGCTTGACCTGTGTTCTATACATATTTCCACATTGAGGTTAGAATAATATTGTAAAAATTATGATAATGCCCTTTTAGTGTAAGAGATGTTTGAAAAGACCACGTGAAATTCTTGCCTGTTTTAGTGGGATGAAGTTTTGACCTGCCTGGTGACATCACTAGATGGAAAATGAGTCAATAGACCAATAAGAAAGAGTTCCAAAACTCTCTGCCAGTAAGAGCTAGTTTCAGCTTTCCCCTCCCCACTCAGACCACTCCCAGACAGTCCTAGCAAAATTGTCTGAGATTGTTCTTAGCTAAGAAGCCATTTCTGTTTCTTTTTGACAATTTTAATTGAAAATAATCACAGTAAGGTACTAAATTATTACCCAGAAAGGATTTGATAGAGATTTTTATTTTTAAACGGCTGCACTGGACCTTAAGATTATTCTACCTCCAGTCACATTAAAGGGCCAATACAGCTGTTTTTATCTCAATATCAAACAGTACCTTATTGTAATAGTTTTCCATAAAATTGGTGAAAAATAGCATTTTAGCAAAAACTTTCTCAAGCTAAAATTTAGCTAGGACTGCAAGCAACACTCACGACCCGAGTTCCAAACTGCCTCTGGAAGCAACGTCCGCACAAGAACTGTTCGTCGAGAGCTTTATGAAATGGGTTTACATGGCCAATTCTAAGATCACCATGCACAATACCAAGCGTCGGCTGGAGTGGTGTAAAGCTCGCTGCCATTGGAGCAGTGGAAATGTGTTCTCTGAAGTGATGAATCACACTTCACCACCTGGCAGTCCGACAGACTAATCTGGGTATGACGGATAAGAGGAGAACACTACCTGCCTGAATGCATAGTGCCAACTGTAAAGTTTGGTGGAGGAGGAATAATGGTCTGGGGCTGTTTTTCATGGTTCGGGCTAGGCCCTTTAGTTCCAGTGACGGCAAATCTTAACGCTACAGCATACAATGACATTCTAGACCAGGGGTGGCAACTCCAGTCCCAGAGGGCCTGATTGGTGTCACACTTCTCCATCCCTAGCAAAAACAGAGGATTAATCAAATTGCATTCTAAACTGAAGATCATGATTAGGTGATTATTGGAGTCCGGTGTGTTAGCTGGGGCAAAACTGACACCAATCAGGCCCTCAAGGACGGGAACTGCCCACCCTTGTTCTAGACGATTCTGTGCTTGCAACTGTTTGGGGAAGGCCCTTTACTGTTTCAGAATGACAGTGACCCCTTGCGCAAACCAAGGTCCGTACAGAATTTTTTTGTCAAGATCGTTGTGGAAGAACTTGACTGGCCTGCACAGAACCCTGACCTTAACCCCATCAAACACCTTTGGGATGAATTGGAACGGTGACTGCGAGCCCAACATCAGTGCCCGACCTCGCTAATGCTCTTGTGGCTGACTGGAAGAAAGCCCCCGCAGCGATGTTCTAAATTGTAGTGGAAAGCCTTCCCAGAAGAGTAGAGACCAACTACATATTATTGCCCGTGATTTTGGAATGAGATGTTCGACGAGCAGGGGTCCACATACTTTTGGTCATGTAGTGTAGTTTCATGTGTTTTGTATGTACAATATCATACAAAACACAGGAAAAACATAGTTTTGACTGCACTAGGCCTTTTTAAAACTAGTTTTACGGCAAGATGTCTACCAGTGTCCATTTTCATAGTCAAGTGTGTACAATGGTATGACTACAATTCAGCTATCTTTATGTACAGTGCCTTCAGAAAGTGTTCATACCTCTTGAGTTATTCCACATTTTGTTGTTACAGCCTGAATTCCAAGTAGATTAAATGTATTTGCTCACTCCTCTACATATGTCAAAATTAAAACATATATTTTTTTTTATACCTATTTTTGCAAATGTATAAAAAATGAAATGCAGAAGTATCTCATTTACATAAGTATTCACTCCCTTAGTCTCTTCTTTGTAGAAGCAATTTTGCACCGATTTACAGCTGCGGGTCTTTCTGGCTAAGTCTCTAAGAGCTTCCACACCTGGATTGTGCAACCTTTGCCCAGTTTATTATTTTCAAAATTCTTCAAGCTCTGTCAAATTGGTTGCTAGACAACCATTTTCATGGTCTTGCCATAGATTTAAGTAGATTTAAGTCAAAACTGTAACTCGGCCACTCAGGAAAATGTACTGTCTTCTTGGTAAGCAACTCCAGTGTAGATCTGGCCTTGTGTTTTATGGTGTTGTCCATCTGAAAGGTGAAGTCATCTCCCAGTGTCTAGTGGAATGCAGACTGAACCAGGTTTTCCTTTTGGATTTTGCCTGTGCTTAGTTCCATTCAGTTTCTTTTTTTTTATCCTGAAAAAATCCTTAGTCCTTAACAATTACAAGCATACCCATAACATGATGCAGCCACCACTATGCATGAAAACATGGAGAGTGGTGCTCCATAATGTATTGGATTTGCCCCAAACATACATTAACACTTTTTGTATTTAGAATAAAAAGTTAATTGCTTTCTGACTTGTTGCAAACAGGATGCATGTTTTGGAATATTTGTACAGGCTTCCTTGATTCCTCCTCTGTTTTCTCCTATCACAGCCATTAGTCTGTTTTAAAGTCCCCATTAGCCTCTTGGTTTTAAAAAAAAGCAGGGATTTCACCATCTACCAATAGGTGCCCTTTTTGCGAGTCCTTGAAACCCTTCCCTGGTCTTTGTAGTTGAATCTGTTTGAAATTCGCTGCTCGACTGAGGGACCTTACAGATAATTGTTTGTGTGGGTTACAGAGATGAGGTAGTCATAAAAACAATTATGTAACACAGTATATCCATGCAACTTGCTAATCACATTTTTACTCCTGAACTTGTTTGGGCTTGCCATAACAAAGGGATTGAATACTTATTGACACAAGACATTTCAGCTTTTCATTTTTTAACATAATTCCACTTCCTATTGAGTTTTATGAATATTTTTGCTCTAATAACCTTCCGCATTGGACACCGCCTTAATCATTCTCCTGGTCAAAAAATAAGTTGAAAAATAATTTGCAAAGCCAACAGATTAGAAACTATTCTTCCCAAAATAATACATTCTGATCAAAAGGGTTTTATGAAAGTCTGACACTCTAGTCAACAGGCGCCTCTTTGACATCATGCATCTAGCTTCCCGAAGAGAGTCAATATGACCTTCCTGAACTTGGCACTCGAGGAATTTGGTTTTAGTACAGCTATGTGCAAATGGTTTAAACTTCTCTCTAGCTCACCACAAGCCTTGATAATTCAGTTCAGTTGTAGGCATCCGATTTGCAAAATAAGTCTTTACACTGATATTCTGATGTTCGTACAAGAACCCAATCGATCATTAGAACACGTGCTCTCGACAATCAACATATTCAGCAGTATATCAGGATATAAGATTAACTGGGACAAACCCGAGATCCTCATAAATGTATTTAACTGGAACTCTGGCCAAAACTCTCCCCTTCAGATGGTCAGTCAATCTGAGATGACCGTGTCTTAAAGTAATGATGGACTGTCTTTTCTCTTTGCTTATTTGAGCTGTTCGTGCCATAATATGGACTTGGTCTTTTACCAAATAGGGGGTTTCGTCTTGTATACCACCCCTACCTTGTCAAAACACAAATGATTGGCTCAAATGCATTAAGAAGGAAAAGAATTCCAGAAATGTAACTTAACATGGCACACCTGCTAATTGAAATTCATTCCAGACTACCTCATGAAGCTGGTTGAGAGAATGCCAAGAGTGTGCAAAGGGTGGCTACTTTGAAGAATCTCATAAATATATTTAGAATATATATTTATATTTTTTACATGATTGCATATGTTATTTCATAGTTATGTCTTAACTATTCTTCACTGTAGAAAATAGTAAAATAAAGAAAAACCCTTGAATGAGTAGGTGTGTACAAACTTTTGACTGGTAGTGTGAGATTAGTTTGCACCGTATTAAAAATAACAATTCCACTTTGACATTACGGGGTGTGTGTGTGTGTGTGTGTAGGCCAGTAAAACAATCTCAATTTAATCCACCTTAAATTCAGGCTGTAACACAACGTGGAAAAAGTCAAGGGGTGTACTTTCTGAAGGCACTGTAGTTTTCATGTTGCTTTCGACTTACATTTCAAATGTACTCTTAACACAATTACAAGCATGTATGTGTTAACTCAATGTTTCTCTTTCTCTCCCCCTCCCCCCCGATAAAGTGGACAGCGCATCTCGCTTTTCCACCTCCATTCGTCCCACTGCCCGTCTTCCCTCCTTTTCCATAGTCACTGCCCAGCCATGGGGCTCCCCAAGGCCCAGCTCCCCTGTGGTGAGCAGGGTTGCCCCCCTGTTGCCTGCTAGCCCGTGGGTAGAGATGGGTGGCTCCCCTGGGATCCCCACGCAAAAAGGCCTGACCGAAACTCTGCTAGAGGACTTTGAGGAGAGGAGAATCAAACTGAAGCTGGAAGAGAATGCTGTGAGGAAAGACTGTAGTTATTGATGCTGTCTACATACATTGAAAATCCATTATAGACATAAAACATTTAGGCACAGTTTGGAAAGAAATACAGCAATGCAATATGCCTACAAAAGAGTACTGATAGTGTTGGCGAAACCATGTACATCTTGTGAGACTTCTCAATTCATAGGTTTTGTGTGCTAGTTGTTGAATTAGACTTTTCTGTTACCTCTAGTATGCAGGAATTCAGCCTACTGACGATGTGAACAATGAAGTAAGTGGTTGCTCTTCTCTCTGCTGATATCCATTGAGTCATTTGTCTCAGAAGGTCTTTTATCACAGGTCCAATATGATTTTGATGCTATTTCTTCCATTGCAGGTCTTGGAGGCGACCCGCGTCACCAGGCACAAAAACAAGCGGGCACTGCGCTGGGAGGCTGGCGACTACACCAAGGAGGACAGCCAATGAGTCCACCAGCCTTCTCCACTGGAGGGTGAGCGAACATGAAAAGGAGAAGAGGAGATGGAACAGGCATTTTAGGGAAGTTGTCCCATCTCAGCACATAAGAATATACTCCGTCTACACACTACCTGGCTGAACTAATGATTGGTCAACTTTGTGATAACAACCCCCCCCCCCCCCCCCCCCCCCGTCCATCATCTGCCACCTGAGCAGGAGGTACCCTTTCACGATTTAGAAGCGAAAGGTGAACTGAAAAATATATGTAATAGATGAGACAGGTTTTTAGCTGAGGCAGAAAATGGAATGGAATTGAAATTTAAGAGGAGGTCTGCGCCTGCTTAGAATGCATTGCCTTGTTTTGGGATGAAACGGTGTATGAGTTATTTTTAAGTCTGGCAGTCACTGCTAGGTAGCTTTGATTAGGCCCATCCGCCCTCAAAAGGCTGCATAGAAAATGAGTGAGGGAGCTATTTTTGTCTTGTCAGTTGTGCTTTGCAAAGCAAAAACAAGCAAGAAACCATCAGATATCCATTATGTATTTAATAAAGTAAACATTTCCAAACCAATATCCAGTCCAATGAAGCACTTGCAGTAGTCTTCAGGAAATGTTGACTTTTGTCTAATTTAATATGAAATAATATCTAATAAAGAGTTAGCTACAGCTGATACCAGTATGTTTGTGTTCTTAATTGACTTGTATGTGCTGTGAAAGCAGAAATTTGTGCAAGACTTGAACCTGCCAGGTTCTTAGGTAATGTGTTTATAAAAATATTTAAGTACTACTAAAGTTGTTTTTTGGGGTAATTATTTTTACTATTTTATATTTTTGGCAACTTTTACTACATTCCTGAAGAAACTTTACTTTTTACTCCATACATTTTCCTTGAAACACAAAAGTACTTGTTACATTTTTCTTAGCAGGACAGGAAAATGGTCTAATTCATACACTTAGCAAGAGAACATCCCTGGGTCCTCCCTACTGCCTCTGATCTGGCGGACTCACCAAACACATGCTTCGTTTGTAAATTATGTCTGAGTGTTGGAGCGTGCCCTAACTATCCGTAAATTTAAAAAAAAGAAAATGGTGCCGTTTGGTTTGCTTAATATAAGGAATTTGAAATGATTTATAGTTTTACTTTTGATACTTAAGTATATTTAAAACCAAATACTTTTACTCAAATAAGATTTTACTGGATGACTTACTTGTCATTTTCTATTAAGGTATCCTGACCTTTTACTCAAGTATGACAATTGGGTACTTTTTCCACCACTGGTTATATGAATGTAGCCTAGCAGTTAAGAGCCTTGGGCCAGTAACCGAATGGTCGCTGGTTTGAATCTTCAAGCAGACAAGGTGAAAGAATCTGGCGACGTGCCCTTGGCAACCCTAGTTGATCTGGATAAGAGGGTCTGTTAAATTACTAAATTGTAATGTAAGTTCAATGACAAGTTTAATCACACTCTAAACCGGACTGTTTGCAACATGACACTATCTGGTTTTGATGGAAAGACTACGGTATGACTTACATCTGAGAATAGCCCAGGGAATGTAGATGCAATAAGAGATTAAACTCTGCTACATTTGGTGGTAGCAGTGGGATACACTGCTTAAACGAGTGGCGACGTCAAATCGGATGCATTGTAGATGAATAAGAGAATGTCAAACTGATTCAAATGGAGCAAGACATTGCCATCTCCTGGGCAGACACTTGAACTGATTGTAGGGGATTTGAGTGGTTAACTGTAACATTGAAACTAAAGTATGACCATAAGTATGTGGACACCCCTTCAAATTAGTGGCTATTTCAGCCACACCCATTGCTGACCGGTGTATACGTTCGACTACACAGCCATGAAATCGCCATAGACAGAATGGCCTGTACTGATGAGCTTAGTGACTTTCAACGTGGCATCGTCATTGTCCCCTCTCCAACAAGTCAGTTAGTAAAACTTCTGACCTGCTAGAGCTGCCCCGGTCAACTGTAAGTGCTGTTATTGTGAAGTGGAAACGTCTAGGAGCAACAACGGCTCAGCTGTGAAGTGGTAGGCCACACAAGCTCACAGAACGGGATCGCCGAGTGCATAGAGTAAAAATCGCCTGTCCTCGGTTGCAGCACTCACTAACGAGTTACAAACTGCCTCTGGAAGCAATGTCCGCACTAACTGTTCTGGTAACAATGTCAGCACAACAACTGTTAGTCGGGAGCTTCATGAAATGGGTTTCAATGGCCAAGCAGCTGCACACAAGCCTAAGTTCATCGTGCGCAATGCCAAGCATCTGCTGGATTGGTGTAAAGCTCGCCGCAATTGGACTATGGAGCAGTGGAAATGTTTTCTGGAGTGACGAATCAATCATACTTCACCATCTGGTATTCTAACGGTCAAATCTAGGTTTGGTGGATGCCAGAACGCTACCTGCCAGAATGCATAGTGCCAAATGTAGAGTTTGGTGGAGGAGGAATAATGGTCTGGGGCTGTTTTTCATTGTTCGGGCTAGGCCCCTTAGTTCCAGTGAAGGGAAATCTTAACGTTACGTCATACAATGACATTCTAGACATTTCTTTGCTTCCATCTATGCGGTAACAGTTGGGGGAAGGCCCTTTCCTGTTTCAGCATGACAATTATTATTATTTTTATTTAACTTAACTATATAACTATTTATTTAACTAGTCAAGTTGTGATGCAACCTGGATTCGAACCAGTCTGTCCTGTCTAGTGACGCATCTAAGCACTGAGATGCAGTGCCTTAGACAGCTGCGCTTCTCGGGAGCCCAATGACACTGTACACAGCGAGATCAATACAGAAATGGTTTTTCGCGATCGGTGTGGAAGAACTTGACTGGCTTGCACAGAGCCCTGAACTCAAACCCAATTGAACACCTTTGGGATGAATTGGAACACCTACTGCGAGCCAGGCCTAATCACCCAACATCAGTGCCCGACCTCACTAATGCTCTTGTGGCTGAAAGGAGGCAAGTCCCCCAGCAATTTTCCAACATCTAGTGGAAAGCCTTCCCAGAAGAGTGGAGGCTTTTATAGCAGCAAAGGGGGGACCAACTCCATATTAATGCCCATGATTTTGGAATGAGATGTCTGATGAGCAGGTGTCCACATACTTTGGTCATGTAGTGTATTTAAAGGGCAACTGCACCTGCTGATTTGGCATTGTTTTTTTGGCTTGCTCCACAAATGCTGGTGGCCATGAGAGAAGCCAAATGTGATTTGGCTTGGGGGTGTGGTTTGGTGTGGGTGTTCCTAGGGTGTGTCATTGCTGACGTTGTCAATCGAGCAGTGAATTGAGAGCTTCAACATTGTGCGGCCCTTGCTCTTTTCTAGTATTCCCAGCACCTATGTTTTTAAGGATGTGCGTATGACCACAAATGCTTCTGGTGTCCTGTATACAACATGAGTTTCCTGATCCTGGCGCCGAATACACAGGGTTTCTTCAACCCCATATTGACTGATACCGTTCAATTCAATAATAAAAGACAATTCAAGTAAAAGTGAACTACTGAAAATGTTATTCAGAGTGCCAGGTCTCTCTCCATTTAGAGACCTCAGTATCAAGCCCATCTGCAGTGGTGTAAAGTACTTACCCCAAAAAACGACTTTAAAGTATTTTTACCTATCTGTACTTTACTATTTATATTTGACTACTTTTTCTCCACTACATTCCTAAACAAAATATTTACCTTTTACGCCCATACATTTTCTCTGACACCCAAAAGTACTCTTATCATTTTGAATGCTCAGGCAGGACAGTAATATGGTCTGATTCACACACCTATCAATATAACGCATTGTCATCCCTGCTGCCTCTGATCTGGCAGACTCACTAAACACAAATACTGTGTTTGTAAATTATGTTGGAGTGTTGAAGTGTGCCGATCAGTCCATAATTTAAAAAAACAAAAAAAGCATGCCTTATGGTTAGCTTATTGTAAGGAATTTAATGTATAGCATTTACTTTGTACTTTCATCCAAGTATGACAATTTAGTACTTTTTCCACCACTCTACTTCACTCTACTTAAGTACATTTAAAACTAGATACTTTTAGACTTTTACTGAAGTAGTATTTTACTGGGTGACTTTTCTATTAAGTTATCTTTACTTCTACTCAAGTATGTATATTGAGTACTTTTTCCACCACTGCCTGTCTGTCAGTCTGCAAGTCTTCAAGTGCTGGCTCCATAGATGCATCTGTGAACACATACACAGTCACTGTTCTATTACCAATATCTGACATACATACAGTGCCTTCAGAAAGTATTCATACCCCTTGACTTATTCCACATTTTGTTGTGTTGCAGTCTGAATTCAAAATTGATTAAATACTTTTTTTCTCACCCATCTACACACAATAACCCATAATGACAAAGTGAAAACATGTTTTTTGAAAATAAAACAAATCCATAATTTACAATCCTTTCACTCTGTCAACTAAATTAGGTCCGTATTGTGCAGTAACTACAATGTTGCTGATCCTCAGTTTATCACATCCAAATCAAATCAAATTTATTTATATAGCCCTTCGTACATCAGCTGATATCTCAAAGTGCTGTACAGAAACCCAGCCTAAAACCCCAAACAGCAAGCAATGCAGGTGTAGAAGCACGGTGGCTAGGAAAAACTCCCTAGAAAGGCCAAAACCTAGGAAGAAACCTAGAGAGGAACCAGGCTATGTGGGGTGGCCAGTCCTCTTCTGGCTGTGCCGGGTGGAGATTATAACAGAACATGGTCAAGATGTTCAAATGTTCATAAATGACCAGCATGGTCGATCAATAATAAGGCAGAACAGTTGAAACTGGAGCAGCAGCACAGTCAGGTGGACTGGGGACAGCAAGGAGTCATCATGTCAGGTAGTCCTGGGGCATGGTCCTAGGGCTCAGGTCCTCCGAGAGAGAGAAAGAGAGAATTAGAGAACGCACACTTAAATTCACACAGGACACCGAATTGGACAGGAGAAGTACTCCAGATATAACAAACTGACCCTAGCCCCCCGACACATAAACTACTGCAGCATAAATACTGGAGGCTGAGATCCATTCATCTCTAACTGTTTTAGCCTCATGGTTAAAACTCAGAGGTTTCCTTTCTCTCCGGTAACTAAGTTAAGAAAGACGCCTGTATATTTGTAATGACTGTGTGTATTGATGCACCATCCAAAAAGTGTAATTTACTTCACCATGCTCAAAGGGATATTCAATGTATGTTTTATTTTACCCATCTGCCATTAGATGCCCTTCTTCCAAGGCATTGGAAAACGTCCCTGGTCTTTGTGGTTGAATCTGTGTTTGAAATTCCCTGCTCGACTGAGGGACCTTATAGATAATTCTATGTTTGGAATACAGAGATGAGGTAGTCATTCAAAAATCATGTTAAACTCTATTATTGCACACTGAGTGAGTCCATGCAACTTATGTGACTTGTTAACCACATTTTTACTCCTGAACTTATTAATCCTTGCAATAACAAATGGGTTGAACCCTTATTGACCTAAGGTATTTCAGATTTCCATTTAAAGTCAAATCAAAAAACATAATTCCACTTTGATATTATGGGGTACTGTGTGTAGGCAGGCCATTGGCAAAAAAAACTCAATCACTTTTAAATTAATGCCGTAACACAAAATGTGGAAAAAAAAATCAAGGGGTGTGAATACTTTCTGAAGGCACAGTATGCTACAGTATGTTGAAGTTTGAACAGGTCAGACTAAACCTACCTAATACTGGTCTCCCCATTGTCAACCGTTGGTGAGCAGGCAATAGGTGAGGCTGGAAGTAAGGTCTTTGCCAGCGCCCCATTGATGAGCATGGCATGTCAGCTCTTGGTAACCCTATGTTGCATGTTCAGCTGCAAACTGGACATCTCTTGAACAACTGCAGTAGGCAATCCTCCTAAAAAAAAATGTGCTTCCTCATCTTATGTGGTGTTGACAGAGGCCCGTGACAGGGTGAAAACAATTGACAGCCAAGTGGTAAATTGCATTTTGTATTATAAAGGACAAAGACTTTTTGATAATGCACTTCATAACCAAAATGACTACTGCTTGTATCTGCTTGGCTGGGTAATTAATCTACTAGTTTATCAAACCTGGTATTTTTTCAAACAACTTTTCACATAACTGTTGTTGAGGAAGCAGTCTGTGTCATCGGGGCAGTAACTTGGGACAAGCTAATTCTAGGTAATCACTAGTTACCACACCAACAAAGTCAGAAGACTGTAGAAATAGGCAATCTCATCTTAAAATGTGATTCTAACCCTAACCACATTGATCCTGGTTTTGTGTTTGAGTTTCTTTGCCCTAGCACTATACAGGCGATTAAAATAATGAGTTGGTTATTTGAATCAGTTGTGTAGCCCTAGGGCAAAAAACAAAACTTGCATCGGGTGGGGGTTGAGTTTGGTAAACCCTGAGTTAGCTAGCCTGCCTTGCTAGATTATCAAATTATAACATTACATAGCCAGCTACATGTATGAGCTGCTAACTAGCTAGCTAACTTTACTGTATAGCTAAGTAAATCAAATAGCATCATTGTAAATTAAAAACACAAGCTCCAAATGTATTTGTAGATAACAGCCACGGAAGGGGGTGAAAGGACTGAAGCTCCAGCTGTCAGTTCCAGACCCTAGTAAGGAAAACTATTAGGACAGAGAGACAATAGCAACATAATATTCAGTGCTGTCTAATTCTGTGATGTTTTATGCCTTCAGATACGGAGAGCTGTGAAAGCCTGTCCGCAGATGAAGAGGTCCCAATGAATGTCCCAAGAGACTAGGGGTATATCGTTGTATACCACTGGTTATTTGTACCTATTAGCAAATGTTGTATACTTGAGCAATATGGCCCGAAGGGGTGTGGTATAAGGCCAATATAATCACAAACCCTCGAGGTGCCTTATTACTATTATAAACTGGTTACCAACATAATTACAGCAGTAAAAATAAATGTTTTGTCATACCCTTGGTATACGGTCCGATATACCACGGCTTTCAACCAATCAGCATTCAGGGCTCGAACTACCCAGTTTAAAGTTAAACATTGCACAATGTATAACCCTATTACAACTGGAGCAGGCCAACCCTGCTCCTGGCTTCTGTTCCAGTCCAGCACTAACACACCTGATTCACACAGTGCAAAGTGGTGGAATAAGGGAACTGTTTGTCAAATGTTGAAAGGGGAAAATATACAGTATGTTAAAATGTGATATTGTGAAAGCAATTTAATACTTTTTCGATTTCATTGCATGAATTCACAATGGAAATACAACATCTTGACATGCTATATCATTTCAACACCACTGCATTTGTTATAATAATCCATATAAAGTAACGTACAGTCATTTGTTAAATTAGAGGTACATTTGAAAGTAAAACCATTGTTGAAATACTATAAAAGACAGATGGCTGATCTTACTGTGTTGGAAGATTTGGCATATCACAGCCCTGGGAGTCAATGTTTTGGATGCAACAATCAGCTAAATGAACGGTAACATACAATTTCCATACACCATTGCGCAACAGGTTGAAGTCAAGAGGAGTTTGTTACTTTGCATTGATGCCTTCCAACCTGGTATCAGAGCATTTTGTATTCTGTATGTAAATCTGAGACATGATAGTTTGATATGTTACATTTGGTATGGTATGTATTTATTTGTGGATGTCCATCACCCATTTCATATTATACATTACGAATTTGCATAACCTAGAATATGTTACAAATTCTTGCTAGGTGGCTAACATTAGCTAGGCTAGGGGTTAAGTTTAGGTTAAAGGGTAAGGATGAGCAAAAGGGTTAGGGTTAATGGGAAGTGTTAAGGTTAGCTAACATACTAAGTTGAAAAGTTACTAATTAGCTAAAATACTAAAGTTGTCTGAGATTGGAACTCGCAACCACCCACCCTTTTATTTTTGCCTTAAGTAACCAAGTCTTATATAACGTATCATACTAGATGGAGTGTCGACTTAATGTACATAATACAACACGCTCAGACCAGGTTGGCTTTTAACACCTGGATTTGTTGGCAGTCAATGTCAACTAGGGATATCATGTCACTTCTCTGCATTTAGGCCTATCCAGCAGCGGTTGCAGGATCAGATGGAAAGTCTTTAGTCTTTCTTCCTCACAAATATCTTAATCAATTCACGAGAATGTTACATCTTCATCCCATGTATTGAAGGTAGTGCGATTTCACAGCTCTCTTTAGACATAAACCGTACTACCACTGAAGTTTATAACCCACCCAAACTATGCCTATCAGAAATGTGAACATTAATGAAATCACCAGGTAGCTTACTGTCATTTAGCAGATGCTTTTACCCAGAGGCGAAGATGCGCCCGTAGCAGTTTGCTAAATGGTACTTTATACGAATATTATGAAAGTAGGTAGGCTACTATGTTTTTCCCAGGCTAAACCGGAGAAATTTAAACAAGCGCTACCTGGTCACTAATCTGGGTATGTGCGCCCACTTTTGCGTTCCAATGCTGATGACTGGACATTGGTCAACAGTCAAGACTTGCAACTTTTTGGTTCTGAAGCACAGATAAAACATATAGTGACCAGAACGATTAAGCAAAGGTATAAAAATAAAAATAAATAAATGGTAGGCTATATGTAGTCTATTAAAATATGTATGACTTGTTTCCCCCATTCAGTTTCACACTTGCAATCCCCCAAAACGTTCTCACTGCTAGCTCAAATGACCAGTGTTGTTTCAGTTTGCTTGTCCAAATCAGAAGGCCGTGTGTTTCACTATAGCGTTTTATTTTTTTGCAAGTGCGATACCCGTCTCTGGTTTAATGGAGAGTAAATCCACTGGAGACCCAAATCCACAAAACGTTACGAAACCTGGCCAGATAATTTCAAGTCATCAGTCTCAAGTCAAAGTCCAGAGTCTTGAGGCACCCAAGTCAAGTCACTTTATTTTCTATCAAGTTATCAAATCTGTGACTCAAGTCCACACCTCTGGGATGCAGTTACCCCAGGGGGCTAGGTACCCCACGTTACCCTGTAATGCCAGGAGCTGATATACGGTCATTCTGGCGTCTGTATTGGCCAAATCGCATTTACTGTGATGCAGGCCCCTGCTGAAGTCAGGGTATGCACTTCGCAGAGCTGTTGTGAAGGAAGTTGTCAAAAAAGTGAGTTTTGTGTTTATACAGGACGTACTGCCCCACCTACCGTTCAACCAATTATGGCAATCCCTTCGCATTGTTATCAGATTTGGAAGGCGCACAGCGATGCATTGCCAGAGCAAGCATAAATGGGCTTTTACATGGCTTGAAGCAGATCTGATTGAATAAAGACCTTAACAGTAATATTATTCATGTGTTTTTTCCCTGCCAAGCAGTTCTTTAATTTGAACGTTTTTCTCTGGTAGCTAGCCTCCCTCAAGGTCTTCACCTCCACCTCTGGATGCATTACTTTCTCTGAAATGAGTAAAGACGATAATCCGTAATTATGGTAGCATCCACATGAAATGTAGAAGTTTTCAGAAACATTCTATTATTATTTACCATAAAAAGGGACTGCAAATTGACCCACATTATTTACACAATTAATTTATATTGGGCACAACATAATCCGAAACAAAACCAAAACAAACGGCAAATGCATCCAACAAGTCTTGTAGAGTCACGTGTTAGGAATATGGGACCAAACACTCAACTTTCTACAAAATGTCCAAATACTTATGACACCTTCAAAATGGGGGTGACGGGGACGACTAAATACATGCATTAATTTATAAAACGGTAAGAGTCATATGAAAATACCCTCAAACTAAATTTGACATCGGTACTGTCGCCTCATAAAACATTTAATCTCAAATCCAAAATGGAGTAGAGCCAAATTAACAAATTTAGCTTCACTGTCCAAATAAATACATACAGGTGTACATTGTGTTTGACTTAATTGTATACCACATTTGCTAAATATGTACACAACCTGTGGCATACAATTATATAGCCTTAGTCTCTTGGGACATTCATAGGGACCTCTTCATCTGCGGACAGGCTTTCACAGCTCTCCGTATCTGCGGACAGAAAACATCAAAGAAACCGGCTTCATTATACAAAAATGTGACTGCACTGAATACTATGCTGCTATTATCTCTGTCTAATAGTTGTCCTTACTAGGGTCTGGAACTGGAGAATATCTTCATAATGTCCTCCCACAAAATAACCTACCCTATGCAGTCCTTTCACCCCTTCAATGTCTGGTATCTAAAATGCATTTGGAGCTTGTTTTTAATTTCTAATGATAAACATCAAGATAGTTAGCTAATAAGAAGTTTAGCTATACAGTGATGTTAGCTAGCTAGCTGCTCATACCCAGTGGCCTACCTGCAGTTACTGTAGCTTGGTAGTGATTACATACAAACATTTTTTTTACTAAATGTATTTACTTAAGTTTTCCAACTGGCTCATTTTTTTTTTGTTGAAAAACTATTTGTTCCAGCCTCTTAGCATGCATTTCTGCTAATGGAAAATCTCATTATTGTGAATAAAAGATTGCACGGGTGAGAAAGAGAACTAAGGCTTGACTCAATCAGGGGTGATAACTGACCAATGCAGGGTCGATGCTTGACTAGGGGAGGGTTGAGATTTGACTTGTGCAGGTTTGTTACTTGACTAGTGGAGGGGGAAAGTCTGAGGCGGAGGAAGTTCCTAATATGTATAGCAATTGATGAAAAGATCCAAGCCCCTTTCACTTGGATGTTTACCTCCAATGTGTTTTGAGAAAGAGGTGAGGAGAGAGGACAAAGAATTGAGGGAGAATTACATTTGTTAGACATTGCAGCAGACTTTAAAAGCGAGTCATTACCTTGCATCATAAATAACTACTCAATATCAGTCAGTCATAATGATACATCATGGTTTTGATGCTGTCGAACACAGCCAACAACTGAGTTTCAATCGGATCTTGCATGGTCGACAATGCAGCTTTTAAAAGGGACAATCAGCAGTTGCTACATACACATATTCATTTACAAGTCCAAAAATGTAACAGTTGTTAAAGTACTATGTGAATTTCACCAGGTTCATATATCAATATGTTGTGTTAATTTGTTATGCATGCCTGCATCCTGGGAGAAGGGGAGTGTGTACTTACGTTTTGCCCGGCGTGCTCGTACTAAAATAATTTTGATGCACTGAGAGAGATGCAGGATGCAGAGGGTCAGTTCTGCTTGATTAAAACTACCTGATCTCCAAAGTCCACGTTTATAGTCTTAATCAACCACACACAACGCAGAGTTGCAGCGGTGCAGTGTAGCACCGGCTACATATGTACCCATTGATTCTTGAAGAATATAACTCATAAATGCCTCATTAGCTTAGTCAACCTGTCGTACCCCAGCAGAACCAAAAATATAGGGCTCTAATTAATCTGTATCGCTGAAGCATTACATATTTAAATTTCAATCACGCTGTCAAGCTGAACTTCTGCGATACGGATTGAAGAGGGCATGGCATAAGCTTGTTTTAAATCAAAATCTAATTTTTCACATACGAATACAACAGGTGTACCTTACCGTGAAATGCTTACTTTACAAGCCCTTAACTATTTATTGAACTGCATTGTTGGTTAAGAGAATATTTACTAAATCAACTAAAGTAAAACATGTGATAAAAAGTAACACAAAATAACAATAACGAGGCTATATATAGGGGGTACCGGTACCAAGTCAATGTGCGGGGGAACAGGTTAGTCAAGGTAAATTGTACATGTAGGTAGGGGTAACGTGACTATACATAGATAATAAACAGAGAGAAGCGGCAGGGGGGGGTCAATGTAAATAGTCCAGGTGGCCATTTGATCAATTGTTCAGCATTCTTGTGGCTTGGGGGTAGAAGTTGTTGAGGAGCCTTTTGGTCCTAGACTTGGCACTTCGGTACCACTTGCCATGCGGTAGCAGAGAGAACAGTCTATGGGTGACTGGAGTCTGACGATTTGTGGGGCCTTCCTCTGACACCGCCTAGTATATAGGTCCTGGATGGCAGGAAGCTTGTCCCCAGTGATGTATGGGGCCATACGCACTACTTTCTGTAGTGCCTTACGGTAGGATGCCGAGCAGTTGCCATTCCAGGCGGCGATGCAACCGGTCAGGATGCTCTCGATGGTCCAGCTGTATAACTTTTTGAGGATCCAGGGACCCATGTCAAATCTTTTCAGTCGACCGTCTTTGGTGTGTTTGGACTATGATAGTTTGTTGGTGATGTGGACACCAAGGAACTTGAAACTCTCGACCTGCTCCACTACAGCCCCATCGATGTTAATGGGGGCCTGTTTGGCCCTCCTGTAGGCAACGATCAGCTCCTTTGTCTTGCTCACATTGAGGGAGAGGTGGTTGTTCTGGCACCACACCGCCAGGTCTCTGACCTCCTCCCTATAGGGTGTCTCATCATTGTCGGTGATCAGGCCTACCTCGATATATACCCTCAAAACATGGTTAAATCTGATGTTGAAATCGTGGACAGCAAGTCCTCTCATCCATAGCTCAGTCTATGAAGTTGAGAATGATGACAGTCTCCAGCCCTATCCCTCAGCTTTTTACCGAAACAGTGGCGGGTCACCTGCTTTGCTATTGCTTCAACTGCTGACTGACCCTTTAAAAAGGTAAATTCAGATTGAGGCGACAAATGCAGTGTTTACCGTGATCTTGCGAATGCGGGAACATTGCCTTTAAAAGCAGCGAAGCCTATATCCCAAGATTCGAATTGAATCCCAGTGTGGTGATACTGGTTTGTTGGGACTGATGGTTTCTACAGTTGTGACTTTACGTAGCATGTTGGAACTAACGTAGCAGGTTAGGAGAATTAGGTTAAGGTTAGGAAAAGGGTAAGGCTTAGCTAAAGCACTAGTTATCAACATTTGTTGTCCCAACACGACAACTAGATGGAGCTGTACTCCATCTAGCCACAACTGTAGAAACAGTCCTTACACTGTCCTCCAATGTGTTCTGATGGCAGCTCCGCCTCCAGGGCACTGGCAGATACGAATGTGATCGGTTGGATGAAAGCTCAGTGGGCAGAGCGACAGGTCAGTGGGCAGAGTTTACAGGTGAGTGAAAAAAGGCAGGTTGGTGGTGGATGGAGTGCGTTAAAACACAGGTTATGACAGACAAGATCGCCAGTTCGAATCCCAATACAGGTTGTTATCCGACATAACTAATCACATTTCTAATCTACTGAAAAAAGGAGTGGTGCCCTACCCCTACTGACATAGTGGACTGTGATAGGGATCAGAAGGTCACAGGTTTTTTAAATTTTACCTTTATTTAACTAGGCAAGTCAGTTAAGAACAAAATTCTTATTTTCAATGACAGCCTATGAACAGTGGGTTAACTGCCTTGTTTAGGAGCAGAACAACAGATTTTTACCTTGTCAGATCAGGGATTTGATCTTGCAACCTTTTGGTTACAAGTCCAAAGCTCTAACCACAAGGCTACCTGCCGCCCCAAGGTCACGGTTTCCAATCTTGAAAGTTGAAAGTCAGGGAAACAACACCAATTAAGCACACACATTTATAAAAGGGGTATATATACTGCAAAATAAAATAAAAAACTAAAATTAGTGTTTCAATACTGAATCAATCCACCCTGTCATTATTAATCTAACCACCACACTCACGTGACACCGTTGAAACAGTCTAATGACATTTTTACAGACATTCATAGCATTTCCTGGGTGAATTCCAGACACTTGCAAGGGATGTGTTAACCACCAACAGGTTATGTAAATAGACAAACATACATGTATAGGTGCAAGGGAAAAGAGGTGTCTAAGTATAAAAAAAATAGCACCAAAAACTGAAATATAAAGGCTTTAAAGAAATTATATACCATCTCCCAAAATGTGCTGTTCAATTTGGTTGCCAAAGACCAATAGAACATATTAATCTCAATGGGTTTAGTTATGTTGCGGCGTGATTTACAGATATGAACACCTATGTCCATGCAAAGTGCTACGGTCACTTAAATTGTGACTGAAGCGCAGGAGTGCCTCAGATTTCGACAAGAGGTTTCTCATTCACCTAGTTTTATTATAATGGGGCAGGGACGGAAACAGAGAAACACAGGACCATTCTTTAGAATTATTATTTTGTTATTCTATTGATTCCAATGAGCCAAATATACCACTGAACATGGCTTTCAGAATATTGTGACAAGGAGGGAGAATCAATAGGTGGTAGTAGACATTCTGGGACACATCTTTGAGAACAAAGCCAAGTCATGTTATGAACAACAGCGGGTGTTACGAGACACACAATATCCAAACCAATGCATTGAGTCCAGAATCTGATATATAGAATGTCGTGATATATGGTGCACACAAATACAGACATGGATTGTCAAACGTTAAGATTAGTATGAGATATATTACTTAACTCCAGTAGTGTGAAATAGCTATCCAAATAAGTGATCAGTGTCATGCAATCCACTTTCAATCCTTTTTGCTCAGACTTATAGCTAGTACCAAAAAACATGCAGCTGTTAAACACTCTTCCGTGTGACAATGTGAGCTCGGTTCCACTTACTGTGTCCGGCCATTGGTTAATGATATCATGCGAGTAGCCTGTTGCTAATCAAATGATAGTAAGTGATAAAGTAGCCACACCACATTATTGATATACAGAAAACTCAATTTAGGGAAAACAAAAATAGAATTGCTAATGGATTGATAAAAGAAAAACAGATGACACTACATTTTTCTGTATGAAATAATTAGAATTATATGATCTGCCAACATGTGGCTGGCTGAACACACCCTTTTCACATGATATTTTCAAATGTACAAGGTGCTCTCAAAGAGCCATGGCATTTAATTGAATTCAAATTAGATTTTAACTTGTGAGATCTGCATGCTTGTACAACTCGGCATGGCCCAAAAATATAATTTCAAGTGTAAGTAAAACAAAACAAAAAAACAAGTACATTTCTCCAAGAATAACATTTAACCCAAGTGAAAAAAAAAGGTTAAAATCCTTTCATATCCCTTCTCCTTGAATAAAATTAAAATATCCTTTGTAACAAAGAGCAATATAACACAAGTGCTTGGTCTGCAAGCAAAGTGGTGGGCATGGCTGTGCAAGCAGTGCTGACATGCATTTGGACTCAATCTGCTTTGATAGAGAGCTAAAAGCGTCGACATTCACAGATAACATCATTTACATTTTACTGCAATTAACCAGATACACAAGCGATTGCTGATATAACTGATTTCCCGTTCTTGTTAAAAATCATATGTTTAGCATTTCCTTTAGTTCACTTAGGCACAATAATAACCACTCTGTGATAAATGGAATGGACTGTCTTGCAAAGTATTGCTAATGACTTCTCATTTTGTGAATCCCTCTTCAGTGAAGCTTAACCTCTGGCGCATGTGACATTTAGTGGTCCCATTGACATGGCATATTTAAGAAACATGGCTCGAGGAAGTTTGGTATATGGCCAATATACCACGGCTAAGGGCTGTTCTTACGCACGACGAAACACGGAGTGCCTGGATACAGACAGTAGCTGTAGTATATTGGCCATATACCAAAAAACCAAGAGGTGCCTTAATGCTATTATAAAATGGTTACCAACGTAATTAGAAAAAAATATATATTTTTGGGGAAATACCTATGGTATTCGGTCTGATATACCTCGGCTTTCAGAAAATCAGCAGTCAGGCTCTTATCTCTATGATAAAAACAACTCTGGTCTTGAAGAGGGACTCAAATAGAAGTTTGGATACAGTTGGTTTATTAGTGTGGAAATATACTGTACTGTTAACACTTCATTCAAAGTGCATTTTTTCATGAAATAACTACTCGGTACTAGAACTGTAATTCAGTCATGCGAGTTGGTACATAAATGACTAAATTGTCTATTGACTTCCATCTAAAACTACTTACGAGTATTTATTTTGAGTACAAATTATTACCTAGTATTTACCAAGCCATTTCATTTAAAAACACACTGTCAAAAGAGTATACCACAGTATGCGCTCTAGATGAAGGGTTAAAGTGACTGATCTGAATGTTGCACAAAAATACTGCACATTTCATGATTTCTTGAAACGTGGACTTCCATTATTTTATCAATGTCAGAGTAATCCTTCTGTTCACATGCATACCATTACCTTCCAAGACATTGGCGATCTCCTTATAATGTTCATAGACCATCTATGAAACTCAAAATGGGATGTAGAAACATGTCGTTGTCCTTCAGTAAGTGCTGAGGTCTCTGCACGACTACATGTGCACCAGGAGACAACAAAGGTCCCATCTTCACCTCCTCTCACACACCCTCTGCCTTTTTAAAGTTTTTGACGGACATCCTATTCTATTGTAACACTGATTCTCTCACTGCGGTCCCCTTGTCTGTGGAAATTGATAACTGTGCAAATGGGTGCAGGGCTAAATATACCTATGAAATGCTATACGGATGAAATGATTCATCGTTGAAGGAAGAACTCAGGAGTTCAGCCCCAGGGAGGCAGAGGGTTTCCTACAGCTGTCGACTAGTTTTCTCTGGGCTGTTGGGGATTTGGATCACAACTACCTGGCTGCTGATAAGAAGTGTGAGGAACTTCGATTAGTATTGCCAGTCTTCTAAGTCCACCTTACCTAGCATTCATAATGAACAACATTTCTTCATGTTGGTAGAACAAAGACTCTTGGACATCATCATGTTCTGCCTTCCCATGGTATATATGTACCCAGGCAAAGATGCTGGAGTCCGCTCTATATTAATAAGATTGAAAGGAGGAGAAAAGCCTGCTAATCCACCAGGCTATACGTGATGCATGCTAGGGTGGGAAATCGTCAGTTTAGAGGGGGGAAACGAGTCCATCACAATTTAAGAGAAGATAAAGTGAGGGAGATACTTTGGTGGATAAGAGTGCAGGGATCTGAAGATTTATCTTGTTCTCTCTCAGAACTCCACTTTACACGCAGGGAAGGTCTCCTCTTGCATGGCCACAGTGCTGTTGCTGCCCAGCACGGTAATGCCCAGCTCCCCCTGCCTCTCGTGGGTCTCCTGGTACCACTCATGCATCGTCAGTGAGTCAAAAGTGGGGATCAGGGTCACCTGAGAGTAGAAAGGTAGATGGGTAAATAAAAATGAGAGCATGAGTACATAGAAGTAGACAGACTTTTGACAACTTACTACAAATACGGAAAATTAGAAATAAGAGGAGAGGGGGGGAGAGGGTGACCTGCACATCGGGCCAGGCTGTCTTCCCGTCCAGTAGGGCATCAAGAATAGGTCTCATGACAGACTCCTTCAGGTGTTCATTGCCACTGACGATGTAGCAGGAGGAGCGCAGGCGTCGGAAGAACTCCACGTCAATGGTGGTAGAGGCACAACCAGATGGGAGATAAGCCAGGTCCAAATAAACTGGTGCCCCTCCAGCTGCACTGGCCTTGCTGCCCACAGAACCTGTAGGACACAGAGCAGAGTTAGGCATAAAACACAATGTACACATATTGTACAAAAAATTAGGAACACATGCTCTTTCCATGACAGATTGACCAGGTGAAAGCTATGATCCCTTATTGAGGTCACTTGTTAAATCCACTTCAATCAGTGTAGACAAGAATGCTGTTCATTGACTACAGCTAGGCGTTCAACGCCATAGTACCATCCAAGCTCCTCATTAAGCTGGAGGCCCTGGGTCTCAACCCTGCACTGTGCAATCGGGTCCTGGACTTTGACGGGCTGCCACCCCAGGTGGGTAAGGTAGGAAACAACATCTCCACTTCGCTGACCCTCAACACTGGGGCCCCACAAGGGTGCGTGCTCAGCCCCCTCCTGTACTCCCTATTCACCTATGACTGCGTGGCCATGCACGCCTCCAACTCAATCATCAAGTTCGCAGACGACACAACAGTATTGGTCTTGATTACCAACATCGACGAGAAAGCCTACAGGGAGGTGGTGAGGGCATTCGGAGTGTGGTGTCAGGAAAACAACCTCAACAAAACAAAGGAGATGATTGTGGACTTTAGGAAACAGCAGAGGGAGCACCCCCCATCCACATCGAAGGGACAATAGTGGAGAAGGTGGAAAGTTCCTCGGCGTACACGTCAGACAAACTGAAATGGTCCACCCACAGACAGTTTGGTGAAGGCACAACAGCACCTCTTCAACCTCAGGAGGCTGAAGAAATTGGCTTGTCACCTAAATCCCTGACACAATTTTACAGATGCACAAATGAGAGCATCCTGTCAGGCTGTATCACAGCCTAGTACGGCAACTACACCGCCCTCAACCGCAAGGCTCTTCAGAGGGTGGTGCGGTCTGCACAATGCATCACCGGGGGGCAAACTATCTGCCCTCCAGGACACCTACAGCACCCAATGTCACAGGAAGGCCAAAAAGATCATCAAGGACAACAATCACTCACGCCACTGACTGTTCACCCCGCTACCATCCAGAAGGCGAGGTCAGTACAGGTGCATCAAAGCTGGGACAGAGAGACTGAAAAACAGCTTATATCTAAAGGCCATCACTGGCACATTAGAGGCTGCTGCCTACATAGATACTCACTAGTCACTTTAATAATGTGTACATATGAGATAAGTAATGTAAGATATGTATATACTGTATTTATACCATTTATTGCATCTTGCCTATGCTGCTCGGCCATTGCTTATCCATATATTTATACATTCTTATTCCATCCCTTGAGATTTGTGTGTATTAGGTAGTTGTTGGGGAATTGTTTGATTATTTGTTAGATATTACTGCACTGTCGGAACGAGAAGCACAAGCATTTTGCTACACTTGCATTAACATCTGCTAACCATGTGTATGTGATCAATAAAATTTGATTTGATGAAGGGGAGGAGACCGGTTAAAGAAGGATGTTTAAGCCTTGAGACATGGATTGTGGATGTGTGCAATTAAGAGGGTGAATAGGCAAAACAAAAGATGTAAGCGCCTTTGAATGGGGTATAGTACTAGGTGCCAGGAGCACCAGTTTGTGTCAAGAACTGCAACGCTGTTGGGTTTTTCACGCTCAACAGTTTCCTGTGTATCAACAATGGTCTACCGCCCAAAGGACATCCAACCAACTTGACAACTGTGGGAAGCATCGGAGACATCATGAGCCAGCATCCCTGTGGAACGCTTTCGACACCTTGTAGAGTCCATGCCCTGACGAATTGAGGCTGTTTGGAGGGCAGAAGGAGGGTGAGGGGTGCAACTCAATATGTGACCGACTGGCTTGATTGTCTTATGTTACAACATTTGTAATGGATAAAAGTACAAATCAGAGCTAGAAAATGGTATATCATACACTGCAGTTGAGGAACAATGGAAAAGTAATTCTGCATTGAAAGTTGCTAAACTTGTTACCTCACTTTTGAGAAAATGGCCCTTGAATGCTTTGGTACACCTACTGGAGAGCTCTTCTTTGTCTACACCCATTCAGCATGATTCACACCCTTAAAGCTTTAGCACCACCCATCTCCTTAAGGATTCACATGTGAGGCCATGTACTAAACAACCAAAGACTTCAAAACAATGCCTGGTTTATACTACGTGTGTGTTGGTAAATTTTATCTGGAGTGCCAGAGTGTTTTTTATATAACCTTTATTAAACTAGGCAAGTCAGTTAAGAACAAACTCTTATTTACAATGACGGCCTACAGTGGGAACAGTGGGTTAACTGCCTTGCTCAGGGGCAGAACAACAAGATTTTTACCTAGTCAGTTAGGGGTTTCGATCCAGCAACCTTTCAGTTACTGGCCCAATGCTCTAACCACTGGGCTACCTGCCAGGTTTAATGATATCTAGCTAACATTAGAATATAACTAGCAATTCAAATGGCTCTGCGATACGAATAATATTACTACACAGATCAAACACCTAATGTTAACTAGTGAGCCAGCCAATGGTTGCCCTTAGTTTGAAGATGTAATCCAGAGACAGGTGCTTTATACAACGGCCTTCTGTTCTCTTTTCGACAATGTCTGCATATTTGCAATCAAACGCCAGAATTTTCTCCATCTCCTTAGCTATTATACTCAAATTCCACTCATTTCAAAACTCGTCCTCCAGAAAGTGGAGAGCAACACTATGCAGTTCTACTATGTGATATTTTTCAAAAAAGACATGTTAAAAAGGATTACCTACACATACTGACCAGCTCATGTTATAGACAGAAGTGTACTACATCCGATGTACCAATCCGAACTCATCTCTCGGCATGTCCAGCCCACTCATTCTCCCAGTCAATCATTGCTAGCAGGAAGGTTGCTCATTTTTTCCGTGGCTAAACCAACTAGGTTCGTAATTTACCAATTTTATTCGTATTTAGGGCAGAAGAACGTTCACATGTTCTAGAAGGCATTTCTGCCAAAAAACGCATTTTGATTAACTTAATTGGGATAGGGGGCAGCATTTTCACTTTTGGATGAAAAGCGTGCCCAGAGTAAACTGCCTCCTACTCAGTCCCAGATGCTAATTTATGCATATTATTAGTAGTATTGGATAGAAAACTCTGAAGTTTCTAAAACTGTTTGAATGATGTCTGTGAGTATAACAGAACTCATATGGCAGGCAAAAACCTGAAAGAAAATCCAAACAGGAAGTGGGAAATCTGAGGTTTGAAGTTTTTCAACTCAGCCCCTATTGAAGATACAGTGGGATATTGGTTATGTTGCACTTCCTAAGACTTCCACTAGATGTCAACCGTCTTTAGAACGTTGATTGATTGCTTTTCTACAGACAATGGAATTCTCCGGTTGGAACATTATTGAACATTTATGATAAAAACATCCTAAAGATTGATTCTATACATCGTTTGATATGTTTCTACAACCAGTAATATAACTTTTTGGAATTTTCATCCGACCTTTCCGCTGGAAGTTGCACGCACATTTCGATTTGTTTACCAAACGCCCTAACACAAGGAGGTATATGGACATAAATTATGAACTTTATCGAACAAATCAAACATTAATTGTGGAACTGGGATTCCTGGGAGTGCATTCCGATGAAGATCATCAAAGTGAATATTTTATAATGCTATTTCTGACTAATGTTGACTGTGCAACATGACTGTGCAACATGGCGGTTTGGGCTCTGAGCTCCATACTCAGATTATTGCATGGTATGCTTTTTCAGTAAAGTTTTTTTAAAATCTGACACAGCGGTTGCATTAAGGAGAAGTTTATCTAAAGTTCCATGCATAAAACTTGTATTTTCATCCACATTTATAATGAGTATTTCTGTAAGTTGATGTGGCTCTCTGCAAAATCACCGCATGTTTTGGAACTACTGAACATAACACGCCAATGTAAAATGAGATTTTTGGATATAAATATGCACTTTATCGAACAAAACGTACATGTATTGTGTAATATGAAGTCCTATGAGTGTCATCTGATGAAGATCATCAAAGGTTAGTGATTAATTTAATCTC
Source organism: Oncorhynchus clarkii lewisi (assembly GCF_045791955.1). Classification (NCBI taxonomy): domain Eukaryota; kingdom Metazoa; phylum Chordata; class Actinopteri; order Salmoniformes; family Salmonidae; genus Oncorhynchus; species Oncorhynchus clarkii. Next base: position 56,651,569 of record NC_092151.1, on the reverse strand, counting down.
TATTTGTGCTTTTTGCGACTCCTCTCTTTGGCTGGAAAAATGGCTAGGTTTTTCTGTGACTTGGTGGTGACCTAACAATTGTTTGTGGAGCTTTTGCTGTAAAGCATTTTTGAAATCAGACACTGTGGCTGGATTAACAAGAATTGTATCTTGAAATTTGATTTATGAGATTTCTGTTGATTTGTATTTGGTGCCCTGCAATTTCATTGGCTGTTGCGAGGGGTTCCACTACGTTCCCAGACAGGTTAAAAAGTTTACATTCAAATGACTCTCCTGTGAAGTAGTGAAGCTCGACATACGCCTAGCTTCCTGAAAAGAGTCACATATCTGGAAGGTGTTCCTAATGCTTTGTAAATTGATTATAGAAATCAAGTAATAAAAGATTATCAAATGTCATCGTTCTAAGTGTAAAACACTGACTGTGCCTACCTGAAGAAGTTGACCTTGCAGTCCCAGGTCTGGAGCCATTAGTGATATTGCGGGATGAAGGCCTTGTGTCAAGACTTGAGGTGATTTTCAACGTACCAGTTGTGCTGCCAGTCTTGGTCTTGCTGTTCAGAGTCGTACTGGTGGCTGACGTTAACCTGTGTGTGACCCCAGCTGGTTTCTTGGTTTTTGTGGCACTGCTCTTTGAGGTCTTGCTTGGAGCATCAGCCTCAGGGTCAGCCATGCAGGCACCGGGCTGGGGCGGCAAGGGTGGCAGGTCCTTCATTGGGGCTGGGGGAGGGTCCTGAGAGGAATGTTGAGCTCCCCTGTTGGAGGAGTGAGAGCTGGGATGGTCGTGTGGATGGTGGGGTGGGAAACTCCCAGAATCCTCATCAGAGTCCATGTCTGCAGTGATGGAGGGGCAGTCTTCAGTCCCTGGGGGTATGTCTGAATCTGTGGCTGTGTTGAGGGACTCACTAGCAGATGTGGGTGGAGTCTCCTGACCTTGTGGCGAATGTCGATCACTATGAATGACGCTTTGTGGCTTAACTAGGTCCTGGGAGTGGTCGCTGTTTTCTGATAGTTCTCGCGGGCTACCTGTCGCTAGCCCCGGAGACAGATGCTGTTGTTGGTTCTCTGGGGATTTCGGGTGCTTGAATTCACAAGGTGAGACCAGGCAGAGGTCGACGTCATGGGGAACGTCAGGGAGAAGACCCTGAAATCCAGTAAGGCGTTCCTCTGAGCCGTCCCCTGGCGGACGCATGTTATGACATGTCCTCAAAGGTAAGGACATCCCCATTTTGGGGTCAGGATCAGCAAAATGCCCATTAGAGTAGGACCTGTCCATATGGTCTCCCTTGGGTGACTCATCAATAGATGGGAGCACCTGTTCAAAAGACACGGAAAGAGACTCATCAACTTCTGTTGAGTGTGGGGAACCGATTTCAGCAGGCATAGAGGTAATATTAGGGGAGACAGAGTCCGGCAGCATGAAGGGACTCAGTGTCAAAAGGCTTGATTGCTTCTCCTGGGACGATGTAGAGTTCTCTAGGTTCCCCTTCAAGGAGCCTACCTCAGAGTTCCTGCAAGAACCCATGACATGGCAGTCTTCAAACCCAAGGCTAGGCACCCTTCCCCCGAGACTACTGTCCTCACCAGAGCCCTGAGCATCCTCTTCAGGTGATTGGTGGAAAGGGGTATGCCCAGCGCTATTAGGGGCTGAGTCAGCAGGGGAGACCAACTCTAAAGTCTTCTCATCTGAGCTGGCACATGCATCTTGTCCATTTCGCAGGGCCCCATCAAGAAGTCTGTATTCAGTTGGTGTAATATCAAAGTTTACACTGCGGTCACTTTTAGGAGTTTTGGTAAGAGGTGAAGTGGTTCCCAGGGCCTTCTCTGGATTTGGGAGTGTCTCCATGCAGCGGAACTTTTCTGGACTTTCCAAGATGTCTCCCTTCTCTGCATTTTCTCTTGATCCATTCTCTGTTTCAGGTTGCGCCATTCCTTCATTGTTAGCTATAGTGCTCACTGCAACAGCAGTCTTTTTCTCTGACTCTCCATTTTCTGCTCTGAGCTTCTCGAATTCCGCTGTCATGTCTTCAGGCGTTGACATCTTAGAACGATCCGCATCTCCTTCAGAGGCTGAAGCTTTTTGATTCTCTGTCTTTTTACTCGTCTTTGACTTTCCCCCCTTGTTCAATGAGTCTTTCTTGGGGATTGCATCCTTCTTCAAAGTTCCATTCTTGCCTACGTTTTTTTTTGCTTCTGCGTTTCCTAATGAAGGTCCAGCTGTCACTTTTTTGACATCCTTGCTGACAGGTTTTGTTGGTTTCTTCTCATCTGGCTTGATTTCCTTCTTGATCTCTTTCTTTTGATCAGGTTTGACGTCTTTCTTTGGTTTTAGACCAAGAGGTTCTTTCTTAATTGGTTCTCTCTTTTTCTCCACATTCTCATCCTTTTTGGCAACACCTGCAGAGGCTTTCTCATCCCTCTTTTTGACTTCTTTTTTCTCATCCTTTAAAGGTTCCTTCTTTGTCATAAGCTTTTCAGGCTTTGGAAGTCTTTGTTTAGCATCCACATCCTTCAATTTCAACTTCTCATCCCCTTCCTTTTCTTTAGGAGCAATGTCACTTGGGCCTTTGGGCTTGGTCTTCACGTCTTGTTTCCTAAGGTCCCCACGTCCAAGTTTGTCCTTCAGCAAGGCACTGCTAGGTCTGGAGTCCTTGGGAAGGGACTTAAGGCTCTCCCGACTCTCTGCACGTTTTGGTTGTTTATCTGATTTGGATGCTTCAAGGTCCCTAAGGCTCACGGCGGGGTGTTTCAGGAATTCTAAATGCTTTACTTTGTCAAGTCCTTCAAGAATCTTGGCCTGCGGAGTACACCCAGGGAAGAGAACTCGAATGATCTTCTCATGAGTACTGGCAGGATGCCACACCAATAGAGCACAGATGGAGACAAGGCAAGGCAGGGGTATCTCTGAGCCTTTCATGTTAGATCCATTGCCGGGCCAGTTCTTCATCAAAGCCTCAAGCTCTTTACTGCCTTTGACTGGGTTAAGAACATACAGCTCTAGACGACCGACTCCCATCTTCTGGAAAAGTATAACAGGCTCAATGGTGGGTCCATTTGAGCGACTAACAGGCTCTGGATTGATTGTTAGCCTGTCAAGGTGCTGCAACGTGAGTGCCACCTGATCGCAGCTCCGCAGTTCTTTGGGATCACCCTCGAATGACTTCAATCTCTCTGGAGCATTAAGAAAAACTATGCCAATATCAGGAGAAATTAGATTTTTCATCCAGTCCTCATTGATCTGAGAGTCGGCAGATTGTTCATCCTCCAGTTCTACCACTTTCCTTTGGAGAAGACTGTTCACCCCTGGAAGATTGTCAGTACCGATGTGGGTGAGGAGCAGGCAGTCAACTCTGTCCAGATGTCTAACCAGTTTCCAGAAACAGGAGCGTGGATCGGACCCACCGTTGACCAGGATGTTGAAACCGTTAACAGCAAAGAAGGCAGAGTCTCCTCTCCCACCTGGAAATACGTAGCAGCAGGGGCGGGAGAGTTTGAGGAAGCCCACAGTACTGGGGGGCTCCAGCAGCTCAAAAGAAGACTGTGGCTCCAGGGACTCGGAGAGGTATTCTGTGAACTCCTGCAGACCTTCCATTTCAGGTAGCACTGATGGCAGGTTTGTTTTGATGTCAATGAAGTCTTGTAGGTTGTGTTTCTCCAACACTGAGTTCTTCCACACTCCAGTGTTAGGACAACTCAGTGTGAGGCTAGCTTTTTGTGTAGGGTCTGCCGAGCTCAATAACTCTCCAATCTATTCAAAAAGATAGAATGGTTTGATGTAAAATCACTTGACCAGCTTATTAATAATGCTTTGAATTTAGATTAAATCTGTAACTTAGAATATACACTGATTGTACAAAACATTAAGAACATTTGCTATTCCTATGACAAATGTCTGGTATACTCCGTGTATACAGTGCCTTGCGAAAGTATTCGGCCCCCTTGAACTTTGCGACCTTTTGCCACATTTCAGGCTTCAAACAAAGATATAAAACTATTTTTTTGTGAAGAATCAACAACAAGTGGGACACAATCATGAAGTGGAACGACATTTATTGGATATTTCAAACTTTTTTAACAAATCAAAAACGGAAAAAAATTATTCAGCCCCCTTAAGTTAATAATTTGTAGCGCCACCTTTTTCTGCGATTACAGCTGTAAGTCGCTTGGGGTATGTCTCTATCAGTTTTGCACATCGAGAGACTGACATTTTTTCCCATTCCTCCTTGCAAAACAGCTCGAGCTCAGTGAGGTTGGATGGAGAGCATTTGTGAACAGCAGTTTTCAGTTCTTTCCACAGATTCTCGATTGGATTCAGGTCTGGACTTTGACTTTGCCATTCTAACACCTGGATATGTTTATTTTTGAACCATTCCATTGTATTCCATTGTTGCTTTATGTTTTGGATCATTGTCTTGTTGGAAGACAAATCTCCGTCCCAGTCTCAGGTCTTTTGCAGACTCCATCAGGTTTTCTTCCAGAATGGTCCTGTATTTTGCTCCATCCATCTTCCCATCAATTTTAACCATCTTCATTTCAATATTATCGCTTGCACAGTGCTCCTTGTGATGTTTAAAGCTTGGGAAATCTTTTTGTATCCAAATCCGGCTTTAAACTTCTTCACAACAGTATCTCGGACCTGCCTGGTGTGTTCCTTGTTCTTCATGATGCTCTCTGCGCTTTTAACAGACCTCTGAGACTAACACAGTGCAGGTGCATTTATACGGAGACTTGATTACACACAGGTGGATTGTATTTATCATCATTAGTCATTTAGGTCAACATTGGATCATTCAGAGATCCTCACTGAACTTCTGGAGAGTTTGCTGCACTGAAAGTAAAGGGGCTGAATAATTTTGCACGCCCAGTTTTTCAGTTTTTGATTTGTTAAAAAAGTTTGAAATATCCAATAAATGTTGTTCCACTTCATGATTGTGTCCCAGTTGTTGATTCTTCACAAAAAAATACAGTTTTATATCTTTATGTTTGAAGCCTGAAATGTGGCAAAAGGTCGCAAAGTTCAAGGGGGCCGAATACTTTCGCAAGGCACTGTATTACAGTAAAATAACTCACCTCTTCATCAGCAAATATCTGAATGAAGTCACTGAGAGAGAAACATCCTGTTTGTAAGACCAGGTCTCCTGCCTCTTCGACACATTGTCCAGCAAGAACCAACAACTTGTGGCGAGACACGTCAGATATAAGCCGGCGCACCTAGGGAAATGGAAGGAAAAGTAGTCATGAAATTAAGCTCCATTTAGTAGCCTATACAATTCCAAATAGGGCAATAGTTTAGATTGTATTTAGTGTCACTGAAAATACAGATAAACAAGGCCCCTCATTCAAGTTTTTTTTTACGTTTACAGTCTATAATATGATAAAAAAAAAGGGAACATGGCAAGACAAACCGATCTTCATCTTGATCCAAATTACATGCATACTAGCCAGATCGGATATTTAAAAAAAGGCTGGTACACAATTTGTTTTGGTGCCTTAGGCCACAATCAACCCAGATACTGATTTCAATGTATAGCCTACATACAATGTTATTAAGTGATCAATAAAAAAGGATCACGTGTTTTAACATTTTCATGATAAAAAAGGCAGCCCCTCAAACTCCATGGCAATATTCTATTGTTACAAAACTTCTCAAATTCCTCACCCCCCCCCTCCATCCTTTCCCAGAGAAAGTATTTCAGGAATTACTGTTCACATACTCTTTACAGTACTAAACATACTGCAAACGTTGTTCAGCCATGACATTGAAATAATTCCCAAATTTACCCGCAGATATGCTCATACAGAATGAGAACGCAAGAGGTTATTTCCCCTAATATTGAATGCATTCTGAAATATCGGTGAATTAAGCATCACAAGCATTAGCTGACAAGCACAGGCTGAATGAAGTAGATTGTTAGTTCAAGTGAGGCAGGTTATATTTCATTACAGCAACGACAGGATAGGATTTCCAGTATGAAATGAGCACCAGATGGCAGGGCAAAGAACCGTGTAATGTGATGGCAGTGTGTACTGCAGGTGTCATTTGAGCAATTGGATCCTTTCCATCTCAGGACAAAGCAATTGTTATGCAAAGCAGAGCATACCTTAGTAAATATCCTATTGTCATTCTGAACATAGTTTATTTTCCAGTATTTTAAAATGAATTTGGACTACACAAAATATACCTTGAAACCGAAATAAGACTTCAACACCGAGGTCTGACATTCAACAGTGAGAGATGTAGCCTAATTAAGTCTCACCTCTGAGCAGACCAACTCATGGGATGGGTTCCCCACCACCTTGGTGTCTAGAACGTCTCCACTGTGCTGCAGTGTCCTCTGGCCTATAGGGAAGGAGGGAGAAAGTGGTCAGACACCTGAGAGTGAGGGAAAAGGCTCCAGGGAGGTAGGGGTTAAAACAGAACCTAGCCTGTTCCTTTAGACCTGACAAAAACAAGGGGTACTGGGCAATAGTCTATGCTATATGTGGATAGTTTGGGAATAACAGATCCTGCATCCACCAAAAAGGTTAAAAAGGTTGGGAAAATCAGATGTCAAATATTTTACAGAAAACCGATTAGCAGATGTAGATCACTTCAGCTCAATCAATCAATCAAATCAAATGTATTTATAAAGCCTTTAATCTCTAGTGTAGTCTGTTAGTCTTGACCAGCTCACAGTTAGTCTTGACCACAGCAAGAGAAAGATCCGTGTCAGCATCAGAAACAACCAGTCTATAGAATTGAATGCCTCTGTAAAGCGAGAGAAACAATGCTGCTCCAGGGCTTGATTTGAACTTTTTTAGACACTCATCACCATTTTTCACCATTGAATGATGCAAGGAACCACCTTACAAAACACAACTCATTACCATATTTTTTACCATACAGAATCAGACAATGTAGGCTACACTCTGCCTATTGGCTTCTTTGCATATTCAAGCCTGTCTCAAAATACTACACCCTTTAAGGCTCTCCTGGAGGATGGTTGGCCACCATTGGTTGCCTATAAAATATTGCAACATTACATTTACAACCAAATCTTTATAAAATAATTCCCTATAAAAAATAATCAATGAGACTGATGCAACAGATCAGACGATTTAGCTAAAAATTCTAACGTTTTATTTTGTCATATTATAAAGTTCAACAATGCACGAATTAATGTGCCAAAATGCATTTAGTGGCAAAACACTGTTCTCAAAACCGCACAACATGCACAAGCGTTTATTTTTTGTATATGTGTTTAACCTTCACTTAACTAGGCAAATCAGTTAATTAAAACCTCTACAGGATCGATGGGGCCCCCGCGGGACGGTTAAGCTAACGTTGGCTAATGTGATCAGCATGAGGTTGTAAGTAACAAGAACATTTCCCAGGACACAGACCTATCTGATATTGGCAGAAGGCTTAAAGTATTGTTAATCTAACTGCACTGTCCAATTTACAGTAGCTATTACAGTGAAATAATACCATGCCATTGTTTGAGGACTGAGAGTGCACAGTTATGAACTTGAAAATGTATTAATAAACCAATTAGGCACATTTGGGCAGTCTTGATACAAAAGTTTGAACAGAAATGCAATGGTTCATTGGATCAGTCTAAAACTTTGCACATACACTGCCATCTAGTGGCCAAAATCTAAATTGTGCCTGAGCCGGCATAATACATTATGCCCTTTCTCTTGCATTTCAAAGATGGCACAAAAAAAATGCATGTTTTTTTTCTTTGTAACATCTTTTACCAGATCTAATGTGATATATTCTCCTACATTCATTTAACAGTTCTACAAACTTCAAAGTGTTTCCTTTCAAATGTTATCAAGAATACACATATCCTAGCTTCAGGTCATGAGTTACAGGCAGTTAGATTTGGGTATTATATAGTCATTTTAGGCGAAAAATTGGGGGGGAAGGGGGCGGCTCTATGAACAAATTCTTATTTACAATGACGGACTATCCCCGGCCAAACCCGGACGACACTGGGCCAATTGTGTGCCGCCCTATGGGACTCACGGCCGGATGTGATATAGCCTGGGTTTCACTTGACAGAGATTAAAATATATCTGTTAGAAATTAAGAAAGCGGGGAGATCTAAAGATGCATCAACTAGCATGGGTTACTAATATGACTAGGATTATGCCTTTGGGTGATGGACAATAAAACAATGAATAAAAAAAATGAAAACCAATATAACATGAGAAAATATGCAATTGAAACCAGCATTTAAGTGCTAATAAAATACATTCAACACTCGTATTTTGGCTTGGATAGGTTACTTTGAAACAGGGTAAGACATGCTTCATAAGACATAAATCGTACAGGGTTTAAACAACTACGTTTATGGTTAAATAGTTTCAAAATGCTGACCGCCTCCGCTCAGATTCAAGGTGGGTGATGTGCGGTGAGCAACAGGCACTGTCCTTCACTCTCAGGTCTTGTGATCATTTGAATGAACCGTCCCTCGAGCACGTCGACAGAATAAAGCCTTTAGACCTTAATGGTAATTATCCTTCATTATATTTGTCAAACATGACTGGCATTTAGCCCATATTTATGTAATAAAAAACTCAGTTTGTCTCCATTTTCTGGCGCCTCATGTTTGGACAATATGCATATCTACTACACTGACATGTAGGCTTTTTTATTTATGTACATAAAAAAATATATTTGAATATTATTCCAATGTTGGCCTCTCTGATCCAATTCTGGTCAGAATAATGATTTTATATATTTTTTCACTTGTCCATTAACATGTCCAACTTGAATCTATATTCTTCTTGTCCAACAATTGTTTTTGTTTTTTACTTTTCCCGGACAAGATGACAACAGTGAATGTCGACCCCTGTGCACAGTTTGAGGCACAGAGCTTTGCATAGCACAAAGATAAACCCTGGGCTTGCAGTGTGACTAACTTTTAGTGCAGGTCTGAAGAGAGAATAGGTTCAAAACAAGGCAAGGCACTGAAACCAGACAGGGCTGAAGCAAAAACCAAAACATGACTTACCAGATGTTAGAATGTTCTCGGTAAAAGAAAATACATATATACAATAATGCTATAAAACTCAAGAGAAACAAAAAAAGGCAACACTTTTTATATAATATTTTTTGTTTTAGTCTATATTTGTTTAGAATACTAGTTATAAGCAGGGTTCAAAAGCTGCAATGCCATGCCGAGGCTATCTAGGCTGAATAAACAACCTGTGAGTCAAAATCCTACTGCATCACATGACAGAATACAGTGGCATTCACTCATGTGCTGCACCCAACAGCATCCCCATTTAACCTACAATTTTCCACACCGAATCCCAATCATTATTAGGGGGTGGGCGTGGGGACTGTTTTGTGCCTGGGGTAGTGGAGCTACATGATCTAAAAAGGTGAAATAATCATGGAAGGCCAGCAGAAATCAAGAACTGTGTGTTTATTTATGGGTTCTATAGGTAACACACTGTATGGCTAAAAAGTCTGTGGGAGCGAGAGAAAGGACTGCCAGTGAGATAGTTCTGCTTTGAGTTTTTCCCCTTCTAACCGTATGAACATTTACACTGCAAAAGTTCCGTCATTTACTACACTGTGTCTGCTACATGAACAACAGCTCAAATGCACATTAACCAAAAGCTCAGTAGATCCAAAAGTGAGTGGACAGTTACCCAAGAAACCCAGCACAGGTCAGGTTGTTGGTGTGGATGGTCCAGCCAGCCAAGAATGGAGATTTAGAAAGTAATTGTTGCTTGCTGTCGTCACACGTGCTAGCAGGTATTGAACCTCTTATTGAATTACCACCCCGTTAGGGAAGTAACTATGGTATATTAGAACATGGAGATCATAGTGCTCAGTCACTCAATTATCTAGTGAACCAATCATTGACCACTGTCTGGTAACCCCCCCCCCCCCCCCCCCGAGTACTGTACATGATTGCGTCCTTATATGAAGATAAGTTGGTCATTGGTTATCGCCAGTCCCCTGAACATCACTGAAGTGCACAGAAGGTAGTTGTGGACAGCATTGAGAAACCAATGTCATTGGCGTATCAACTTCCCACCCTTGTCATTACCCTCGTCAACCCTATTTGCTGTGCTGAAAGAAGAGGAACCATTATTTCCAGTCACTAGAACGTGTAAAAAAAAAAGAAAAAAGAGATGTGCTCAAAGAGGGCCTCGGCTCCAACCTTGACCCTGGTGTAGAGACGAAACCCAACACGAGAAAGCACTTCCTTCCTGTCAGCTAGTCGAGCTACGGCGTTGCTATGGCAACAGCTGCAGAGGCTATACACAGCCAGAGAACACAATAGCACAAGGAAGCAAAGAATTAAGTTGACACAAATTATCTTAATTCTATTTTGAAATGATTCAACAAGGCCCATGACCAGATCGTGTATATAATGGTCCATCAGTGTGAATCTCACAGAGAACAGATATTAGTTGAATCCATGAATAACTAGAATTATTCAAACAAAAGGCTTCATGACTACCAAGATCAGGACTACCACAGTCCTTTTCTCCATATGTGCTTCGTGTCTGGTTGAGCCCTGTCCTATCAGAGAAGTGCCCCCTGCAGGGAGAAACTTGAGCGGCACAAAGGCCAGCATCCGACTCCCCACCATGTGAGACTGAGACATTGTGCAAATGAAAACCAGCTAAACTGGACTTAAGGATTACCCTACAACAAAATCCACGCTCCGTTCCCCTGCCCTCTTTGACGTCTCATCTTTGATGGCTCTGGGAGTTGGCGCCATTTGCCCCTTGGGGCAGATCTTTCTACTGTCAGGTTCTTAATGTACATACACACATTGCAATGTATCATTCTGTGCGGCTGGAAAAGACAAATCTGAAAGCAGCCTGAAATATTCACAGCGATATGGCTGAAAGGAAACAGAGCTGGATGGTTCCAGTTTCTGCCTTTATTCTTCAACTGGATGCGTCAGACCGCAAAGCAAAAGGTAGAACAGATTTGAAATCAGGATTTTGAAAGAGGAATATCTTTAAGATTCTGCCATATTTCTCCTCTGGCTTCTTTCTGAGGTGAATTGTCATTAAGGTTTGCCATTTGCAGGTCTATCCAAACACACACGGACCACGGCAGGGTAGCCTAGTGGTTGGAGCGTTGGACTAGTAACCGGAAGGTTGCAAGTTCAAATCCCCGAGCTGACAAGGTACAAATCTGCCGTTCTGCCCCTGAACCCACTGTTCCTAGGCAGTCATTGAAAATAAGAATTTGTTCTTAACTGACTTGCATAGTTAAATAAAGGTTAAAAAAAAAAAAAAAAAAAAAAAAAAAACACGGACCACCCCCTCATCCCATGTGTCTGCAGTGCACGCTCCCTGGATAGAGGGTTTTAATCTGAGCTGTAAATCGCAGAAGGTAAACAGGGCAGCCAGTAAACCCCCCCCAGCTCCAGACCGCAAACATTTAGTTGAACTTTGTGACCCTTTGACTTGGCTGTGCGAATTAAATACATTTTTGGTCGCACTGGTGCAATCTGCACATTCTACATGGTCATCTCAATCAAAATGTCTTTTTTTTTTAAGATGAATAAAACCACCCTTACAAAAAATGATTGCAGTTTTGAAACTGCAGTAAAAGTACAGTAACAGCAGTCGACTGTGTGTGACGCTGTAATTGTATATTTTTTATTTAAATTGAACCTTTAACTAGGCAAGTCAGTCACAAATTCTTATTTACAATGATGGCCTACCGGGGAACAGTGGGTTAACTGCCTTGTTCAGGGGCAGACGACAGATTTTTACCTTGTCAGCTCGGGGACTTTATCCATCAACCTTTCGGTTACTGGCCCAACGCTCTAACCACAAGGCTACCTAACTGAAGTGTACTGCAGTAAAAATAAGAAATTACTGCAGTAAAAAAAAAAGAAGTGTTATTTTGGACGCAAAATTTGCAGCATACTGCAGTTACAGTGGGGCAAAAAAGTATTTAGTCAGCCACCAATTGTGCAAGTTCTCCCACTAAAAAAGATGAGGCCTGTAATTATCATAGGTACACTTCAACTATGACAGACAAAATGAGAAAATAAAATCCAGAAAATCACATTGTAGGATTTTTTATGAATTTATTTGCAAATTATGGTGGAAAATAAGTATTTGGTCAATAACAAAAGTTTCTCAATACGTTGTTATATACCCTTTGTTGGCAATGACAGAGGTCAAATGTTTTCTGTAAGTCTTCACAAGGTTTTCACACACTGTTGCTGGTATTTTGGCCCATTCCTCCATGCAGATCTCCTCTAGAGCAGTGATGTTTTGGGGCTGTTGCTGGGCAACACAGACTTTCAACTCCCTCCAAAGATGTTCTATGGGGTTGAGATCTGGAGACTGGCTAGGCCACTCCAGGACCTTGAAATGCTTCTTACGAAGCCACTCCTTCGTTGCCCGGGCGGTGTGTTTGGGATCATTGTCATGCTGAAAGACCCAGCCACGTTTCATCTTCAATGCCATTGCTGATGGAAGGAGGTTTTCACTCAAAATTTCACGAAACATGGCCCCATTCATTCTTTCCTTTACACTGATCTGTCGTCCTGTTCCCTTTGCAGAAAAACAGCCTCAAAGCATGATGTTTCCACCCCCATGCTTCACAGTAGGTATGGTGTTCATTGGATGCAACTCAGCATTATTTGTCCTCCAAACACGACGAGTTGAGCTTTTACCAAAAAGTTATATTTTGGTTTCATCTGACATTCTCCCAATCTTCTTCTGGATCATCCAAATGCTCTCTAGCAAACTTCAGACGGGCCTGGACATGTACTGGCTTAAGCAGGGGGACACGTCTGGCACTGCAGGATTTGAGTCCCTGGCGGCGTAGTGTGTTACTGATGGTAGGCTTTGTTACTTTGGTCCCAGCTCTCTGCAGGCCATTCACTAGGTCCCCCCGTGTGGTTCTGGGATTTTTGCTCACCGTTCTTGTGATCATTTTGACCCCACAGGGTGAGATCTTGCGTGGAGCCCCAGATCGAGGGAGATTATCAGTGGTCTTGTATGTCTTCCATTTCCTAATAATTGCTCCCACAGTTGATTTCTTCAAACCAAGCTGCTTACCTATTGCAGATTCAGTCTTCCCAGCCTGGTGCAGGTCTACAATTTTGTTTCTGGTGTTCTTTGACAGCTCTTTGGTCTTGGCCATAGTGGAGTTTGGAGTGTGACTGTTTGAGGTTGTGGACAGGTGTCTTTTATACTGATAACAAGTTCAAACAGGTGCCATTAATACAGGTAACGAGTGGAGGACAGAGGAGCCTCTTAAATAAGAAGTTACAGGTCTGTGAGAGCCAAAAATCTTGCTTGTTTGTAGGTGACCAAATACTTATTTTCCACCATAATTTGCAAATAAACTCATTAAAAATCCTACAATGTGATTTTCTGGATTTTTTTTCTCATTTTATCTGTCATAGCGTACCTATGATGAAAATTACAGGCCTCATCTTTTTAAGTGGTAGAACTTGCACAATTGGTGGCTGATTAAATACTTTTTTGCCCCACTGTACAAGGGGTACCGGTACAGGGTCAATGTACAGAGGCCCCGATTAGTCGAGGTAATTGTACAGTGGCAAGAAAAAGTATTTGAACCCTTTGGAATTACCTGATTTCTGCATAAAACGTGATCTTCATCTAAGTCACAACAATAGACATTCACAGTGTAGGTTGGAAAAAGTATGTGAACCCCTAGGCTAATGACTTCTCCAAAAGCTAATTGGAGTCAGAAGCCAGCTAACCTGGAGTCCCATCAATGAGCTGCCTTGCCCTATAAAAAAATATAAAAATCAATTTTGAGTTTGCGATTCACAATGTGAACCACGCCTCGAACAAAAGAGATCAGAAGACCTAAGATTACGCATTTTTGGCTTGCATAAAGCTGGAAAGAGTTACAAAAGTATCTCTAAAAGCCTCGATGTTAATCAGTCCAGTAAGGCAAATTGTCTATAAATGGAGAAAGTTCATTAAGACCTTTAGACAGGTCATCATTCACAAGGCCGTAGGGCCAGATGGATTACCAGGACGTGTACTGCGAGCATGCTCTGACCAACTGGCAAGCGTCTTCACTGACATTTTCAACCTCTCCCTGTCCAAGTCTGTAATACCAACATGTTTTAAGCAGACCACCATGGAACATGTTAGTTTGTTGGTGATGTGGACACCAAGAAACTTGAAGCTCTCAACCTGCTCCGTCGATGAGAATGGGGGCATGCTCAGTCCCCTTTTTCCAGTAGTCCACAATCATCTCCTTTGTCTTGATCACGTTGAGGGAGAGGTTGTCCTTGCACCACACGGTCAGGTCTCTGACCCTCTCCCTATAAGCTGTCTCGTCGTTGTCGGTGATCAGGTCTGCCACGGTTGTGTCATTGGTAAACTTAAATGATGGTGTTGGAGTTGTGCCTGGCCGTGCAGTCATGAATGAACAGGGAGTACAGGAGGGGACTGAGGACGCACCCCTGAGGGGCCCCCGTGTTGAGGATCAGCGTGGCGGATGTGTTGTTACATACCCTTACCACCTGGGGGCGGCCCGTCAGGAAGTCCAGGATCCAGTTGCAGAGAAAGGTGTTTAGTCTCAAGGTGCTTAGCGATGAGCTTTGAGGGCACTATGGTGTTGAACGTTGAGCTGTAGTCAATCGACAGCATTCTCACATAGGTGATCCTTTTGTCCAGGTGGGAAAGGGCAGTATGGAGTGCAATAGAGATGGCATCATCTGTGGATCTGTCTAGGGTTTCTGGGATAATGGTGTTGATGTGAGCCATGACCAGCCAATTATAAGCACTTCATGGCTACAGACGTGAGTGCTATGGGTCGGTAGTCATTTAGGCAGGTTATGTTGGTGTTCTTGGGCAGAGGGACTATGGTGGTCTGCTTGAAATATGTTGGTATTACAGACTCAGGGAAAGGTTGAAAATGTCAGTGAAGACACTTGCCAGTTGGTCAGCACATGCTTGGAGTACACATCATGGTAATCTGTCTGGCCCTGTGGCCTTGTGAATGCTGACCTGTTTAAAGGTCTTACATCGGCTGCAGAGAGCGTGGTCATCCGGAACAGCTGATGCTCTCATGCATGTTTCAGTGTTACTTGCCTCAAAGGAGCATAGAAGTAATTTAGCCCATCATTGCTTATTAGTAAATAAATAGGTCTGTAAAAAAGACGAATTAAAATAATATTTAATTATTCAATAAGGTTATTCTGGCTCGGAGTCCTATAATGCGCTAATGTTCTGTCAAATGGATAATGTGCCAATCCTCTCCAAAATGGCATGGTACAATTTGGAATCTGATAAATAGGCTATGGACATGTTGCGTGTATTTACTTATATTTTAATGATGGTCAATTTCATCTTCATACGATTGCATAACTGTCTCTCTCCCCTTCATACTTTCCTTGTCAATTCACCAAGGTAGGCCTAGGTTTCTTTATACGTTTTAAGGAAAGGAGAAATATTTGCTTGTGTCTGACATGTCAATCAAATACACATTGGTGTATTTGATTGACAGGTCCTTTTATGGTGGTGTATGAGTTCGCTGATTCTAAAGTAGCTTGTCTGGACGCATCTCTTTAATAAGAATCAAATGCTCCTGTCATGATTTAACCTTTTAAAAGGCCTATTTTCAGTAAAGACCCTTGCTCTTGTTTATGATGCTGTTCACACCAACTGCAAAATATCATCCTGTCACTATCCGTCAATTATTTATCCGGAGCGGTTTAGATTTTTTAAATCTTTTTTTTAACGTGAAAATAAGCTGTTGACCAATATAAATTGTTATCTGGGACACTGCCACAGAGGTCAATTAATTAATTTCTCTGCCTGTTTTTTTACATTTGCAAAGCATCAGTGCAGAAAGATGTAAATTTAGCCAATGTGATCACATCACACCAGAGTTAGTTACATGTCACTCTCATCAAACTTCCCCACCAGTTTATTGCCAACACTGTAGCCTATTTTATAGCTATTCAGCAAGCAAGAAGTTCAAATCGATGTTTCTCTCCTCGAATAGGCCTCTGTCAGTTTTTTGAATTGCTCAAAAAAAGTTTCAAACTACATTGCGGTTCATATACAGTGCAATCAGAAAGTATTCCGTCCCCTTGACTTTTTCCACATTTTGTTAGATTACAGCCTTATTCTAAAAAAAATATTTTTTCCCCTCAATCTACATACAATACCCCATAATGACAAAGCTAATACAGGTTTTTTGAAAATGTTGCTAATTTATTCAATTAAACTGAAATATTACATCTACCCTTTCTCAGTACTTTGTTGAAGAATCTCCACAGAGGAACTCTTAGCTCTGTCAGAGTGACCATCGGGTTCTTGGTCACCTCCCTGACCAAGGCCCTTCTCACCCGATTGCTCAGTTTGGCAGGGCGGCCAGCTATTTGGTGCTTCCAAACTTCTTCCATTTAAGAATGATGGAAGCCACTGTGTTCTTGGGGACCTGCGGAGGTATACAGACAATTCCTTCGACCTCATTGTATGGGTTTTGCTCTGACATGCACTGTCAGCTGTGGGACCTTATATAGACAGGTGTGTGCCTTTCCAAATCAATTGAATTTACCACAGGTGGACTCCAATCAAGTTGTAGAAATATCTCAAGGATGATCAATGGAAACAGGATGCAACGGAGCTCAATTTTGAGTCTAATAGTAAAGCGTCTGAATAATTATGTAAATAAGGAATCTGTTTTACATTTTTAATAAATTTGCAAAATATCTAAAAACCTGCTTTCGCATTTGTCATTATGGGGTATTGTGCAGATTGCTGAGGATTATTTTTAAAATCCATTTTAGAATAAGGCTGTAACGTTGCAAAATGTGCAAAAAGTCAAGGGGTCTGAATACTTTCTGAATGCACTGTGTATTGGCTTCTCATTCAAACTAGAGAGAGGGGAGAAGAGATAGGCCAGCGGAGTTGCCAGGTGCCGGCTTTGTGTTTGTTCTCTTGTTAAATGGAGTGCGACTGAATGAAACATAGCCAAACGCCTTTCATGAGTCCTCATATAGGATACATAAGCTTATATCTTAATATTTTCAGCAGCATATACGTTTTCCAGTAGTATATAATCTCTCTCATTACTGTGTCCTCTAGCCACTGAACAACATATTGCCACAGAGAATGACGTTCAGCAGCATTAGTGACGTTTTGCGAATTGTTTGATAAAGTCTGGGGGGGGGGGGGGGGGGGGGTTGTTGTTGCAGAACACACATTTATTTATAAACATTATATAAACATTCAGCATCTGACAAGAGTGCATGAAAACAAACTATTTGATATAATGTGCTCTGATTTTATGATCCAACAAAGAAATTGCACATATTTTAAGGGATATTTGAAAACACAATGGTCAAATCAGTGTTGATTTCCATGACACCTATTAGACTACACAATCAAACCAAAACAAGTGTCTAATTCACAACTCAATTTCATCATAGAAAGCTATTATTCAAAGCCAATTTAAACAAGTTGAATTGTCTGCTTTCACCAAAGCAATCGGATTTAAAAAGGTGCACTATGCAGAAATCACTCCGACATTTCCTGGTTGCTAAAATGTTTACTGTTTCGGTTAATATGACAAAACAAGCAAATATAGTGTAGAGAATAATTGTACCATCTGAACTGCTGTGAAATAGCTCTTCCATAACCAAAAATATTGTATTTTCAGCTGTTTGAAGCTGGTGTACAAAACCGAAAGTGAAAGACGCAAAAACAAAACGTAAGAATGGGAAGCATAGAAATAGTGCACTTATAACATCTCTACTACCGCTTCTTTGACTTGCTTGCAATGACAGATCTATAACTCACATTTCTATCTGAATTTGGTCAGGTGGCCCAGAAAGTTACATATTGCAGCATATTGCAGCTTTCATCACAAAGAATCCAGAGCGGACTGCTTGAAGGACATTAGTAGTAGTCTTAATCTTGCTAAAAGAAAAAGGTCAAATTCATTTAACAGGGAGAATATATACAATAAAATACTGGGCTTCAGACTGGATTATCCATGAGAACTGACTCAAATAAGGACATTTTTGGCACTGTCCTCGGAGTTCATACGAAGGGAATTGGATGTGTACTACCAAACAGTTGCATTCACAGTATGTATATGCAATGTGGCAGTAGTACATACCAATACATCCTAAGTCATGAAAGGATTTACAGTAATAACCACTTAATGAACATGACAAATTAAATAATAAAAGCAGCTCTGATAAAAAACAAAATCCCATTGAAAACACAGGTAACTGCCCAAATAAAGGAAACTCCAACATAGTGTCTTAATAGGGTGTTGTGGCACCACGAGCCACCAGCTTCAAAGCACCGTGGCATGAATTTGACAAGTGTCTGGAACTCCGTTGGAGGGATGCGACACCATTCTTCCACAAGCAATTCCATCATTGGGTGTTTTGTTGATGGTGGTGGAAAACGCTGTCCCAGATGCCGCTCAAGAATCTCCCATAAGTGTTCAATTGAGATCTTGTGACAAACACAGTCAGACACACACCACTTAAACAGCCTATGCTCCTTTGAGACCCTTCTTTCAGACACTGACATCTCTTCTTCTAGCCATGGTAGCTGAATAATGGGCAACTGGGCATTTTTATACATGACTAAGCATGATGGGATGTTAATTGCTTTATTAACTCAGGAACCACACATGTGTTGAAGCACCTGCTTTCAATATACTTTGTAAAACACATTAGACTTGACTGCTTCCACCAAAGCAATCACATTGGTGAAACCTCAAATTCCATTTTATTTTATTTTTTGGGGGGGGGGGGGGGGTTGCGACCAAATCATGGACTGGTGCCACCAGGGGAAAATGTCAGCCGGGAGCCCTGCCCACTGTAACAGGAGACAGTCAGCCGGGAGCCCTGCCCACTAACAGGAGACAGTCAGCCGGGAGCCCTGCCCACTGTAACAGGAGACAGTCAGCCGGGAGCCCTGCCCACTGTAGCAGGAGACAGTCAGCCGGGAGCCCTGCCCACTGTAACAGGAGACAGTCAGCCGGAAGCCCTGCCCACTGTAACAGGAGACAGTCAGCCGGGAGCCCTGCCCACTGTAACAGGAGACAGTCAGCCGGGAGCCCTGCCCACTGTAACAGGAGACAGTCAGCCGGGAGCCCTGCCCACTGTAACAGGAGACAGTCAGCCGGGAGCCCTGCCCACTGTAACAGGAGACAGTCAGCCGGGAGCCCTGCCCACTGTAACAGGAGACAGTCAGCCGGGAGCCCTGCCCACTAACAGGAGACAGTCAGCCGGGAGCCCTGCCCACTGTAACAGGAGACAGTCAGCCGGGAGCCCTGCCCACTAACAGGAGACAGTCAGCCTCAAGGGTAGAAGTCCCCTTTTCCAAAACATATATCTATCAGTATCATATTCATTAGCTTACAGCTATAGAGTAGCCTAATTACTAAAACTGTGTCACTCTGTTTGGTAACTTTCCTCCAAAATACTGTATATTCTAACTTATTTGTATTAGGTATTTGTCATGAATTAGCCCATTCTGGATAAGGTTATACTGTAGGCCTGTGAAATGAGAGCAAGGCAAGGCACTGTGTGGCACACCATGTGCCCCCTGATGACTGTCATGCGCCCCCATCCTGCACCACCCTGCCCAGTAGCACTCCTCTAGTGTAAACACACACAGGCTTTGACGCCCCACATTCCTCAACAGCTGGCCTGCCATTAGTCAGTCAGCCTGCTGCCCGGGAGAGGCTCTGCAGCACAGATTCCATAGTGGAGCACTGCAGTAACATAGTATTCCTTTTACAGAGCTGTGATAGCCTGAGCTAGCACGAAAGTGAAAGTGTGGATGTATTGCAGGTGCTGGGGGTGTGACACACAGATTGTGAATGGGAGAGGCCTGAAGGTTGGGCGAGGTAGTTCTTGACACTGGAGGAGGAAGTTGTCCCGAGGATAAACAAATGTTCTGGTAACTGAGAGAAGATGGGCTTCAGGGCGAGGATGGTACAAGCTGTGGCAAACTATTTTCAGCTGTGAGGTCACACACTCTCTCCTCCTCCCACTCTCCCTGGTATTTCTCCCTCTGCTTTCCATCAACCAACCCGTCTCATTCCTCTGTCCTCCCCACTAACTCTCCACGCAAACGACACTGCAAATATACAAATAACAGTCGGAAGGAGCTACTCTGCTGAAGTTGCATTGTTGAGGTGTAAAAGGAAGAACACTTGAGGCCCAATAAGATTGTCTCCAGAGTACAGGTCTAATTGCAGTATTTCTACAGCTATAGTCTGGTGTGTGTGGCATTTAAGTTATTCTACAAGCAGACAAAAAAGGGAGGTTGCTTGTTGGCCTCTGGATCTCACAGGAGCGTTCTCACCTTGAGAAAGCTGACATTTCCAGGCGTCACTATACAGAGCAAACATGAGAATACGACATCTGGCTATGCAAGACAACTCCTGCTGTAACTAGAGTGGGTCGCTATCTGGGCTTTGGAAAACATCACTTAGCTTAAATTATCAACTGACCTGACATGAAGAAACAGCCAGCTGGCCACTGGTAGTGGACAGCACCCGTTACCACCCATGGCATTGTATACACCATCCCAGCCAGTCAAATAAAACAGACATGAGTCAATCATTAGCGGCAGATGGGCAGATAACTAAGAAGGGCACACGCTTTCTCCCTTGACCAAGGCTGGTGATACTCTGCTAGATTTCTCAAGTAGATGTTTGGCTGAGGAGAAGACAAAACAAGTATTTTTCTCAGTCAATTATAGAATTTTTCCAGATGTATTGTCGATTATCTGGATGGTGAATAAATAAATAAATAGCCCACTCATCTGAAAAGTTCATCAGTCTATCCGAATGAGGCTTTTCAGTGGGGCTGAATTGAAAGACGCTGGCAGAGCAACCAGATGTAAAAGATGGGAGTTATCACGGGAGATAAAACCTTGTGGGGAAGCGAGCTCCATCTCCACTCGAGTGTGAAGACGCTGGGCAAGTGTAAACTCGCTGGTGTTTGCCTGACTGAGCAGACCCTGACCAGCCGAGCCAGTCAAACTTTCTAATCCACAAGCGGCTTGCAGCCCCCAGCCACGGCCTCTCCGCACGCAAACCCCAAGTCCAAGGGTACTGCCGTGTTGCTAACCACTGTGACCCAGCATGCCAACAGCAGGGAGGGAGACACACACACACACACACACACCTAACAGGGGTTAATAATAGAATGCGAAATGGATTGTAAGCTATAGAGTAATGTAAGGAGGTTCCAATGGCTCAGTTTGTTGGAGCATGGCAGAATGGATATTCACATTCAAAGCAACTATTGTACTATTTAGAATGGTTGACTAATTTATGCTTATGGCATCTTCTCTAAGAACTGTGACTGTCATGAGATGTAACAATGTGTTTCACAGAAAATTAGTAAAGCTTTTTTTTGCTTTTCATCATGTGTCTTTGCTCAATTTCACAGCTGTCGAGTTTGAAAAGTGGGTCATAAACCACATTCACAAAGATATTCAATGTAACTCATTGAATGAACTTTGATAAAGATCCAGACAACATAATGAAAATAATAGCAGGCGTACAAGTAAGGGTCAATATTTGGACAGGATAAATAATGGCATTGTTTAGATCAATAGCTCTTCAGACATTTGGCAGCTCACGGATAGATCTGGCAATGAATGAACAACGGAGATTGAACATCAGGATGCACAATGCAAAGGTCAAAGAGAATGGTGAGATTTTTTAAGACCTAGCTAATTAATGCTACATCATTCTACCTATGTCAACAGGAGATGGCATTTTGCGGTAACGATGAGTGGCAGCTCATCAAACAGGCCCAGGGACAACTATGTGGAACTATTACATGCCTTTGCTGAAACACGCCACCGTGTTTGCTTTTTGCTCATGACCTATGATGGAATTTTCCACCCTATCGGTGACACAATGAAAGCACCGGAACGGCAGCGACAAGACTTCTAGTTCCTATGAGCGATTCGAGCTGAAATGCAATGAACTGGGCCAGGCAGAAAGCTAAACTCATAGTAAACGGAGTATAGAGGGGGCGAATCTATGACAACATACTGGACAATATCTATGTTCAGAAGAGAGCCAGGTTTGACCAATTTGGTGTACTTAATTGCCTTGGCTCAGTGGACCGCAAAAAAAACTGAAACTATTTCACAACACCAGCAAACGAGAGCCTGTCAAAATATTCCAAGTACAGTTCACAAATGGTATGACAAATCACCTGGGCAGCTCCTCAGCTTTTTGTTCCAGCATGACCTGACATAGACTGTCGCAAGTTACTGCAGCTGGTCCTCACTATACCAACCACAACAGGAACCATTAAGACATAATTTTCTGCGTTGAAACGGATAAAGACGTACAGTCGAAACCAAGCCGATCAAGGACTACGGATCCCTTGCCATGATCACCATTGTGTCGAGAGACTTAATACCGAGGGCCAAAAGGGAGGGGTTTCACAGCTCAGTCACTGATGTTTTTACCCAGAAGGATAGACGGATGAAAAAAGCTCCTTACCTTTTATTTCTTCCGAGAAGAAGGCAGAGTGTCGAGACACAAAGAGCTTGAGCTGCTCGTCCAGGTTACAGAATGTCAGGTCCACATCCCATGAGCGGATGCCTGTGAAAACACACACACACACACACACACACACACACACACACCAGGGTGGTTAGGAGAACACTCAATACTCAAGTCAACAGCATGTAATTAGCCAGAGCTGGAAGTAGAACGTGCCCAGGCTCAGAGTTGCTTCATAATAACATACACAGACATAACATAGCTCTCTGCCATTTTACAACCCGATTATTGGACAACACAGCCTAGTTGAATTACATCGTTGAGGTTTGTGTTAATGTCGGTCAGGCTAAGGGATTGTTTTTAGAGGAGAAAAGGGAAGGATTCAAACTGAAACTACAACTGGGGAAGCAAAGACTTCAGGGATGGGCTGAGAGACTACCTCACAGACAACATGGAAAATGCTACTTGTGTACCGGTAATGAAATTACAAACATATTTTGAGTTGAAGCTGCAATATGTAACTTTTTGGGCTACACCAGCGTCAAACAGCTGAAAATACAATATTTTTGGTTATGGAAAATATATTTCACAGCTGGATTAGGTGGTACAATGATTCTATATTCTCGAACTATTCGAATTTTAGCAACTAGGAAATGGCGGAGCAATTTCTGCATATTGCACCTTTAATAAGTAACTCACATACAGTAAACAATATAATAGGTTATGGCTCTGTCACTGTTGGAGGTACTTTTTGTAACGTCAACATGCTATAAATACCATGCAGCTAATAAGTGAACGGAGGCCTCAAATTCCTAGACTCAATGACATAGCAGAAGTACAATAACATTATGTAAAAATAGACAAAAACCAATAAAATGACCAAGACATGAACTAAGAGTATGACAAATGGATAATAAGACAGAATATAATGTATACATTTCATCTACAATTTTGCTGCAATTAAGCTATATAGCATATACTGCCTGAAAATGTATACTGCCTGAAAATGTATACAAAGGGTATGTCTGTCATGTCTAATGTGGTACACGGGTGCAGTGTCAAATTCAAAATGGGAGGGCACAGAATTCATATGGTCCATATGACGTGCCCTGCATGACAAGAGAGCTACACTGCAGTAAAGGGATTGGCCATTTAAGGGCTTAAGCATTGCATGTGGTGATGACATAACAAACTAACAGTGGGAGGGCAATATCAGATTCAACTCTACTAGAAAAAGTAATGCATGCTAAACAGCGAAGTAGAGGTGAGCAAATTGACAGACTTCTAATTTAATAATCTAAATATTGTAATGAAGACATACTGCAGGCCTATTTGAACACAAAGGGCAAAAGACAAAAAAATGCATTCCCCTGCCTATACGACCATATGTATGATGAAACATTGCAGAGAGAAGATCTGCTTTTGAATTCGCTCACCATAGTGAAGATCAAGAGGGACAATGACAAAGCAAGAGGAAGCAGCCTCCCCTTCTGTCTGGCTGGGACAAATTTAGCTCCGACCTCATCAACACATGTTATTTTTATTACTTCTCCAAAAACAGAAAAAAGCAGTAGAAGATTTTTTTTAAACACTGCAAGGCAGCCCACTAGTCTCCCGAGAGGACAGTATCTCCTCAACAAATTGTATTCATTGCTCAGTTCCTGGCATGAACATTTTAACAAAAAAAAGGTGAGAGACCACTGGCCCAGGGACCAAGCCCAAGGTTGTTTCATCTCATTCTGGAACTACTAAATGAAGATGGGACGATATCTATAAAAGTCATTATTATACTATTATATTATACTCTGTGGCTATTTTTAGGCTACTGCTGAACTGTTTGGCAAATTACATACTTATTTTCCACCATAATTTGCAAATAAATTCATTAAAATCCTACAATATGATTTTCTGGATTTATTTTTCTAATTTTGTCTGTCATAGTTGAAGTGTACTACCTATGATGAAAATTACAGGCCTCTCATCTTTTTAAGTGGGAGAACTTGCACAATTGGTGGCTGACTAAATACTTTTTTGCCCCACTGTATAACAATTCCTAGTTTCTAGACTGAAAAGACTGAAGCAAATGTCTCAGAATAGCACCCAGGCTAGGGAAGAACATGGATCTGGGCATTACTTTACTTCCGTATAACCTCAACAGACAAACATCTTTGTCTGGCAGTGATTTGGAACTTGCACTGAAAAGATCTAGCCATTTGTCCTGATTTGCATGCACATTCTAAGTGAAATGAATTGATTCAAAAGGAAAACAGTACTAAAAAGGGTCTTACTGGACTCACCAGCTTCAGCTTTCTCTTGTTATGCACTTTACAGGGAACACATGACTGGCTCAACTGTTCTGGGGATCTACGGTAAGTTTCACGGTAAAATAATGTGAAATGAAGAACTCAATCTGCTTTATCTCCTAACGTAGGGATTAACTTAAAAAGTTGCTACAAATATTCAAAATCATTGAAAAACTTCCCCCAAAAAATAGTTGACGGTAGGGCCGGGCGATATATATCGTGTGACGATAGAGAATAATATTAAACGATAGACGTTTTTCTATCGTTAATTTCGTTGTGTCGCAAATCACACTCTTTCCGGCAATATTGTTCGGCAATTGGAAGTCGCTTTGCAACACAAACAAACATGGAGAGAACGCGACACAGAGCACGGAGACCGTACCTAAAAGACGGTCGCATGGACGTGGTTTGGGTATGAAAAGTCTGACACGGACCAGAAAACCGTCCTCTGCAAAATATGCCGCAGGCCGGTCCTAACAACAGGCTCAAACACCACTAACCTCTTACCACCTACGCAAGAATCACGTGAAACAGTATGGAGAGAGTCTACGGATGAGACCCAAAAAAGTACAGTCGAGTGCTCAAAACAAACCCCAGACTCAGACGTTGCAAGAGGCTTTTGCCCGCGGCACGCCATATGGCAAAGAATTACGAAGATGGAAGGAGAACAGCTGCAGTTACAACTTGCATCTGCAAAGACATGGCCCCAATTTACACGGTCGAGAAACAGGGGGCTTCGTGAGTTGGTGCAAACACTCGACCCAAGGGGCCAAATGCAAATACCTTTTGTTTGTTGAGTATAATTCAAAATGTAATAAGAAATAAGCCTTCACATGTGGTCATTTTATATAAACTATTTATTCATTGAATTTACAGAAAATGTGTATTTCGTGATATGTATCGTTATCGGGATATGAAATGACCTATATCGGGATATAAGATTTTGACCACATCGCCAAGCCCTATTTGATGGTATTGAAAAACCATACCATGGCTTTTTCCAAATACCCCGGTATACCTACTGCTCAAGCCTGCATACCGCCGCAACTGATTCATAGATGACGCAATCGCTATTGCACTCCATACTGCCCTTTCCCACCTGGACAAAAGGAACCCCTACATGAGAATGCTGTTCATTGACTACAGCTCAGTGATCATCACCATAGTGCCCTCCAAGCTCATCACTAAGCTAAGGACCCAGGGATTAAACAACTCCCTCTGTAACTGGATTCAGGACTTCCTGATGGGCCGCACATCCACCACATGGGTGCATGCTTAGTCCCCTCCTGTACTCCCTGTTCCCCCACAACTATATGGCCGGGCACAACTCCAACACCATCATTAAGTTTGCAGAAGGCACGACTGTGGTGGGCCTAATCACCGATGACGAGACAGCCTACAGGGAGGAGCTCAGAGACCTGGCAGTGTGGTGCCAGGACAACAACTTCTCCTTCAACGTCAGCAAGCCAAAAGGAGTTAATCGTGGACTGCAGGAAACAGAGAGAAGAGCACGCCCCCATTCACATCAACGGGGCTGTATTGGAGCGGTATGAGAGCTTCAAGTTCCTCTGTGTCCACATCACTAAGAACCTATCATAGGGCTGAGTGATATGGGCCTCCCCCCCAAAGAAAAATTGGGGCACGTTTTCTCTTAACTACTTCATGTAGCTAACATTCTTGCTTTGTGTATTCCTCTTTAATTTAGAAGATACTGTTGCAAAAACATGCTGATTTAGGTCTAAACCATCACTAGTATTATCAGACTGTATAGCTAATTATGTTTGCTTTTACTCAGTACATTTATTAGCTAGCTAGCGATGAGCATTAGCAGCTAACAATTAGCAGCTAACAAGATTTAGGAACAACTTGCTAAGAAAAGAAACTAGCTGTTTGCAGATGTAAGAAACACAAACTAATAGTGTAATTATAAAAACGTTAACGTAAACTGACTCACTTTTGTACATTGCCTTGGTCCGTAAAATTGACCTAATTTTAGCGCCCCAAAAACGTAATACTTCCAGATCAATTGTAATGTCAATACCATTGTAAAGCACAACTTCTCCCATTTCCAACAGAATCAATTACATGAACCCCACGCTGCCCGTTTCTGCATGATTCAAGAAGGCAATGAGCCCCGTCGGGTCTTTTTAAAAATGGCGGGTGGGAACGGGAAACTAACGCGTGATAGTGAGAAGGAGAGATGTGTGGGAACATTGCTTTTTTCCACTCGATCTGTCCAACTTATTCCCTTATGGCCTCTAAAATGTAAATAAAACACTATAAAGAGTTGATGTGTCATTACATACTTATTTGAAGGTTTTGAATGGGGTTTTTAGGGCGGTGCTAAAGTGATCTTAGAAGTAAACAGCGGCTTTGAGAATGATGATCGCATACAATGATGACGCAAAAAATGACTAGGTATCCCCCTTACCCCCGTCACTGTCCATTTCTTGTTTTTAAACTATGAGAGAAGTGCTACACCTGGTGGAGAGATTGTAAGACAGAAATAGTTGCTTTATGCGTGCTGTACGTTGCGCCATGACACGTCACGATGTAACGGAGGGTCAGTTCTCAACTTTACTCCAATACTATAGAGCCATCACCATGTCGATCAACTCTTGAATAGAAACGTAGTTCACACCCCAGATTTTGAAGTCAACACAGTCCCATTAGTTTTCTTTGTAGCCTCGTTTGAACGTTGCGATTGCGCACATTTGTACGGAATGGGGTGAGTTTACGTTAGTGGATTTATATTAAGAAGCAAAGTAAAAACAGCGTCGTTGTCATCAACATTGTTGCATGTGCTGCATTGACCATGCAGACTGAACGCAAGTGTCTCGTGGTCGAGGAACAACAAATGAGCTCCTTGAGTGAAAGGTCTGTGTGGAAAGCGGCATCGAGAGAGAGTGGCGAGAGAGGACTCAAGTAACGAAGTAAACTATAAAAATGGACGTTACACACCGCGTATAAGATAACAAACCAAACATTCAAGTACCGTTATAGAAGGTAAAGTAAAAACCCAAACTGGTCCGTGCATCAATAACAGTATATCGTAAAAAAAGGTATACTGCTCAGCCCTAACCCATCATGAGCCAAACACACCAACATAATCTTGAAGAGGGCACGACAACGCCACTTCCCCCCTCAAGAGGCTGAAAAGTTTTGTCATGGGCCCTCAGATCCTCAAAAAGTTACACAGCTGCACCATTGAGAGCATCTTGACTGGCTGCATCGCCACTTGGTATGGCAACTGCTTGGCATCCGACCGCAATGCGCTAGAGGGTAGTGCGTACTGTCCAGTGCATCAATTAGTACATCCTGCAATCCAGGACCTCTATACCAGGTGGTGTCAGAGGAAAGCCCTAAAAATTGTCAAACAGCTTCTACCTCCAAACCATAAGACTGCTGAACAGTTAATTAAATGGATACCCAGACTATTTGCATTGAGCACCTTTTTTTTGCGCTGACATTCTTGCACTGGGCTCCATGCACAATCACTGGACCTTACACACACACACACACACACAAACTAGGGCTGGACGATACATTTAATGAAGTCGAATAAATGTTTTTGCACGGTTTTGTTTCTTTTGTTTCTATGAGCGTTTATGGCCGCTTGTTCTCATGTTGTCTTTTTGGTCTCGTCTCCTTCTGTGCTGTGTGCACCTTCCCATTTACACCAGAGATCTGTATGTAATGACGAAATGATCATCCTAATATATATCATCCTAGGACCATGCCTCAGGACTACCTGGCCTGATGACTCCTTGCTGTCCCCAGTCCACCTGGTTGTGCTCCTGCTGTTTTTAACCCTCTCACCACCGCACCTGCTGTCTAACTGAATGATCGGCTATGAAAAGCCAACTGACATTTTCTCCTGAGGTGCTGACCTGTTGCACCCTCTACAACCACTGATTAGTATTTGACACTGCCGGTCATCTATGAACGTTTGAACATCTTGGCCATATTCTGTTATAATCTCCAGCCGGCACAGCCAGAAGGACTGGCCACCCAATTTCAATTGATAATAATGGGAGTCGTTGTCCCAAAGAAGGGAAGAAAGGCGACAAGCTGAGGTTCAAAATAAGCCCATAGAAACACATAGGGCTTATTTTGGCGAGACTGAAACCTTGCTTCGCCTCTTCCTCTCTCTTTACTCGGGCCATCCCAGACTAAAAAATAATTTGGTAGAACGAGAGTCTTCTGTTCTTTCGAACAATTGAAAAATGAGATAGATGAGATATGTCTGTCTCGGTCGGTCGGTCGACACACAAAGGTTTTTCTTGATTTTTACTCTTTTCTACACTGTAGAATAATAGTGAAGATATCAAAACTATGAAATAACACATATGAACTCATGTAGTAACCAAAAATAGCCAACCTTTTGCCTTGATAGCTTTGCACACTTGGCATTTTCTCAACCAGCTTCACCTGGAATGCTTTTAAAACAGTCTTGAAGGAGTTCCCACATATGCTGAGTACTTGTTGGCTGCTTTTCCTTCACTCTGCGGTCCGACAAATCCGAAACCATCTCAATTTGGTTGAGGTCGGGGGATTGTGCAGGCCAGGTCATCTGATATACCTAATGTATAATTTTTTCCCCTTTAACGAGTCCAACGTGAAAGACACACTGCTTTCCCGGGAACAGGCCCAAATCCCAGTCATTTGCGTGAAGACGGAGAAAAAGAGGATGGAGGTCGGGCTTCTGAGAATTCATAGGCGATCGAATAAACCCCCACTGCTTTCCATTCTACTAGCTAACATGCAATCATTGGAAAATAAAATCGACGACCTACGAGGAAGATTAAACGACCAACCGGACATTAAAAACTGTAATATCTTATGCTTCACGGAGTTGTGGCTGAACGACAACATCATCAACATATCAGCTGGCTGGTAAAACAGCCCTTACACAGCCTGGAGGTATGTTGGGTCATTGTCCTGTTGAAAAACAAATGATAGTCCCACTTTGAAGCCCAAAGGTAGAAAATATCCTGATAAAACAAATATCATATAAATCACATTGGCTATGCATGGCCTGTTTGCAAGAAACTTGAAACATTGTATCAACTATTGTATTAACTTGGTCCAGCCAAAGCTGGTGCTAGCAAACACTGAATAAAATATTCAGACGCTAGTGAGCGCCGTACAGACAAACACAGCCATTGTCTGTTTTGCACAAGGGATAAGTAGATCACCAGATCAGAGCATGACATTTTTTTGCCCCCCTTTCATGCCTAGTGGCAATCGGAAAATTTTGTACAGATCCTTGCGACATGGGGCCATGCATTATCATTCTGAAACACGAGGTATGAATGTCATGACAATGGGCCTCAGGAACTCAGTATCCCTGTACACTCAAATTGCCATCAATAAAACGTAATTGTGTTCGTTGTCCGTAGCTTATGCATGCTCATACCATAACCCCAACGCCACCATGAGGTACTCTGTTCACAACGTTGACTTCAGCAAACCGCTCGCCCACACAACGCCATGCACATGCTCTGCGGTTGTGAGACCGGTTGGACGTACCGCCAAAACTCTAAAACAAAGTTGGAGGCAACTTATGGTCGAAAACGTAATGTTCATTTATCTGGCAACAGCTCTGATGGCCATTTCTGCAGTCACCATGCCAATTGCACACTTCTGCAAAACTTGAGACATCTGTGGCATTGTGTTGTGTGACAAAACTGCACATTTTTGAGTGCCTTTTATTGTCCCCAGCACAATGTGCACCTGTGTAATGATCATTCAATATAATCAGCTTCTTGATATGCCACACTTGTCAGGTGGATGGATTATCTTGGCCATGGAGAAATGCTCACTAACATGGATAAACAAATTTGTACACAAAATTAGCAAAATAAGCACTTTGAAAGTATGGATTGTTTCTGGGATCTTTAACTTCAACTCAAAAATGGGACAAATACTTAACATGTTGCCTTCCTATTTTTGTTCAGTATATATATGGCAATGTGTATTATGCAATATTGACATATCTTTGGTTATACTGCGTAACAGTATCCGGTTCTCTTTATTGTGTCCCCGTCGATGGCAACTGTCGGATGCATGTTGCTCATGACAGAACCCCTCTTTCTTGCATTTAATTGGTATAGTGTGAGTGTTGTCATTCTTCAGCACCGTTGTGGAGTACAACGACTGGGCAGGTGCCTTATTTTGAGGGAGGAAGCTCCCAGTCTTACTTTGTTCATGGTGCCGACTAAGCTTGTTTTATTTGCAAGCAACTTGTTCACCGATGACAGTAAAGTGAAGAAATTGTCCACTGTGACATTTCTCCCCTTGCCAACGTAAAGTTCCACAAGCCTCATCACCACATTCTCCGACACTTGCTCACCTGTTGCCCGATGTGGATATTTTCCAAAACGGTGCCTTTCCCTTCCTTTCTCACCGTTTCATTTGGTGGTGGCGCGGGGGACCTGCTCAGTGCACACCGTTCTGGCTTTTTTGCACTTAGGCCTCGGAGGTGTAGAATCAGAAGAAAAATCAGAGAGATCATGATTCATTTAGGTTCAGTTGAGGCAATTACCGGGGTGATTATCAACTGGCCACTGCACCTTCCAATGTCGGGAGAATGAGCGGGGCAGGAACTACTGATGGGAGAAGGGGCAACGGGGAAAACCATTCAAATAATGACACGCCCTCCTAAAACTGGTTCTAATTCCAGTTCTGTTTGTGATATAACAATTCTAACAATGGCAGTGTGTTATATAGACTTATTTAGGAAAAGTCAACGACAGAGGGGATATGGCTTTAAAAATGGCAGAATAATAAAATCAATTCATGAGCTGTCAAAATGGCCGCTTTAGCGGGTCTAGTGTTAAGCCAGTGGCACATACAACACAGACACTCAAGAGGGAGTACACTGGACACTGGTGGTAGCAGATGGGAAATGGGGCTGAGAGGATTCTAGAGTACACAGAGGCAGCTGCTAAGTCTCAGACAAGAGAAGACTTGTCTGGGCTAGACTAGGGCTGGTTTGACCCACCGTTGGGTTGGAGCAAAGAAAACCCCAGCAGGTCAAAATGTCTGTTATCTTTTCTAGGCCGTCCATCAGCACATTACAACAACACATAAGAACCAGCACAGCTGAACCAACTGACAGACAGACCATCTGCACAGCGTTGTTCTTTTAATAGGAAGCCCCTCTTCTATTTGCACTTTGCCAGCAATCACAAGCATGGTGACCATGTAGGAGGGATACAGTACTCAGGGTCTGCATTCATAGAAGAAAAAAAAAATTGACAGTCATCACCAAACACTTAATCATGTTATACTCAGAATCTTCAACACAAGACCATTTCTTCAGGCTTGTTCCCCAAACAAAATCATTAACAAAGCGCCTGCCTCCATCACTAACCAGGAAGGGAAGGATATGGTGAGCAGTGTGACACACACACACACACACACACACACAAGAGGAAGTGTTTGTGACATCAGTCACATAGCCTCAACACAGATACTGACGGGCAATTCCACTGTAACAGAATTAAGCTTTAACACAGTTTTAGCATTAAAATGTACGCCAAACAAAAAGGATTTATTTCAAAAGTTTAACAAAAACATACAACTCTATGCACGAGGACTACTTTTAACAATTTCCATGGAAACATTTACAAAACCTAAATTTAGTGGAAGAACTTTGCAGATGCAAACTTTGGTAATGGAATTACGATAAAATCTGTTTTTAATGCAACCAGGTTTTTCAAAAAATATTAAATATCTGCTCCAAATTAAGATCCAAAGATGTCTGCAGAAAGAATGGTATGTCAGCTATGACATGGCACCTTGAGTTTGAAAAAATATATATTTTGGTTATTAAACTACAGTAAGTGAAGTGGATTTACACCTGGTAATGGAATTACGATAATGTATCCCCGATCTGTACTACACAGAAATGCATAACTATGGAAATTATTGTCATTCTCCTTTAGACATCTTTACTCTACTGTATTGCATTGTACTATAATCGACTGTGCTGTAGTCACTGTCCTGTACTTTAACTGTACAGTACTCTTCTATGTTCAACTCACTGTACTATCAAAACTTGCTAAACATACGTCCATGATAGGCTCAGATTTGGTGCAGTCCGCTCTCTCTGTGGACGTTAACATCAAGGCCACGGTGGACTGACCAAATTTCAACTAGTTTTCAAGTTCATGGACATCCGGTGTCGGACGGGACTCAGTGGGTGAGGATGCAAGACAGGGGGCTCATGGGTATGTGTCAGTATGAGCTTGGCATAATTAAATGTTCATGTATTGGAGTTGAAATGGTTTTTAAAAAGTCACCAGAAGTAACATTCCCAGTGTACAAAAACAAAACTTCCAGGGGGAATTCACCCAGACCCCCGTAGCCGGCTAACTTCTCCATTGCTTTAAAACAAAATCCTAGGGGAAACACTGCTAATGACTGAACTTTACACATCAAGTCTCATTATGGGGCTCTCAACAAGATGCAGGCAGAGTCCAGTATTTTCACACTCAGACACACAGCTACATCGTCCCTAGTACCCTCCCCAGCCCAAGCTGAACCAGATAGACATGGTGGACAACATCGAATGCCACTACCAACTTACCCAACCTCTGCTTTTTAAGCACAATGTTCTCCTAGCAACCCAGGGTATTATGGGTAGTACATCCACACCTCGCCTCTGAACTGCACGGTTGTTGGAGTCTGTCTGGATGGTGATAAGGTAACTCCGAATAGCTAATGCTAAAGGGGTAGTGGAGGAACCAACGTGTACGTCCTGACAACGAAGACTTCTGTTCTCTGGCACGCTGGTGAAGCCAAGCTGAAGTAAATAGGTTGCATTATTTATGCTCGGCAGCGTAGCTGGGCACTCAGGGCTGCTGGCTTCTTCAAGAGACTTCACCATTCCATCACACTGAACGCTGCCAAGGCACACTGACGCAGGCATGACAATTACATATTTTGAGACCAAAACTATTCATTGACATTTGCAGTCAATCCTTGTAATGGTACACAAGTTGCCAACTTGCATGAATTTATGGGAATCAAGAAATGTTTGTGAGCATGGGGAAACTATCCGAAAGAGAACATGCTAAAATGTAGCAGCAGAGTCTACAAGCCTATGCAAAGGGCACAGAAATCAAATCAAAGTGATTCCTCATGTAACCCAGACAAAAGAATACTATCCAATGTCGAACCAACTTTGCCACAGGTCGAACACCAGCCTGCTAATTGGTGAAATAAGTTATCTTGAAACAGCCTAACCAGTGCTAGCTATCTAGAAGGGTGAGTGACTAAAGGTGTACAAGTGATGCGCGGGTTGACTCATAACACGCAGTCCCCACGGTTATATCCGCAGGGTGGGCGGGTTTAGGGCCATGAAATATTCAAGTTTCAGTTTTAAGTTTTAATGTCACATGCACAAGTACAGTGAAATGCCTTTCTTGCCAATTCAAACCCCAACAATGCAATAATCAATAACAATGTAATCCGTAGAAAAGAAAACATGAGAAATAAGAAATATGACAAACACAATAAGTAAGTAAGCATACTATAGACATACAGGTTCAGTTCCAATACCATATTTGCAATGTGCATGGATACTGGAGTAATGGAGATAGATACAGTGCATTCAGAAAGTATTTAGACCCATTAACTTTTTCCATATTTTGTTACATTACAGCCTTATTCTAAAATGTATTGAATATTAATTTTTTCATCAATCTACACACAATACATAATGACAAAGCAAAAATACAGTTTTAGACATTTCTGCAAATATTGAAAAAAATGTTAGGGGGGACCCTTTACTCAGTACTTTCTTGAAGCACCTTTGGCAGCAATTACAATCTCGAGTCTTCTTGGGTATGACGCTACAAGCTTGGCACACCTGTATTCGGGGAGTTCGTATCATTCTTCTCCGCAGATCCTCTCAAGCTCTGTCAGGTTGGATGGGGAGTGTTGCTGCACAGCTATTTTTAGGTCTCTCCAGAGATGTTCGGTCGGGTTCAAGTCCAGGCTCTGGCTGGGCCATTGAAGGACTTTCAGAATTTTTGTCCCGAAGCCACTCCTGCGTTGTCTTGGTTGTGTGCTTAGGGTCGTTGTCCTGTTGGAAGGTGAACCGTCGCCCCCAGTCTGAGGTTCTTGAGCTTTTCATCTGTACTTTGCACCGTTCATCTTTCCCTCAAACTTGACTAGTCTCCCAGTCCCTGCCACTGAAAAACATCCCCACAGCATGATGCTGCCACCACCATGCTTCACCGTAGGGATGGTGCCAGGTTTCCTTCAGACGTGATGCTTGGTATTCAGGCCAAAGAGTTCAATCTTGGTTTCATCAGACCAGAGAATCTTGTTTCTCAAGTCTTCAGGTGCCTTTTGGCAGACTCCAAGCAGGCTGTCATGTGCCTTTTACTGAAGAGTGGCTTCCATCTGGCCTCTCTACCATAAAAGCCTGAATGGTGAAGTGTTGCAGAGATGGTTGTCCTTCTGGAATGTTCTCCCATCTCCACAGAGGAACTTCTAGAGCTCTGTCAGTGACCATTGTGTTCTTGGTCTCCTCCCTGAGCAAGACCCTTCTCCCTCTATTGCTCTATTTGGCCAGGCAGCCAGCTCTAGGAAGAGTCTTGGTAGTTCATCATTCTTAAATGGAAGAAGTTTAGGAGGCCACTGTGTTTTTGGGGATCTTCTATGCTGCAGACATTATGTACCCTTCCCCAGATCTGTGCCTCCACACAATCCGGTAATGTAACAAAATGTGGAAAAAGGGAAGGGGTCTGAATACTTTCCAAATGCACTGTATATGTCAACAATCCTTCTACCAAGGGACTATTCTATGGATTACATTTTGTGAAAATCCTAAAAAATCATTATTTTTTGTCTGTGTTTGAGGAATCACTCATCACCATTTGATTTGTTACTCATTTTCGAAGTAGCCGGAAGAAATAAAAAAATAAAAAAATGGCATATGCTTCCATTAACTAACGCTACACGGGGTGACACAAATCAGGATGTTGACGTTACTTGGAAATATAATTTCCTGCTATTCATTGAAGCATGAGTGGGAAGAAAAAAATAAATCAGCTACAAGCAAGTTACAAACAAGCTTTGTGAATGTTACTAGCCTTGGCGTGTTCGAAGCTCACCGCAAACTGTTTCTTTCTACAAAGTCGGAGCTATTAAGGCAACACCCTGACAGATGCGCAGGGCTGTATGTCAGTAACTAAACTAAAACAAACAGCAAGGAGGCACCCTTACAAGCTTGGGGGAAAAGCCCACCCATTCCATGATTTCGTGTGAGACTAGAGGACCCTGAGGTCTTGAGTGGTCTCAAGAGGCCAGACCTTTACAATGATCCCCTGTCTTGACCCTGGAGAAGTCCCTCCCCGGTGAGAAAAACCTCCAGAAGTCCAGCACAGTCGCATCTTGGAACCAGACAGGAGTCTTTAAACACAGTGCATTTTATGGATGCAAGCCAAGATACATTTTCCACCAAGTCAAGCAGTCTTAAAGGGATGAGGAAGATACAACGTAGGCTAAATGTAATCTAAAATGTCTCCGCCTGCTCAATGTGTTTCCTGCCGTGTTTAGTAAACAAACATACCACAACTTTTCTCTGGAGCAATGTCCTTGGAAAGTGAGGCAAAAGCTATTCGGCTCCTTAGCTAGAGCGGCGGGTACAAATGTTGAGCCCTTCCATTGGCTTGTTGCAATGGGATGTAAGAATGATCTGCTGTGTGGCTAGTAATGCAAGTCTGCAAAAGATGAACATAAAACAGCTTCCCTCAGCTAATCAGAAGTGGGAAATGACAGCTATTGATTTCTCAACACTACGAGCCAAGCAAATTCCAATGCACACACAAACTGGAGCCCCTGCCACTACCAGACAGAGGCAACTCTGCATCATGTCATGTGATCATGGAATTGAAATAAATGTGATTCATGGTAGAAGTGCACAGTTACCTTAATTCACTCAGAGGCACTTGCAGTCATCAAGAACAATCTTATATGGTGTACAGACAGAAAACGAAATGCAGCTTAACTGCCCAAGCTTTATATACTGGTAACAAAATAGCATAGACATTTTTTATGAATATTCTTCAATGACAAGGTCATCAAAGCCAATAATTAGAACTCTGGTGACCACCTGCACATCAAACAGTCATTCTAGGTAAGATAACAGAAAATTAAGCCTTGTACTTTCAAATCTTATTTGTCACATGGTTAGCAGATGTAAATGCGAGTGTAGTGAAATGCTTGTGCTTCTAGTTCCGACAATGCAGTAATAACCAACGAGTAATCTAACCTAACAATTCCACAACTACTACCTTATACACACAAGTGTAAGGGGATATAGAATATGTACATAAAGATATATGAATGAGTGATGGTACAGAACGGCATAGGCAAGATGCAGTAGATGGTATCGAGTACAGTATATACATATGAGATGAGTAATGTAGGGTATGTAAACATATTATATTAAGTGGCATTGTTTAAAGTGGCTAGTGATACATTTTTAAATCAATTTCCATCAATTTCCATTATTAAAGTGGCTAGAGTTGAGTCAGTATGTTGGCAGCAGCCACTCAATGTTGGTGGTGGCTGTTTAACAGTCTGATGGCCTTGAGAAAGAAGCTGTTTTTCAGTCTCTCGGTCCCTGCTTGATGCACCTGTACTGACCTCGCATTCTGAATGATAGCGGGGCGAACAGGCAGTGGCTTGGGTGGTTGTTGTCCTTGATGATCTTTATGGCCTTCCTGTGACATTGGGTAGTGTAGGTGTCCTGGAGGGCAGGTAGTTTGCACCCGGTGATGCGTTGTGCAGACCTCACTACCCTCTGGAGAGCCTTACGGTTGTGGGCGGAGCAGTTGTCGTACCAGGAGGTGATACAGCCCGACAGGATGCTCTCGATTGTGCATCTGTAGAAGTTTGTGAGTGCTTTTGGTGACAAGCCGAATTTCTTCAGCCTCCTGAGGTTGAAGAGGCGCTTCTGCGCCTTCTTCCCAACGCTGTCTGTGTGGGTGGACCAATTCAGTTTGTCCGTGATGTGTATGCCGAGGAACTTAAAACTTACTACTCTCTCCACTACTGTCCCGTCGATGTGGATAGGGGGGTGCTCCCTCTGCTGTTTCATCTCCTTTGTTTTGTTGACATTAAGTGTGAGGTTATTTTCCTGACACCACACTCGAGGGCCCTCACCACCACCCTGTAGGCCGTCTCGTCGTTGTTGGTAATCAAGCCTACCACTGTAGTGTCGTCCGCAAACTTGATGATTGAGTTGGAGGCGTGCATGGCAGTCGTGGGTGAACAGGGAGTACAGGAGAGGGCTGAGAACGCACCCTTGTGGAGCCCCAGTGTTGAGGATCAGCGGGGTGGAGATGTTGTTACCTACCCTCACCACCTGGGGGCGGCCCGTCAGGAAGTCCAGTACCCAGTTGCACAGGGTCGAGACCCAGGGTCTCGAGCTTGATGACGAGTTAGTCGTTTAGCTCAGTTACCTTAGCTTTCTTGGGAACAGGAACAATGGTGGCCCTCTTGAAGCATGTGGGAACAGCAGACTGGGATAAGGGTTGATTGAATATGTCTGTAAACACACCAGCCAGCTAATCTGTGCATACTCTGAGGACGCGGCTGGGGATGCCGTCTGGGCCTGCAGCCTTGCGAAGGTTAACACGTTTAAATGTTTTACTCACGTCCGCTGCAGTGAAGGAGAGTCCGCAGGTTTTGGTAGCGGGCCGTGTCAGTGGCACTATATTGTCCTCAAAGCGAGCAAAAAAGTTTGGAGGAAGGGTTTGGGACATGTCTAACACTTGAATCCCAGAATGATTACGGCGAAATGTGTGTAAAAATTTTATTTTTTATTTTTAAACTTTATGTAGTGCTGAAATGTGTTAAATAAATAAATAAATAAATGATAATTTACACAAAATATGTATTCGTAAATATTGAAGACAGTATTTAAGATTTAAATGTCAGAACTAATCATTATAGAGCAAGTGCTAAACCATCCCATTGCATTAATTGTTCTCTTACCTTTACATTTTTGCCTGATCATTTTAAATAGTTTAAACTTCCGTTGCTAACCTAGCGGTCTAGTTTATGGTCTGATTGACAGCTGGTCTATCAGGCAAGATCATCCAAAACTAGTGATCAACTAGTAAATGAAGTAAAATAATATTGCCCATTTTGTTTTATGAACTTACACTAAACACACCATATTGACAATTTTGTTATGTTAACTTACACACCATGCAGATGCCCTCTGCTAACCATCTGCCAGGAGATCCAACAGCCTTGTTGCTATTATATCCCTCACTGGCTTTTTCCTCCCTTATCTTTCCATTTAATGTCTACTACAAACGGGGTTTGCATGTGGCATCATCTTTAACGTTGTATTTCGTCGTGGAAAACATTTACATATATTCACGACCCTAATGGGATATTTCAGTGACAATTGGCTGATGTGTGTGTTGATTTGCAATTAGAACCATTTGTTGACGGAATATACTTGAAAACGCAGTAATACAGTATGCAACGTCACCTGTACTGAAGGCGCTAGCTCGAGCCAAATCGGGAGGTGGAAG
This sequence comes from Oncorhynchus clarkii lewisi, assembly GCF_045791955.1. Classification (NCBI taxonomy): domain Eukaryota; kingdom Metazoa; phylum Chordata; class Actinopteri; order Salmoniformes; family Salmonidae; genus Oncorhynchus; species Oncorhynchus clarkii. Next base: position 56,612,207 of record NC_092151.1, on the reverse strand, counting down.
CGCGGTCTGGCACTAAATCAATCAACATTGAGCCACATTACCTCTCTTTATCTCTGCCACCACGTAGTCCACAAATCCAGTCCGACTATGTCCACCGACAATGACGAGCAGAGAATACTTGTCGTTACTGAAGCCAGGATGCGAAGTTCGGTTCGCATTTTCCATTGCTTCGATCGCTTCCGTTTGTTGTGTCGCCATGTTGAAAAGTTTGGCAAATGATGTCATACAGAGACGCCCCTACTTTATCTATAGGGCGGAAAATCTGTAGATTGACACTTCGCAAGACCAACCGAATCCCTGTGGCCAGTGTTAACGATACATTAAATAACCAATTGTGTATATAAACCCTGGACTGCTAATGCGATGTATTGGCCAATGCTGCCGCGTTCAAAACAACTGGAAACTCAAAAATCTCGGACTTCAGACTTCATCAGTGCGTTCAAAACATCTATGAGAAAACACTTTCAAGATCAACTGGTTGAAAGATGTTTGATCAATACTGATTCAATATGGTATTTCATTCCAAATAATGTGTTTAATAAATTGGGAGGTTTTCAATTTGACTGAAATGTAATTATATTCCTGAAAGATTACCTGCTAAACTGGCTAGGTTTCACCAACAAGTGTTAATAGCCTGGAAAATATGTTTCCTGCACAATAAAGCTCTTTTGTGGAATAATTCAGACATAACTGTAAGGAATAAGTCATTGTTCTACCCCAGCTTGCATGAGAGGAATATTGACTTTGTTCTTGATGTTTTCGACAAGGGTAATATTCTCACATATGAACAATTTATAACATTGGAAGAGTTTATTTCTGTGATCAAAGCCGTTCCCAGTGGTCTAACTACACTAATGAAAACTCATCTTAGCTTTGGTAATGATCACAAAGTTTATCCAGAACTTAGATTGGAAGGCTTGGGCTTACTTGAGAAATCTTGTTTTAATAAATATATAAGACAAGTTCTTCATTCCCAAAACCAATTTACACAGAGAGGAAATTTTCTGGAACATGCTTATTCCTGACATTGTCTTGAAAAATGCATGGTTGAGGCCTTACAAATATTGTATACCAAGCAAAGTTAAGGAAGTGCACTTTTAAATTTTACATACGATATATCCATGTAATTCTATGATATCCAAATTTGTGGCTATTGATGATATCTGTGTTTTCTGTGAAAAAGAACATGAGAATGTTGTTCTTTGAATGTAAATTTGTGTCAGAATTTTGGGAAACCCTTACAAAATACTTATTTATTTTAGATTTGTTTGAAAAATGTTCCTAATAAAATAAAGAGATTTATGACATACTGACGTTCAATTGTGGAATCAGTGTAGTAACAATGTAACAATTACAGAATAAGTGTTCGATAGATTCCGATTCTAGTTCAGAAAAACTGCATTCACTGGTAACATTAGGTATATATTTAGAAATCAAGCTATTACACGGGTAGAATCTATGGATAATCATAAAGGAGATATCCTTTACTTTATTGGTCACCATACATTTGTGTGTTTACATCAAACAAACAATTCCTGTATAAAATATCCCTTCATAAACAATTGTTGAATTTATTATCTAGTAAACCTATGCCATTCACCTGGATATCGCTTACAATAGGAGATGTTCCAAAATATGCATTATTCTGAAGAAAAGTTTTTATCCCACTAGTTATAGCTTTTATAACAGTATCATTTTCCGAGCTCTGTAAATATATTCCCACTAATATTAACTAATTGGCTGACAAGGACAATGTTTTTTGAGAACCAGTTACGGTAAAATAGCATCCTGTTTCTAAGTAATATCGACCCATTATTCCATATAAAACACCTATGAGGTGAAAAGTTGTTTTTATACAGCAAAGCCAAGGACGTTAAAGCCTGCTTGTGAAAATCCACCAATTTCACAAGAAGTTTACCCACAATATAGGGACATTGTAGTAAAAAAATTAAGCCCAGAGCTTCTGAAAACAAAATTAGATATAATATTCCAGAAACTATGATAATTTTTTAAATGACGTTTGATATCTGATTAAAGAGAGTGAAGTCTAAGACATTTAGACTGCCATCACAAACCCTGTTGGTGATAACATCTATTATCTTATGTGGCTTGTTTTTCCATATGAAGTTGTACAATAGCCTAAGGTACAGCAAGTGGATTTGGAAAAGTCAATAGATGAAAAAAAAATAGGATGCACGAGATAGCCCCTCAGCTTTTGATAAAAGCACTCGACCTTTTGATAGATCCAGTTACAGGATTCAAATGAAGAACATTCACCGCCTTAAGATGTTTGGTGATCTTTACACCGAGGTATGTTACAGTATCTTTTTCAGAGATGCTGATTGACAGCACCTTTCAGAACAAACATCTCACAGAGATTTAAAACCAAACCTGAGATTTTGGAGAACTGCTTCACAATATCCAATGCTAATCTAGCTTGTGACACATTTTTCAAAAAAAGTGAGGTGTCATCCACCAGTCGGGATATCTTGATCTCTCTGGCCTGGAATGTAATGCCTTCAAATTGACTTTGATAAACTAGTGAGCATAAGATTTGAGATACTAACAAAAATAAAAAGGTGAGATTGGACAACCTTGTCGTATTCCTTTGTAAATGTTAAACCTTGAGAATGTTCCATGAAAGAGTTTGATAAAGTTATTGCCACCATTATATAGAGTTCTAATAGCATCAACAAAAAAAGATTCAAACTTCAAAGACAATCAAAGATAAAATTGTGACTTACGGTAGGTATCAAATGCTTTCTGAAAATCCCAAAATAAGATAACAGGGAAGTCAACCAATAGACCAGCCTCAGATTATTAGATATATGGCGCCCTTTCATAAACCCTGATTGACATTCATCAATCAGATCATTCAAGCATGACTTTAACCCTTCACAAAGATTGAGGCGACAAATTTGTAGTCGTTATTTAGGAGTGTGATTGGACACCAATTATCAATATTTAATAGATCATTGTGTGGTTTAGGTATAAGAGTAATAACCCCTTGCTTCAGAGATGCAGGTAGTTCTCCCTTCTTTATAGCCTCCTTAAAGGTTTCAAGTAAAAATTGTGTTATTTCTTCAGAGAAGGTTTTGTCAAATTTAGAGGTTAATCCGTCACAACCTGGAGATTTGTTATTTCGTAATTGACCAACCCTATATTGGATGTCCATAATTGATAAATAAATAAATAAAGACTGATTTAATTCTTCACTAACCGAGTTCTCTATAGAATCAAGGAGATCCTTAGAGTCACTCAAACAGTTATCTGTGCTATCTAACCTCCAAACGAGCTTCAATGCCATACAACACTCCTTCCGTGGCCTCCAACTGCTCTTAAACGCTAGTAAAACCAAATGCATGCTTTTCAACCATTCGCTGCCTGCACCCGCACGCCCGACTAGCATCACCACCCTGGATGGTTCCGACCTAGAACATGTGGACATTTATAAGTACCTAGGTTGCCGGACTAGACTGTAAACTCTCCTTCCAGACTCATATCAAACATCTCCAATCCAAAATCAAATCTAGAATCGGCTTTCTATTTCGCAACGAAGCCTCCTTCACTCACGCCGCCATACTTACCCTAGTAAAACTGACTATCCTACCGATCCTTGACTTCGGCGATGTCATCTGCAAAATGGCTTCCAATACTCTACTCAGCAAACTGGATGCAGTTTATCACAGTGCCATCCGCTTTGTTACTAAAGCACCTTATACCACCCACCACTGCAACCTGTATGCTCTAGTTGGCTGGCCCTCGCTACATAATCGTCGACAGACCCACTGGCTCCAGGTCATGTACAAGTCCATGCTAGGTAAAGCTCCGCCTTATCTCAGTTCACTTGTCACGATGGCAACACACACCCGTAGCATGCGCTCCAGCAGGTGTATCTCACTGATTATCCCTAAAGCCAACACCTCATTTGGCTGCCTTTCCTTCCAGTTCTCTGCTGCCTGTGACTGGAACGAATTGCAAAAATCGTTTAAGTTGGAGACTTTTATCTCCCTCACCAACTTTAAACATCTGCTATCTGAGCAGCTAACCGATCGCTGCAGCTGTACATAGTCCATCGGTAAATAGCCCACCCAATTTACCTACCTCATCCCCATACTGTTTTTATTTATTTTTACTTTTCTGCTCTTTTGCACACCAGTATCTCTACCTGCATATGACCACTTGATCATTTATTACTCCAGTGTTAATCTGCTAAATTGTAATTATTCATCTACCTCCTCATGCCTTTTGCACACAATGTATATACTCTTTTTTTTCCTTTTTTTATGTTAAATTTGTTTTCTACTGACTTGTTTATTGTTTACTCCATGTGTAACTCTGTTTTGCTGTCTGTTCACACTGCTATGCATTATCTTGGCCAGGTCGCAGTTGTAAATGAGAACTTGTTCTCAACAAGCCTACCTGGTTAAATAAAGGTGAAATAAAAAAATAAAAAAATCTAAGGAGTAAAGATTCTTATAAATCTTAGTGGCAAAGTCTGATAATAACTCTCTATCCTCAGAGGTTACCTCATTAATCTTACATTTCCGAAGTGTGCTGAGTTCCCCGCTCCTTTTTTCCAAATAAAAAAAGTATCTACTGTTCTTTTCGCCTTTTTCAAGCCATTGTTTTCTGGACCTTATGAAGGCTCCTCTAGCCTTTTCCGTATAAAATGTATCAAGTTGATTCTGTTAATCATTCAATTTAGCTTTCTCATTAAGATCAAGATGCTCAATCTCTGCGATATCAACAATTGTCCTAGAGAGCTCTGCTACCTCACAGCTCCTTCTTAAAGCAAGCCATTTCCCATAAGTAATACAGGCTGAGCAGATTTTACGTTTCAGAAGTTCAGAAGTCCAAATATTTCCCACATTCTGCATTAAAGGTAGCGAAATTCCAGTAAACAGAAATTTGATTCTTAATCACATTTTTTAAATCATCATGCAATAACAAAGATTTGTTGAATCTCCATTAACCACCAGAATATTTCTTAATATAATTACTGCACATTCTTACAGTCAGCCAAATGACTTTATGATCCCTTCGGGACTGCAGGCAGTATTTTTACCTCTACAGTCTTGGGTTCAAGACTAGAGGTTATCACCCACAAGTAAATTATTTTTAAAATATTTTGTTTGTTTTTTGTTTTTTTTACCTATTTTTCTCCCCAGTTTCATGGTATCCAATTGATAGTTACAGTCTTGTCTCATCGCTGCAACTCCCGTACGGACTCGGGAGAGTTGAAGGTCGAGAGCCATGCGTCCTCCGCAACACAACCCAACCAAGCCGCACAGCTTCTTGACACAGTGCCCACTTAACCCTGAAGCCAGCTGCACCAATGTGTTGGAGGAAACACAGTACAGCTGGTGACCGTGTCAGTGCGTACTGCGTCCGACCCACCACAGGAGCCACTAGTGCGCAATGGGACAAGGACATCTTTTCCGGCCAAACCCTCCCTTACCAGGACGCCGCTGGGCCAATTGTGCGCCACCCCATGGACCTCCCGGTCGCGGCCAGCTGTGACAGAGCCTGGGCTCGAACCCAGAATCTCTGGAGGCCTTAGACCACTGTGCCACCCGGGAGGCCTGGCACTAACATGGTTACTCCATGAATATCCGTCTGAAAGAAGTTGTTCAAAAGAGCCAGTGGTCTCTACAAGGCAGAATGCTGAATAAAGTCGGTTGTACATGCTGTTGGTCATTTTGGCAGTAGGATGTGGAGATAGGGTATCCACAAGAAAGAGTTGCACGGGTAGGTTCTGTTGCTTTGATTTTTAATATGTTGACGCATTGCATGTGATGCACAATATGTAAACAATAGCCGAACACAACCGACTGTAGTTGACCGAAGCGCGTTTCCTCGCAATCAGCTGAAAGTGTTTGCCTTTCGGTTAGGCTCGGCCATATTGTGAAAGATGGAGGCCTATTAGTCATCTAGTGTATACAGTGCCTTCATAAAGTATTCACACCCATTGACACATTTTCTACATTTTGTTGTGTTACAGCCAGAATTTAAAATGGATTCAATTTACATTTCATTTTTGTAATTGACCTACACAGAATACCCCATAATAGGTATGGAAATGTTTTTCAAAATTCTTTACAAATTAATTAAAAATGAAATGTCTTGAGTCAATAAGCATTCAAACCCTTTTTATGACAAGCTTAAATAAGTTCAGTAGTAAACATTTGCTTAACAAGTCAAAAAAAATTGCATGGACTCACTATATGTGCAATGATAGTGTTTAACATGATTTTTGATGTGGCCAAAACTTTTGATATGTTAGACCATTCCATTCTTGTTGGCCGGCTAATGAGTATTGGTGTCTCTGAGGGGTCTTTGGCCTGGTTTGCTAACTACCTCTCTCAAAGAGTGCAATGTATAAAGTCAGAAAATCTGCTGTCTCAGCAACTGCCTGTCACCAAGGGAGTACCCCAAGGCTCAATCCTAGGCCCCACGCGCTTCTCAATTTACATCAACAACATAGCTCAGGCAGTAGGAAGCTCTCTCATCCATTTGTATGCAGATGATACAGTCATCCCCTCCCACTGCCAAACTAACCCTGATTCAGATGACCATCCTACCCTTGCTAGATTACGGAGACATAATTTATAGATCAGCAGGTAAGGGTGCTCTCGAGCGGCTAGACATTCTTTACCATTCGGCCATACAATTTGCCACCAATGCTCCTTATAGGACACATCACTGCACTCTATACTCCTCTGTAAACTGGTCATCTCTGTATACCCATAGCAAGACCCACTGGTTGATGCTTATTTATAAAACTCTCTTAGGCCTCACTCCCCCTATCTGAGATATCTACTGCAGCCCTCATCCTCCACATACAACACCCGTTCTGCCAGTCACATTCGGTTAAAGGTCCCCAAAGCACACACATCCCTGGGTTGCTCCTCTTTTCAGTTCGCTGCAGCTAGCAACTGGAACGAGCTGCAACAAACACTCAAACTGGACAGTTTTATCTCAACCTCTTCATTCAAAGACTCAATCATGGACACTCTTACTGGCAGTTGTGGCAGCATTGCGTGATGTATTGTTGTCTCTACCGTATTGCCCTTTGTGCTGTTGTCTGTGCCCAATAATGTTTGAACCATGTTTTGTGCTGCTACCATGTTGTTTTGCTACCATGTTGTGTTGTCATGTGTTGCTGCCTTGCTATGTTGATGTCCTAGGTCACTCTTTATGTAGTGTTGTGTTGTCTCTCTTCTGGGGATTTATTTATTTTTAATCCCAGCCCCCGTCCCCGCAGGAGGTCTTTTGTCTATGGTAGGCCGTCATTGTAAATAAGAATTTGTTCTTAACTGACTTGCCTAGTTAAATAAAATAATATAAAAAATAAATTGAATGACCACCTCATCTCTGTACCCCACACATACAATTATCTGTAATGTTCCTCAGTCGAGCAGTGAATTTCAAACACAGATTCAACCACAAAGACCACGGAGGTTTTCCAATGCCTCGCAAAGAAGAGAACCTATTGATTGATGTGTAAAAAATAAAATCTGACATTGAATATCCCTTTTAACATGGTAAAGTTATTAATTACACTTTGGATGGTGTACAGAATCAATACACAATGGTGACTTTAAAACAGTTTCAGAGTGGCTGTGATAGGATAAAACTGAGGATGGATTAACATTGTAGTTTCTCCACAATACAAACCTAATTAACAGAGTGAAGGAAGCTTGTACAGAATAAAATTATTCCAAAACATGTATCCTGTGATTGCAACAAGGCACTAAAGTAATACTGAAAAAAATGTGTCAAAGCAATAAACTTTTTGTCCTGGATACGAAGTGTTACATTTGGGGCAAATCCAATACAACACATTACTGAATACAACTCTCCATATTTTTAAGCATAGTGGTGGCTGCATCATGTTATAGGTATGGTTGTAAACATTAAGTACTGGGGAGGTTTTCAGGATAAAAATAAATAAATGGAATGGTGCTAAGCACAGTCAAAATCCTAGAGATAAACCTGGTTCAGTCTGCTTTCCATCAGACACTGGGATATTAATTCACCTTTCAACAGAACAATAACCGAAAACACAAGGCCAAATCTACAATGGAGTTGCTTACCAAGAAGACAGTGAATGTTCCTCTTGCAGAGTTACAGTTTTGACTTAAATCTGATTGAAAATCTATGACAAGACTTGAAAATGGTTTCTAGCAATGATCAACAACCAATTCAATAGAGCTTGAAGAATTATGAAAATAATAATGGGCAAGTATTGTACAATTTAGTTGTGCAAAGCTCTTAGAGACTTACCCAGAAATACTCAGCCATAATTGCTGTAAAAGATGATTCTAACATGTATTGCCTCAGGGGGTTGAATACTTACATGTATTCAAGGATTATGATTTCTTTTAGCTCATTGTGGATTACAGGATGTCTAAAAGCTGCAGCCACGCCCCAGTTCTCATTGATGGCACTGAGGTGGAGTGTGTGCCCAGCTTCAAATTCCTGGGTGTCTACATCTCCGGGGACCTCTCCTGGACCCTCAACACCTCAACCCTGGTCAAAAAAAGGCGCAAGCAGTGTCTGCGTAGGGCGTGATGCATCACCAGGGACACTTCACATCCATGCCACAAATTGTTTTCCCTCCTACCATCAGGCTAACGGTACATGTCTCTACGTTCCCGCACTAGCAGGCTCAAGAACAGTACCTTTCCAGCTATTGTAACCCTGCTGAATTCTGTGACATAGCACTAGCCATATCCACCCGCCCACCTCTTAGTACTGCCTCTTAGGGACCTTGTTGCCCGACTCTCTTTGCACTCTTCACGGTACTACTGGACTCAGTACTACTGTTTTTTTGCAAGATGACGATAAAGAACATCCTGACGTTTTACATTCTCCCAACCAACTATGCTATTTTGTTATTATTCTGACATTTCACATTCTTAAAATAAAGTGGTGATCCTAACTGACCTAAGTCAGATAATTCTTACTAGGATTAAATGTCAGGAATTGTGAAAAACTGAGTTTAAATTATTTGGTTAAGGTGTATGTAAACTTCCAACTTCAACTGTATATAATAGGCGACGTCAGAGGAAAGCCCATAAAATTGTCAGAGACTCCGTTCACCCACGTTATAGACCGTTTTCTCTGCTACCGCATGGCAAGCAGTACCAGAGCACCCCCCCCCCCCCCCCGCACACTGACTCGGTACCAGTGGCCCCTGTTACAGCCTCGTTATTGTTATTCTTATTGCGTTACTCTTTATTTTTGTCTACTTGGTAAACATTTTCTTCTTCTTGAACTGCACTGTTGGAACTTGTTGTATTCGGCGCATGTGACAAATAACATTTGATTTGACTCTGACATTGCTTTGCAAAGTCTGATTAAGGACATTATTCAGTTGTACATGTACATGTCTACCTCGGTAACCTCATTGCTGCTCTCCCTGCATTTCAGTTGCATGCCTCCTTGCACTTTCAATTTGCCTTCATTGCACAATAATACATCCCACTTAATAACAAAGATTGTACTTAATTGTTTCACTTGTACATTTTTTGTAATCTTGTATTTGCACTTCTGGTTAGATGCTAACAGCATTTAATTGTGGTGTACTTGTTTGTACTTGTTCAATGACAAAGTTTAATCTAATCTAACTATAAGACTGCAGATATGGCCAGGGCAATAAATTGCAATTCCGTACTGTGAGACACCTAAGGCAGTGCTACAGGGAGACAGGACGGACAGCTGAACATCCTCGCAGTGGCAGACCATGTGTAACAACAACTGCACAGGATCGGTACATCCGAACATCACACCTGCGGGACAGGTACAGGATGGCAACAACAACTGCCCGAGTTACACCAGGAACACACAATCCCTTCATCATTGCTCAGACTGTCTGCGATAGTCTGAGAGAGGCTGGACAGGGCTTGTAGGCCTGTTCTAAGGCAGGTCCTCACCAAACATCACAGGCAACAACGTCGCCTATGGGCACAAACCCACCATCGCTGGACCAGACAGGACTGCCAAATGTGCTCTTCACTGACGAGTTGCAGTTTTATCTCACCAGGGGTGATGGTCGGATTCACGTTTATCGTCGAAGGAATGAGCGTTACACCGAGGCCTGTACTCTGGAGCGGGATGGGTCGGTCATGGTCTGGGGCGGTGTGTCACAGCATCATCGGACTGAGCTTGTTGTCATTGCAGGCAATCTCCACGCTGTGCGTTACAGGGAAGACATCCTCCTCCCTCATGTGGTACCCTTCCTGCAGGCTCATCCTGACATGACCCTCCAGCATAACAATGCCACCAACCATACTGCTCGTTCTGTGCTTGATTTCCTGCAAGACATGAATGTCAGTGTTCTGCCTTGGCCAGCGAAGAGCCCGGATCTCAATCCCATTGAGCACGCCTGGGACCTGTTGGATCGGAGGGTGAGGGCTAGGGCCATTCCCCACAGAAATGTCTGGGAACTTGCAGGTGCCTTGGGTAGAAGACCAGGGTAACATCTCACAGCAAGAACAGGCAAATCTGGAGCAGTCCATGAGGAGATGCACTGCAGTACTTAATGTAGCTGGTGGCCACACCAGATACAGACTGTTACTTTTGATTTGGACCCCACCCCCCCACCCCACACTTTGTTCAGTGACACATTATTCCATCTCTGGAATAAGTTAATTTTTTTATAATATAATTTTTCTTCCACTTTGACAGAGAATTTTGTGTAGCTCGTTGACAAAAAAAGACAAATCAATTTGAATCCCACAATGAAATGTGGAAAGTCAAGGGGTGTGAATACGTTAAGGCACTGTATATAAATAAATCATCACTGCTTTGTCATTGCTGTCCTACATTTTCAATCTGATACAAATCTATATTCTCTGGACAAATTGAAAATAAAGTCTAAAATAAATCAATTAAGGCCAATTTTGATTATTAAGGTAGCATAATAATGACAGATAATACAATGCCTTAATATTTGTATTTATTATTATTAATAAAAATAGGTGCTAGTTTCCTTTTCACGTGGACATTTTTTGCCTCTTGAAATTTCAGCTCTGTTGCACCCTCTAGAGTAATATCTCCCAACATTTTCAATGCAGAGATGTAGGTAGTAAAGACGTTTACTTCTTTAATTAAAGAGAAGTATTCAAAAACGTTTATTAAATTCTTAAGCATTTACATATCTAAAAGAGAAACATTTGAGAAAACACCATTTGTCCTCATACAGTGTGATGATTGATCAGATGGTAGCTGTCATCCTCGATTCCCTCGTTCCCCGTGAACACTCGCACAACTTCCCAATTCTTGCACCTTTGCCAACTGCACATTGCTGATCCGCATCACACTGTGGGTACAGAGACACAGAGAACTTATTTATTTTTGCTCTAGTACACTGTAACCTACTTGACAATATCAAACACAAAATAATGGTCACTCAAATGATAAACATTTCGATGCTCTGGCATTTCTAAACAAGTTTCTACAATACAATTATATTACAATAAAGTAAATCCTAAACCCAATCCTCTTACCATGGGAACCCAACCAAACTTCTAATCCTAGGACAATGTCTGCTTACTACAGAGAAGAAACAAGTTTAGTTTGGCATGTCCATGTTTCTGTCTGCAATGGTAGCTTATAAACATAGACAATCTAACAGTTTCAACAGTTTCACCATTATGAGCTATATGCATTAGTGTCCATTCGTGCTGTGTGTGAATTGATAGCACACAAAACCATCTGTCCAAGTCATTGAGCAATGTACTTTTTAGAAGTTAGAAACCTATTGGTAGGCCTATAAACCCTTTATAAAACATAATCATGTTATTTCAGCAAGCATTAACTAAAGAACTTTTCAATAATTATTTTCATCTGGTGTCTGGATTGAGTCTTCTTCAGGGGAGCGCGTTTCCAGAAAGTCGTGGGAGCTGGTCGTCAGTACCAACACTGAGTAGGTAGCGCTGAGGAGGAGGAGCTGGCTGCCGATTATGGTGCTGAAATGCACTGAACCCGATTGGAGGTCGATAGCAAAGAGACGCGGGCGGGGCAGGCGCAGCAGTAGGTCTAGACGTCTGGGCTCGTATTCCGGCTGGCAGACCACCTGGACCAACTTTTCATTGACATCATCTGTTGCTATAATCATAACACTAAAATGATGGAAGGATTTGACAGGTGACATGTTGAGTCAAATGTGTTCACATTGCCTATACATTTGATTTATTAGGATCCCCATTACCCCACGCCAATGGTGACAGCTAGTCTTACTGGTGTCCAACACATAACGGGGAGAAAAAAGAAAGTTTACATGTTAATGTTTTGAAATGTGTGTAAATTGTAACGTGTGTGTGAGCATCTATCAGTTCCACATGTCAGTACATAGACACTGGAGAGAGAAGTGCAATGGTCTGGATTTATGTTTTGTTTTGTATACATGTGCTTTTGCCATTTTCTAAGGGGAACATAACTTATTCAACTCAAACTCTGGCATTTTGTCTGGAAAACTGCCATTTCCAACAAATTCTTCCCTCAGGAGAATTAGAGTTTTAGAGTTGACGCCCCAAAATGATTGAGAGGCGTCAATGTGATATTCAAAATAGCAAAGTTTGAGTTGTTGGCTGGCTTTTTTCTGTTCACATGAAATACCCATGCTACACCGAATAATAGCTGTTAATAACCTGAACATCAAGGAAAAGGGTGGCTACTTTGAAGAATCGCAAATATAAAATATATTTAGATTTGTTTAACACTTTTTTGGTTACCACATGATTCCATATGTGTTATTTCATAATTTTGATGTCTTCACTATTATTCTACAATGTAGAAAATACTAAAAGAAAATAAAAAAAAACATTTTGACTGGTACTGTATATTGGCAGCTATTGTGTATCCTAGACAAAAATCTATAGAAATCTTACAGCGTTTCTGCAAAGAACTCTTTACATAAAATTGTCTAACTACAGTATTCAAATTCCCAATAGAGATACTAAATCAATGCTCTTTTGAGAGTCTAAGGGTCAGTTGATCTTTTGACCATCTACGTCAAACCACATCTGCTTCCCATCTCCTCATCCTTGACCTAAGAGTCGTTCCAAATTGGCCCCCAGTGTTATATCTGGAACACTGCGTCATCCACACAGATCATAGACTATTATTACGTTAAATTTCGTGGTGACTGGTGAGGGTGTGTGTCATTTAAGACTCAAATAATGATTTAAACCACATTTTCTGCATTTAGGCTGCACATATACTTGACGCATCTGAAAAATAGCATATTTTTGCAAATATTACATTAGTGTTTTATAAAAGTGTAAAAATGTAACTAGTCCCTACTCGCTCACACATTTCTGAGAAACAGTTTAATTAATTGGCATAATATTGACACTATAGTTCTTACGTCCTGAAGAAAACTATGTGGTGAATCTCAGGGATAAATGTGAGGAGATGAGTAAACCATGCTGGGTGGTTTGAGAGACCCAATTGCCACCAGTCAGATATTATATTGTTTATCATGTCTGCTATCCTTTTAAACAATTACTATTCAATTGCATCTAAATAAAACAAGCATAACAAAATGACAAGGCATGTGACTTGGTCGTAATCCTTTTCTCTTGACAAAAAAAGCAAGTGACAAGTATGAAATAATTGAACGCAAACTTCCTTATCAGTAAGCAGACATCAGTGAAGCATGACCATTGGTCAACAATGTATTCCAGATGTCCTGAAACAGAGAAAACAGCACCCAGATTGTCCGAATATATACTGAACAAACATATAAAACGCAACATGTAAAGTATTGGTCACATATTTCATGAGCTGAAATAAAAGATCAGAGAAGAAATGTCCCATTCAGACAAAAAGCTTATTCTTGATATGTGCACAAATTTGTTTACATCCCTGTTAGTGAGCATCTCCTTTGCCAAGATAATCCATCTACCTGACAGGTGTGGCATATCAAGAAGCTGATGAGCATGATCATTACACAGGTGCACCTTGTGCTGGGGCCAATGAAAGGCCACTTTTAAAAAAACAACACAATGCCACAGATGTCTCAATGTTTTGAGGGAGCCTGCAATTGGCATGCTGACTGCAAGAATGTCCACCAGAGCTGTTGCCAGAGAACTTTATATTTTACCATATGCTGCCTCAAACCTTGTTTTAGAGAATTTGGCAGTACGGCCACACAACGTGTAACTACGCCAGCCCAGAACCTCCATATCCGTCTTCTTCACCTTCGGGATAGTCTGAGACCAGCCATCCGGACAGCTGATTAAACTGAGGAGTACTTCTGTGTATAATAAAAGCTATTTTGTGGGGAAAAATGCATTCTCATAGGCTGGGCCTGGCTCCCAAGTGGGTGACCAAGTGACTGCGCCCCTGTCGTCATGTGAAATCCAGATTAGGATTTAATGAATTCATTTCAATTGACTGATTTCCTTATATGAACTATAACTCAGTAAAATTGCAGAAATGGTTGTATGTTGCATTCTTTTTGTTCAATATATTTGCAATGTACAGCAGTAAAATAAATTCCTCAAATGAACTGAAACTAACATTTCCTGACAACAGCTGAGGGATCAACAATTCATTCTAATGGTTTCCATTTGACCAAAAACTTGCATCCTATTATTTTCTCTTTCCCCCAAAAACTATCCTTGGCAAACCTTTTATCAACAGTATAAAAAAAAACCTGAAAAGTGTACAAAAACTGAAAAGTAAGGATAGTTTTCCAAAAAGCCTCTTAAAGAGCTGACTTAACACCATATTGAACTAGGGTCAACATACCCCTAACTGCTTATCCACATCACCTTCTTGTCAAAACACACATTTTCAGTAAGAAAAAAACCTGCAAACTGTGACGCAGGGCCCCAAATTAGACTATCTCTGTGTAGTACACGAACATTCAGTCTTTGGAACTCTTGTCCTGTTGCAACAGGACAGCTCTTTCCTCTTCTTCCCCAATCTTGGGTCTTAAACCTGATCCACCTCCACGCAGACGACATCATTCTGTATACTTCTGGCCCTTCTTTGGACACTGTGTTAACAACCCTCCAGACGAGCTTCAATGCCATACAACTCTCCTTCGCTGCCTGCACCTGCCCGCCCGTCCAACATCACTACTCTGGACGGTTCTGACTTAGAATATGTGGAGAACTACAAATACCTAGGTGTCTGGTTAGACTGTAAACTCTCCTTCCAGACTCACATCAAACATCTCCAATCCAAAGTTAAATCTAGAATTGGCCTCCTATTTCGCAACAAAGCATCCTTCACTCATGCTGCCAAACATAACCTTGTAAAACTGACCATCCTACCGATCCTCGACTTCAGCGATGTCATTTACAAAATAGCCTCCAATACCCTACTCAATAAATTGGATGCAGTCTATCACAGTGCCATCCATTTTGTCACCAAAGCCCCATATAATACCCACCACTGCGACCCGTACGCAAGACTTAGGCCTTTACTTTTGTAAGATTCAAATAGACCTACAGTTTTAATCGATAGATAGTGTCAGTGCCATCCCACATCCCAATTCAAATATTTAAAATAACCTTTGATAAAGCAGTGGAATTGGAATTGAAACCACATGAAGGTATATCACTTTACCTTATTCCTCTGCCTGTTTCTCTTTATCAGCCCTTCTGCGACTTGTTTTTCGTCTGTTGCATTGCCTAAGTACCAACAAGTTAAGTTCCATATTTCATTATGGAACCACTACAAAGCAGTTCAGCGCAAAATCACGATCTGAGAGAAGGATATCAAGGAGATGTCAATTTAAGGTTGACAAGAAAAATGTGTATTCATGTCATACCCCATACGAGACCCTGAAATGTTAAATGAGGAGTACTGACATTTACCTAGAATCCTACAGTGCATTCGGAAAGTATTCAGACCCCTTGACTTTTTCCACATTTTGCTACGTTACAGCCCTATTCTAAAATTGATTAAATAGTTTTCCCCCCCTCATCAATCTACACACAATACCCCATAATGACAAAGCAAACACTGTTTTTTTTTAGAAAACTTTGCAACAAAATTTTTTTAAATACCCTTTACTCAATACTTTGTTGAAACACCTTTGGCAGTGATTACAGCCTTGAGTATGACGCTACAAGCTTGACACACCTGTATTTGGAGAGTTTATCCTATTCTTCTCTGCAGATCCTCTCAAGCTCTGGCTGGTTGGATGGGGAGCGTCACTGCACAGCTATTTTCAGGTCTCTCCAGAGATGTTCGATCGTGGTCAAGTCCGGGCTCTTGAAGGCCACTCAAGGACATTCAGAGACTTGCCCCGAAGCCACTCCTGTGTTGTCTTGGTTGTGTGCTCAGGGTCGTTGTCCTGTTGGAAGGTGAACCGTCGCCCCAGTCGGAGGTCTTGAGAGCTCTGGAGCAGGTTTTCATTAAGGATCGCTCTGTACTTTGCGCCATTCATCTTTCCCTCGATCCTGGACTCATCTACCAGACAGTCCCTGAAAAACATCCCCACAGCATGATGCTGCCACAACCATGCTTCACCGTGGGGATGATGCAAGGTTTCCTCCAGACGTGACACTTGATATTCAGCCCAAAGAGTTCAATTTTGGTTTCATCAGACCAGAGAATCTTGTTTCTCATGGTGTGAGAGTCCTTTACCACTCTACCATTAATAAGACCAAATTGGTGGAGTGCTGCAGAGATGGTTGTCCTTCTGGAAGGTTCTCCCATCTCCACAGAGGAACTCTGGAGCTCTGTCAGGGACCATCGGGTTCTTGGTCACCTCCCTGACCAAGGCCCTTCTCCCCCAATTGTTCAGTATGGCCAGGCGGCCAGCTCTAGGAAGAGTCTTGGTGGTTGCAAACTTCTTCCATTTAAGAATGATGGCGGCCACTGGGTTCTTGGGAACCTTCAATGCTGCATAAATGTTTTGGTACCTTTCCCCAGATCTGTGCCTCGACACAATCCTGTCTCAGATCTCTACGGACAATTCCTTCGATCTCATGGCTTGGTTTTTGCTCGGACATGCACCGTCAATTGTTGGACCTTATATAAACAGGTGTGTACCTTTGCAAATCATGTCCAATCAATTTAATTTACCACAGGTGGACTCCAATCAAGTTGTAGAAACATCAAGGAGGATCAATGGAAACAGGATGCTCCTGGGCTCAATTTCAAGGCTCATACATAAGTATTCAGACCTTTTGCTAAGTAAGGTATCCGTTTTTTTATTGTAATAAATGTGAAAAAATGTTTTTGCTTTGTCATTATGGGGTATTGTGTGTAGATTGAGGAGGGTTATTAATTTTAGAATAAGGCTGTAACGTAACGAAATGTGGAAAAAGTCAATAGGTCTGAATACTTTTTGAATGCACATGGCAGTGTCTGTCAATAGGAATGCATGGTCTAGAAATGGAAAAGGCTCTTGCTAACCATGTAGCAGCCGGTGTGGTAGCCACACAGGTACCAGGACAGGAGCATGCTGGATATGTCTGTCACGGCTGAGTCTAGCCCATCGCTAGCATCGGCCAGCACTGCTCAGGGGGGCCATACACACGGTGGAGGAGGTGGAGGAGGAGGAGGCAGGAAGTCCTGGAGGAGAAGATACCATTATTACACCTACAGTGCATTCGAAAAGTATTCAGACCCTTCGACTTTTTCCACATTGTTACGTTACAGCCTTATTCTAAAATGTATTAAACACAAAAAAATCATCAGCAATTTACACACACACAATTCCCCATGATAACAAAGCAAAAACAGGTTCAGAAATTTTTTCAAATTTATACAAAACTGAAATACCTTATTTTACATAAGTATTCAGACCCTTTGCTATGAGACTCGAGATTGAGTTGCAGGTGCATCCCGTTTCCATTGATCATCCTTGAGATGTTTCTACAACTTGATTGGAGTCCACCTGTGGTAAATTCAATTGGTTGGAAATGATTTGGAAAGCACACACCTGTCCATATAAGGTCCCACAGTTGACAGTGCATGTCAGAGCAAAAACCAAGCCATGAGGTCGAAGGAATTGTCCGTAGAGCTACGAAACAGGACTGTGTCTCTTTCTAGAGCTGGCCGCCCGGCCAAATTGAGCAATCGGGGGAGAAGGGCCTTGGTCAGGGAGGAGACCAAGAACCCGATGGTCACTCTGACAGAGCTCTAGAGTTCCTCTGTGGAGATGGGAGAACCTTCCAGAAGGACAACCATCTCTGCAGCACTCCGCCAACCAGGCCTTCATGGTTGAGTGGCCAGACGGAAGCCACTCCTCAGTAAAAAGGGACATGATAGCCCGCTTGGAGTTTGCCAAAAGGCACCTAAAGACTCCCAGAAATTAAGAAATAAGATTCTCTGGTCTGATGAAACCAAGATTGAGCTCGTCGGCCTGAATGCAAAGCGTCACATCTGAAGGAAACCTGACACCATCCCTACGGTGAAGCATGGTGGTGGCAGCATCATCATGCTGTGGGGATGTTTTTCAGCAGTAGGGACAGGGAGACTAGTCAGGATCAAGGCAAAGATGAACAGAGAAAAGTAGAGAGAGATCCTTAATGAAAACCTGCTCCAGAGCGCTCAGGACCTCCGACTGGGGCAAAGGATAACCTTCCAACAGGACAACGACCCTACGCACACAGTCAAGACAACGCAGAAGTGGCTTCGGGACAAGTCTCAATGTCCTTGAGTGGCCCAGCAAGAGCCCGGACTTGAACCCGCTTGAACATCTCTGGAGAGACTTGAAAAGAGCTGTGCAGCAACACTCCCCTTCCAACCTGACAGAGCTTGAGAGGATCTGCAGAGAATGGGTGAAACTCCCCAAATACAGGTGTGCCAAGCTTGTAGCTTCATACCCAAGAAGAATCAAGGCTGTAATCGCTGCCAAAGGTGCTTCAACACCGAGTAAAGGGTCTGAATACTTAAGTAAATGTGATATTTAAGCTGGTTTAAAAAATATACAAATTAGAAAACATTTCTGAAAACCTGTTTTTGCTTCGTCATTATGGGGTACTGTGTGTAGATTGATGAGGGGGATAAACAATTTGGAATAAGGCTGTAACCTAACAAAATGTAGCAAAAATCAAGGGATCTGAATACTTTCCGAAGGCACGTATATGAAATACAAGCTGAGTAGCTCTTATTTATAACTCAATTTATTGCACACCCACGACATAATACCACAGACATTGAATAACATTATTCTTGTTGGATGTACAGGCTGGAGGTACCTAATCAAATCAAAGTGCATTTGTCACGTGCGCCGAATCCAACAGCACAGTGAAAAAGGTATTAGGTGAACAATAGATAAGTAAATAAATAAACACAATAGTCTCACACAGGTTGAAGATAGAAATGTAGGTAAGAACACACACAGCAGTCTCACCAGAGAGTCCTTGGGCGGTGGCACTGGAGGAAAGAAGGAAAAGGGGTGATTGTTTGGTACCTCTCGCCGGCCACTTGGCTTCTTCTTAACCCCATGCTCCTTGCCAAAGTCATAGCTGCTTTTGCCATAGTCTTTTTCCTAAATATCACACACACACAAATCTTACAACAAATATCAGAATTGTCACATGCTATAGTGACAAGTCAAATAATTGAATGCAAACTTCCTTGTCAGTAAACATCAGACCTCAGTAAAGCATGGCCATTGGTCAACGATGTATTCCAGGTGTCCTGAAACAGAGGGAACAGAACCCAGACTCACTTGAGCAAACTTAGGTGCCTGAGGTGAGGACAGCTCCTCTCGTCCCTCTTGTTGAGGTGTCCTCCAATCTCTTTCCATCCTCTTCCAATCAGCAATGTTGTTACTAGTGGAGCTGAACCCATCAACAGCCTAGTGACAAGAGAATTGGTCTTCGGGTCAACGGGTCCTTTGGTTGGCACATATGATTCAGACAGCGTCGGCGGATTGTCTGCAAGCTTCTCACCGCTCTATTTTTCACCCCTCTAAAAGATGAAACGATGGAGATTATTCAGGACTCCATTTTGGAAAAGTGTTCTTCTATTTGGTTTTAAGACATTCCTCCCATCCTCAATTCACAAGGATGAATCTCATGACTTGGAAGGTGCCACCTGCTGACCACATCCCAAAAAACTCAAGTCTCCCGTATAGCCCAACTGATTACCTTTGAGTTTGCCTTTGGTTCAACCGGCTCCTTACTCAACACATGAGATTTGGGGAGTTTTGAGTCTGTCAATTTCGGTGGGTTGTTTCCAAGCTTCTCTTTGCTCTCTTTTTCATCATTACAGCTCTAAGGATGAAACAAATATTACAGGAGAAAATGCAGGATTCGTTATTGGATCATTGTCATGTCTTGGGGGTATGATATTTGACCCTCTTAACTTTCTCATTCATCCTTATTCACAATTCATTCAGGATTACCTGTAATCATGGTAGCATCCACATTAATGTAGAAGTGTTTAGAAACATATTTTATTCTTAATTATATTAAAAGTAACTCCAAAATGGCACAATACATTAATTACCATTCATTTCTATTGGGCACAAAATAATCTGAAAGGCAGCCAGACATGAAGGAGACATTCATGCTATTTTTTGTGGGGTTTTAACACGTGCCTCCCATTCTTCGATTCACAAGGGGTGAATGTCATGAGTTAGAAGGGGCCATCCTCTGACCACAAAACATTTAGACTCAGATACCAAGATGAAACAATGATGAGAAAAAGCTTCAAGCCTGCACACCCCAAAAATGTCAGTCTTCTATCTATAGACTTATTACCTTGGAGTCTGCCCTTGGGTCACCTGGTTCCAGACCTGGCACACAAGATTTGGACAGTTCTGATTCAAACAATTTCTGTAGATTGTCGCAAAGCTTCTCACTACTCTCTTTTTCATTGTTTAAGCTCTGAAGTATGAACGAAACAAAGTAGATTCATTAGGGTGACATTCATGTACTGTTTTTTGTTTCAAGACGTCGCCGTCAACAAAACAAGTCTTACAGACACCAGTTTTGTCGTACCTGGACTACTGCTCAGTCAAATTATGGTCAAATTCTGGCCGCCACAAAGAGGGACATAGGCAAATTACAGTTGGCCCAGAACAGAGCAGCAGGGCTGGCCCTTAAATGTACACGGGGAACTAACATCAATAACATGCATGTCAATCTCTCCTGGCTCACAGTAGAGGAGAGGTTGACTGCATCATTACCGTAATTTCCAGACTATAAACCGCTACTTTATTCCCACGCTTTGAACCTCGCGGTTTATACAATGACGCGGCTAATTTATGGATTTTTCCCGCTTTCACTGAGTACCGTCACATAATGCCGTGTTTCGTTAAAGCCTATTTATTTTTGTTACAAGCCGTGTTTTGTTTAAAGACTGTGTAAAGTTCATTTGTTTCAATGTACCGGTAGGCACCTGCGGCTTATAGACATGTACGGCTTATTTATGTACAAAATACATATTTTTTAATAATTCAGTGGGTGCGGTTTATATTCAGGTGCGCTTAATAGTCCAGAAATTAAGGTACTTGTCTTTGGGAGAAGTATTAACATGCTGAAAGCACCGAGCTGTCAGTTTAAATGCTCAGACACCCATGCATACCCCACAAGACATGCCACCAGAGGTCTCTTCACAGTCCCCATGTCCAGAACAGACTATGGGAAATGCAAAGTACTACTGGATGTTGCTAAGAGATAGATGAGAGGGGTTGAGTGGAGCTGAAGGGTGGGACTAAAACAAAACACAAAGATAACTAATGTAAAATATATTGTGTTTGTAAAATGTATATACACTGCTCAAAACAATAAAGGGAACACTTAAACAACACAATGTAACTCCAAGTCAATCACACTTCTGTGAAATCAAACTGTCCACTTAGGAAGCAACACTGATTGACAATAAATTTCACATGCTGTTGTGCAAATGGAATAGAAAACAGGTGGAAATTATAGGCAATTAGCAAGACACCCCCAATAAAGGAGTGGTTCTGCAGGTGGTGACCACAGACCACTTCTCAGTTCCTATGCTTCCTAGCTGATGTTTTGGTAACTTTTGAATGCTGGCGGTGCTTTCACTCTAGTGGTAGCATGAGACGGAGTCTACAACCCACACAAGTGGCTCAGGTAGTGCAGCTCATCCAGGATGGCACATCAATGCGAGCTGTGGCAAGGTTTGCTGTGTCTGTCAGCGTAGTGTCCAGAGCATGGAGGTGCTACCAGGAGACAGGCCAGTACATCAGGAGACGTGGAGGAGGCCGTAGGAGGGCAACAACCCAGCAAGGAGGAGCACTGCCAGAGCCCAGCAAAATGACCTCCAGCAGGCCACAAATGTGCATGTGTCTGCTCAAACGGTCAGAAACAGACTCCATGAGGGTGGTATGAGGGCCCGACGTCCACAGGTGGGGGTTGTGCTTACAGCCCAACACCGTGCAGGACGTTTGGCATTTGCCAGAGAACACCAAGATTGGCAATTTCGCCACTGGCGCCCTGTGCTCTTCACAGATGAAAGCAGGTTCACACTGAGCACATGTGACAGACGTGACAGAGTCTGGAGACGCCGTGGAGAACGTTCTGCTGCCTGCAACATCCTCCAGCATGACCGGTTTGGCGGTGGGTCAGTCATGGTGTGGGGTGGCATTTCTTTGGGGGGGCCGCACAGCCCTCCATGTGCTCGCCAGAGGTAGCCTGACTGCCATTAGGTACCGAGATGAGATCCTCAGACCCCTTGTGAGACCATATGCTGGTGCGGTTGGCCCTGGGTTCCTCCTAATGCAAGATAATGCTAGACCTCATGTGGCTGGAGTGTGTCAGCAGTTCCTGCAAGAGGAAGGCATTGATGCTATGGACTGGCCCACCCGTTCCCCAGACCTGAATCCAATTGAGCACATCTGGGACATCATGTCTCGCTCCATCCACCAACGCCACGTTGCACCAGACTGTCCAGGAGTTGGCAGATGCTTTAGTCCAGGTCTGGGAGGAGATCCCTCAGGTGATCATCCGCCACCTCATCAGGAGCATGCCCAGACGTTGTAGGGAGGTCATACAGGCACGTGGAGGCCACACACACTACCGAGCCTCATTTTGACTTGTTTTAAAGACATTACATCAAAGTTGGATCAGCCTGTAGTGTGGTTTTCCACTTTAATTTTGAATGTGACAAATTTGATTTCCATTGATAATTTTTGTGTGATTTTGTTGTCAGCACATTCAATTATGTAAAGAAAAAAAGTATTTAATAAGAATATTTAATTCATTCAGATCTAGGATGTGTTATTTTAGTGTTCCCTTAATTATTTTGAGCAGTATATATATATATATATATATATATATATATAAACATATGGGGGACTGGAAATCATGCAGTCAATTACATTGATGGAAGCTACAATCTGCAATATTAAAGCTGCTCTACCCCCTAAAAATGTTTATAAAATAAACGCACAGTACTACATAGAGCCATGACTACATGGACCTCTATTCCACATCAACTAACTCAGTTAAGCAGTCAAATCAACAACAAAAAATGTTAAGATAAAACTACACCTTATGGAACAGTGCGGATTGTGAAGAGACAGACACACACTACTATACACTTTAATATTGCTGTATTATGGATTTTGTATTTTACACTGAAAAAAATATATATAATCCCAACATGTGTGTTGGGTCCCATGTTTCATGAGCCGAATAAAAGAACCCAGAAATGTTCCATACGCACAAAAAGCTTATTTCACAAAATAATGTTGCATCCATCCATCTGACCAGTGGCATATCAAGAAGCTGATTAAACAGCATGATCATTTTACAGGTGCACCTTGTGCTGGAGCCAATAAACAGCTACTAAAATGTGCCGTTGTCACACAACACAATGACCCAGATGTCTCAAGTTGACAGAGCGTGCCATTGGCATGCTGACTACAGGAAGGTCCACCAGAGCTGTTGCAGAGAATTTAAATGTTAATTTTTCTACCATAAGAGAAATTGACATTCATTTTGCCTCCAATGTCATTTATGGTATGGACAGTGAACTAAATTGCAGTTTATCAATGGAAATTAGAATTCAGAGATACCGTGCCATTTATCTGCTGCCATCACCTCATGTTTCAGCATGAAAATGCAAGGCACCATGTCACAAGGATCTGTACACAACTCCTGGAAGCTGAACATTCCCCAGTTCTTCCATGGCCTGCATACTCACCAGACATGTCACCCATTGAGCATGTTTGAGATGCTCTGTACCAACAAGTACGACAGTGTGTTCCAGTTCCCGCCAATATCCAGCAACTTTGCACAGTCATTGAAGAGGAGTGGGACAACATTCCACAGGACACAATCAACAGCCTGATCAACTCTATGTGAAGGAGATGTGTCGTGCTGCATGAGGCAAATGGTGGTCACACCAGATACTGACTGACTGGTTCTGATCCACGCCACAATCTTTCTTTTTAATGCTACTAACAAGTGCATGTCTTTATTCCCAGATATAGATTAGGGCCTAATTAATTCATTTCAATTGACTGATTTCCTTATATGAATTGTAACTCAGTAAAATATTTTATATTGTTGCATTTATATTTTCGTTCAGTATAGATATGTTGTGGTATAGTGTGTCATGTACTGTTTTATTTTGTATGTAATTGCCGCTTGTTTGGACACCAGGAAGAGGAGCAGCAGCTAATGGGGATCAGTAATAAAATACTCCCCACCACCATCGACTCACAAGGGACAAATCTCACGAGGCGCTTCCTTTCCCTTTGTCTTGTCTCCTTGAGCTGAAGGAAGCTAGCTAGCTAAGTAACCCTACATCAGAGCCAAGTATTTAGGGGAGAAAACATGTATGGCTCCGCACTACACTAAATTAGTTTATCCATCCACTTGTATACTTGTCAAACTTTACCCGAAATGTTCGGAGGGCGTCTTCATAGGCCTTTACCAGTGCGGAGTCGTCAGTAGCCACAGCTAAAGACACGTTATCCTACATCAAAACAGTAACAACATACTTTACGTTTTAACTTCGTAATAATAAGTAGCTAGCAATGGATGTTAGCTATTAACTTTCTCAGTGGTTAACTGGCTCATCATCAGCTTGGTTGAGATTGTAACGTTAGTTAGCTAGTAACTTAACGTTATGCGATAAAACCCTTACCTCGACTCCTTCACATCGGAAAACAATACTTTCATAATATTCATCCATTACTAGCTAGTTGAATTAAACACACGTGTTAACTTGTTATAGTTTTCGTGACATTAGGCCATTGTCAATGTTAGTAGCAAACACTTTGATTGTGCAGCGTTCAAAACACCTGGGAACTCGGAAATATCCGACTTCAGTGTGTTCAAGATAACTACAAACGTGGGGAAAATGAGTTTTGAACCGTCATCCAACTTGGAATTCCAAGTAGGAAACTATGGCATCTGTCTAGAGCACCGACTTGAAGGTCATAATTTGACCACGTTTTTTTCCCGAGTTCACAGTTAGGCTACATTAATGTAGCGTTCATGACAACTGGGAACTCGGAAAAATACGGGGTCAAATCATGACGTCAATGATCTTGTCGGAAAGTCAGAGTTCTGGTTGGCACTCAATATTAATTACCGTGTTAGGATAACCATAGTGAGTTCCACAGGGTGTCTTTCCATGCACCCCAGATGAAGAACGCGAGACCTCTGTATTACAAGCTGCAGGTCTACCAAAATTACTTCTTAATTGGTTTTTTTTTAAAGCACGCAATTCCCCCCTTATAATCAGATTCCGTTCGGAATGGACTTGGGCAGAAGATTAGAACGTTCCCTTTCATCTGTGACTAGAGTTTCACACCGATATGAGTTCAGAAATTCGGGGCCCAGAAATACTAACGATCAAATATAGGCTAAGCAGTCACATCTATTTGTTAATAACATAATCCGCCGATTTATCAAGGAATTGATCAACTGCTACAAAGTTGACAGTGCATGACATCTTCACCAAGAGAAGAAGAACATCGATAGACTAGATTGTATTTGCGGACTAGTGTGCTATAATTTGATTTCATCACAACTGCGCTATTCACAGCTCAAGATAAGCCTTTCCAGTCGCTTGACAATTTATGATATAAGCCTATCAAACCTGAACTACACTACTGCAGTATCAAGTAGTGGTTGCTAATTGTCCCCATTGTCTATTTGGTTTACATTCATTTAGCGTGAAACGCGTGATTTCAGAATTGGGAGCAGATCAGGGAACAAATCAGCGAATGTCTCCAAACCGGGCCACACTTGATACTGTGTAAAGCGCGACTAGTCTGAATCAATATCAGTCTTCGAGAGTGTAGATATTCAATTGGCCACTAAAC
Source organism: Oncorhynchus clarkii lewisi (assembly GCF_045791955.1). Taxonomy (NCBI): domain Eukaryota; kingdom Metazoa; phylum Chordata; class Actinopteri; order Salmoniformes; family Salmonidae; genus Oncorhynchus; species Oncorhynchus clarkii. Next base: position 56,585,959 of record NC_092151.1, on the reverse strand, counting down.
GGCGCTCCACGCTAAGAAGAATAACGTTTTATTATAGCCTCACTGTACATACGGCTTTCTGATCACTGTTCTAGCACTCTCATTAGGTACATGTTTAAGCAAACAATGAAAGTTTTGAGCCAATATGACTATTAAAATATGTAGCCCCTGGAGTTGAACAATAACATGAGGTTTATTTAAAAGTTGTATATTTATACAAATTAGTAAGCAGTCTACTTTATCTATATGGATTTCATCTGCAGAGTATCTGCATTATCTGCAGAAATGTGGCTTTTTCGGTACAATGTGAGACCTTGGTCTTGGTCTCATGACACAATTCAGCATAAGGGGGTGACAGTAAGAGTTGCAACTTGTTACAACATGTTTTGTTTAAACTTGCAGTTTCCTTGCGATGCAGCACAGAATCCACTGAGGGGCGACTCGTGGTGAGCAATCTCATGTGAAACCCCACTGTTCTTTCTTACAATCACCATACTGTATAGAACAGGCCTTAAAAACATATAATTGAAAACTGTTCCCGAGAGTATTGGCTAACATGTAAACCTATAAGTATTGGATGCTATAGGCCAATGCACACATAATAACAATGTAATAAGCATTCATAGGCCCATACAGTAAGTAGCCTTCAGTATCATGCAACATATGGATTGGAAGAAGTTATAATTGAGATGAATGGAGTAGCCTAGTTTACCTGTCTGTCTGTAAAGTGAGATTCCGTAACAGATAGGATAACGCAATCCACGAATAGATCCTGTGACTGCAGATGTAATTTGCCACGGTGGAACTAGAAACGATGTATAGGTGATGAGAGTTCCAGGTAGCTGAGTTCACTGCAGAAATTCGGTCACATTCTAGTAGAAGATAGACGACTTTCAGACAAAAAAAGGTAGGGGAGCAGATACCCCAAGCAAATGTCATTTAACTGTCTGGGCGCATCTTGGTTACACAGTACAGTACTATGGGCTGATTGCTGCACGTGGTTTAACAAGAGGGAGGCTAGGTGCTATGGTAACAAACATGGATGGTAACAATGTATCCCTCTCTGCAAACTCCTCCGACTGCGGTGAAATCAACCAACGGACTTTGTCACAATGTTATTTTTGGCATAAAAACAATTGCATTAAGTTTTGTATTGAAAAATGTAATGGAACAATATAGCTTATGTTAAATTAAACATACTTTCATAGACATGATCACAGTGACGACCCCAATATGAAGAAATACGCAGCAATGGAGAAGCTAAGGGAATTAATTCCGTTGCACACCGTAGAAGTAAACAAATTGATACTGAGCGAGGAAGGTGGGGGATTCTCTGAGACATCCCACGTGGGTCCCCGAAATGTGTTGGCGTAAACAGCCAATGGTTGAAAAGAGTAGGGATTCCATGTATACCAATGAACAAATCAGGAAAGTAGCGACTGAGTAACACCACGCCCATTACGAGAGTGGATATAACCATTGAGTTTCGCACGATTGTGTCAGAAACCACTGAGCCATAGACAGGAGCACTATTACAAGGACTTTGCAATTCAACAACGAGCGAGTTTACGCTGAAACACTGCAAGTTAACCTATACCATATTGGATTACTTCATTGACACGGACGTTCTGCAAACCTCGATTCGGGAATATACTCATTGGAGATTATCCTGAATAACCTTGTGGATTATACAATTACGGATTTCAATATGACTCTGGAGGAACTCGTTGGATGCAATATCACTGAGAAAAAGTAAGTTCCTTGTACATTTGTCGCTCATAATAGCCGACACCTTGCTGCAACATAGTGTGCATTGAGAATAGATGGTTTGGCAGTGAACCGTGAAGCACATATAGCCTCAGTACTGAATTCACCAGGTGTTAGTAGCCTATTCTCAATTGTGGTGCATAACTAACATAATTTATTTTTCTTAAAGAATGGAGACCGTGAATCAAGCACTAGAAGAGCTGCTGGTGGCAGCGCAGCAACAAGACTGCCTGACTGTGGGAGTCTACGAGTCTGCAAAGCTGATGAATGTGTAAGTACATTATTGACCATTCTATCCTATGATTGACCATTCCATAATATGAGTCAATGGTGCATAGCTGCAAGCATGACACGCATTGCAAGACTTTTGTCTGCGAATGTATCTATATTTGATATGCAGAACAGATCATTAATGTACTATTCCCTTTCTTTCTGCAGTGATCCTGACAGTGTTGTGTTGTGTGTTCTGGCGACTGACGAGGATGTCATTCCACTGCAGATTCACTTCACGCTCATCCAAGCCTTCTGCTGCGACAACGACATCAACATACTGCGTGTCTCCGGCATGAGTCGCCTCGCTCAGGTTCTTGGCGAGCCAAGCACCGCTGACAGCAACGGCAACGAGCCCAATGATCTGCACTGCATCCTTGTCACTGTAAGTACATCCTCCTATATTCTTATTTTGATTACATTGAACGGGCAATAGGCCTTATGCGTAGTTGTTCATTTTGAATACATCGAAATGATCAAATCATCACAATTTCCTAATTCAAGACATTCCTGACGATATCTCTCCTCCTTTTGCCTACAGAACACCCAGTGCCAATCTCTGAAATGCCAAGCGTTGCAGGATGTCGGCAACTACTGCGAGGAGAGTCGCTGCAAGAACCAATGGGTACCTTACCTGTCCCTGCAGGAGCGCTGAACTAATGACCCTCGCTGAGAAACGTGAAAGCGATGAAAACAAGTGAACAAGTCGTCATTCTTCCAGAATCAGAAAGGCGTTCAAGAAGGGGCATCGTCGACATGCCTGTGTTTGCCTGCCCTGGGCCGCTATCCAGTGACGGAGATGAGCATGCGAAGGTTCCGATGGACAATGCGCATACAACCATGACGCATCTGACCCCGCTCTCTTCCTTCGCGGAAAGGAACTGTGTCGGCGGGAGTGGGGCGTAGGAACGAACTGTAGAGAAATCTCGCTGCTGTTTGCCCAGCCATGTTGGAACAACCGGCGGGGGCGGTTGCATCGCGTGGGAACGGACTTGCAGTTTCGTTATTTGAGAGGAGGGACAAAGCAACTGTATCAATGAGAATACAGACTTGAAACTGAGTTTAACCCTATGCTTTCTGACGTGGAAGTCAGTGTGTTTATGATCAAATGCAATGTGAATGACTGCAATGCTCTACAGTTGGATGTTATGAGTAACAGTGCAATGCAGAAGTCTTCAGAGCAACAATGCCTATGGGTTGTTATTGTGTAAGAGATATCGATAGGGTATTGTGTAAAATATTTTTGATAGAGTATTCTGGTTACACTCATAGCCAGGTGGCTGCCTGTTAAGAGGGTCAAAAACAATGTAACAATGTAACAATGCCACAATGTTACCATGTATTGATTTATTTGACATTGACACAATTTACTAATGTATTGCCATTATTTAAGTTGAACAGAGTAATATATAACAGTGAAATGCATTGTTGAATAGAATGTTAAACTTATTTGAATAAATGATTGAACTGAAATTGAATTCTCTGAGTGCTTTATCCTATGGGAAAGGGGGCGTTGCCGAGGTGTGCTTTGGGTGCTGTTTCAGTGTTCTCCAACATTGTTTCTGGTAACCTAGGCCTACTGTACAGTATTGCACATATATGAACTTCACTCCAGCTGGGAATCAATCAGACAGTAATTAACCTATTGGATTATAAGGAACCAATTCAGAGTATTTTATGTTCACCCGTGTCCTGTCTATAATGTACACATGGAATCAGCAACACTTCCTAAAACAGTTCCAATACTTTACTTATACTTGATACCATTTCAACTTTACAGCCATGAATGAAAACCTGCATCAGAATGTAGCCTATATACTCTTTTTCCAAGGCTGGAGTTTTAAATGACACCCAGCCTAATGCATATGAACTAATGTCTTGCTATTTCTCACCAAGATGTAGGCTTCACAACACCATTATTAAATGCAATCTTGTACTTTCATACACATTGTTGAGATACACTGTTTGCTTTAGGCCAGACAGTAGCTTTCTGATGCTGTGATGCATCCACAGTAGCCTACAGTTTGATATCCAGAGAGCCTTCATCACTCAAATGCCATGCACGGGTAGTTGGAAGCATCTAAGCTCTCAAATCTCGAATCGGTCTACGTAAAGATTGAATCCTTTCACCTGAGTTTCTTGTGCAATTCGTGTAAAAAGACAGGTCAAACCTAGTTTCAGTTATGGGTCTTTTGTTGTTTAAAAAGACAAATAGGAACCAACCAAACAGGTGGGCTGTACTGTAGTTTCAAACAGATTTTTCCTTCACAATAGGCCCCCAATGAGACACTAACTGAAAAAAAGGATTGCAGCATGGCTCGTGGTATATTCTCCTTCCTTATACTGTTGACGGCACTTATCCTCTTTCAAAACCCCTTGTGCAAACAAACAGAGTGTATCAAGATCTGGGTGTACAGATAGCTGAGGGTGCAGACCCGTCTCCTGGCTTTACTGGTAACTACTTCACATCCTGGATGGCGGCCAGCACTGTTGTGACACCCTGCCCCGGAACAGACTGTGACTCCATATGGGCCCAGAAATGCAGTATACTTCCTTGACTTGGCAGTTGTCCTGGACCTTTCGTGTGCCTAGGGTACAGCTTAGTCCTAGAAATGGTCACTAACGGCAGTTCACTCAATCTATTGTTGGCCTGTCTGGGACACAGGTAACAGACAGTTGGCTGATCTAGATAAGGCTTAAGGTTTGAACTACGATAGGTTGGTACATCGGAGAGACAAGGGTGCCACTGGGTTGAGCTGTAGCCTAGTAATGATGTTGTAATAGGCAAATAAGTCCAAATCTAGGTGGTTTAAGGGGAGGGAAACAAGCTTATCTGGACATCTACAGTCCAAAATCTACATACTGCAGGCAATACTACACTGAGTGTACAAAACATTAAAAACACCTTCCTAATATTGAGTTGCACCCTATTTTGCTCTCAGAACAGCCTCAATTTGTCGGGGCATGGACTTTACAAGGAAAGCGTTCCACAGTTATGCTGGCCCATGTTGCCTCCAATGCTTCCCACAGTTGTGACAAGTTGGCTGGATGTCCTTTGGGTGGTGGACCATTCATGATACATACGCATGGGAAAATGTTGAGTGTGAAAAACCCAGTAGCATTGCAGTTCTTGACATACTCATACCGGTGCGCCTGGCACCTACTACCATACCCCGTTCAAAGGTACTTAAATATTTTGTCTTGCCCATTCACCCTCTGAATGGCACACATATACATGCATGTCTCAATTGTTTAGGCTTGAAAATGATTATGTAACCTGTCTCCTCACCTTCATCTACACTGATTGAAGTGGATTTAACAGGGGACATTAATAATGGTTCATAGCTTTCACCTGGATTCACCTGGTCAGTCTATGTCATGGAAAGAGCAGGTTTTTCTAATGTTTTGCACACTCAGTGTATGACCTCTGATACACCTTTTATTATACGTATACAGTACATACAGTACCATTAAAAAATTAGGACACACCAACTAATTCAAAGGTTGTATTTTTGTTTGTTTTTTACAATTTTCTACATTGTAGAATAATATTGAATACATCAAAACGATGAAATAGCACATATGGAATCATGTAGAAACCAAAAAAGTGTTAAACAAAGCTAAATATATTTTTTTGTTTTAGAATCTTTTAAGTAGCCACCCTTTGCCTTGATGACAGCTTTGCACACTCTTGACATTCTCTCAACCAGCTTCATCTGGAATGCTTTTCCAACATTCTTGAGTTCCCACATATACTGAGCACTTGTTGGCTGCTTTTCCTTCACTCTGCGGTCCAGCTCATGGCAAACCATCTCAATTGGGTTGAGGTTGTGTGATTGTGGAGGCCAGGTCATCTGTTGCAGCACTCCATCCCTCTACAATTTGGCCTTATAGCCCTTACACAGCCTGGAGGTGTGTTGGGTCATTTTCTTGTTGAAAACAAATGATAGTCCCACTAAGCGCAAACCAAATGTGATGGCATATCGCTACAGAATGCTGTGGTAGCCATTCTGGTTAAGTATGCCTGGAATTCTAAATAAATCACAGACAGTGTCACCAGCAAAGCACCCCCACACCATCACACCTCCTCCTCCATGCTTCACAGTGGGAACCACACATGTGGAGTGTCACGCCCTGACCATAGAGAGCCCTTGGTTCTCTAATCTAAAACCACTGTCACTGCACTTGCAGGTTTCTATCAGTGAGGTTGGGGAATCCTGTCCAGACAAAATAGAAGGGGATAGACAGGGAGAGAAAGCGAATCGTGAAAGAAGCCCTAGTAGTAGGTGTGCGGTGGGATCATTGGTCTCTCACACACACACACACACACACACACACACACACACACACACACACACACACACACTATAATTAGGTCACTATGGCAACCACAGATCAGTGTCCGAGACTAAACAGGCCCCAAACTGGTGTGATAAGGCTTTAGAATAGACTGTGTCATTTATCCCTGCAGCACGTTGTACATGTCGGAAGGAGTTACATGTAACCAATGATACCATGAACAGGAGCCCTATAGTAGTGGTCCTGTGCGGCTCAGTTGGTAGAGCATGTCGCTTGTGTTGCCAGGGTTGTGGATTTCGATTCCCATGGGGGGCTAGTATGAAAATGAATGTACTCACTGGATAAGAGCATCTACAAAAATGTGAAATGTAATTCTGGGATGGCTTTTGCCATAAACACTTACTCTCTATCAGAAGAGCATGTGGTTTAGAGCGTAAAATGGAATCCAGTGTGTGGCTCCAAGATATACAACATACCTGTGTTCTGGCTGTCTTGCAACCAGACAGACATCAAACAAATGTCACAGAGTTTTCCATGTGTGTGTGTGTGTGAGAGAGAGAGAGAGAGAGAGAGAGAGAGAGAGAGAGAGAGAGAGAGAGAGAGAGAGCGAGAGAGCAATATTCTCTCGTCTCAACATTTGCAAAAATATTGATTGCCATTTTGTGGACATCATTCCTGGCCATTATTACAGCCAGAATTGAATCTCCCTTCTAGCTTTTAAGATGTATTGGAATACATGAGGCAAGCACATGAGAGACTGTATATGTCTCATTCTGTAGACATGTAAGATAAAGTTTTTGCACTAGAAAGCAACAATAATAGCTCTGGTAAATCTTAAAACAGACTTTCATGCATTCCTTAAATAGAAGGCATATTTTTTGTTACAGAAACAGAGGGCTATTTTCGAAGTCTTCATTCTCATAGCATCATGCCCAGATCTATTGCTGCTCTGTTTTTATGGAGTGAGATGGCCACATACACACAATGCAGCTCGGTAAAGTGTGCGTCACATTGCCATAGAAACGGGAAGGGGTAGCCAGAGTATCTTTACTGGCTCGTTATCAAGTGTTTCTAGTCTTTATCTTTGTTAAATAATGAGTACAACCTGAACCAATCACACTTGGCTAAAGTTGGATTTGAGACATTGGATGCTGCATCACAGTCACAGGAAGATGATCAGTCATAGCAAAATTGAGAATTTCTGGTGCTGAGAAATGTGGCAGGTTTTTTGAAGAAAAAATTAATAAATCACGCCAATTATATTCGCGAACGACAACGTTATAATACTGTATATTATTTAGAAGGCACTCAGGACAGGGAAACACTCGTTATTTTCTCCAATGTCACATATTTGTTATTGCTGTTTAATTACACATCATCACCACGACACGGTCTGGGTCACTCATGAGAAAACGAGAATCTCCTACGATTTCCGCCTAGGTTCTGTGTCGTGCGCGTCGTGCTTGGCAGCAGCGCCGCTGGAATGCAAAGAATGCGGACCGAGCGGCTCGTCTTGACGGGAAGTGCGCTCGAGTAGGTTTTTCAAACGGTTAATTTGCATAGCCAGTGTGGCGCTCTTTTCCAGAGCGAAGTCAGGTAGGCAGGCTGAAGACACACTCGCGTTCACTTTTGCACACACAATGGAGCTAAATAAAAGATAATTTAACATAAGAACTTATATTATAAAATGCAATAAAACTATTCAGTGAAGCAGCAGATGACTGTATGATTGGGAATAATCATGGGTGCAAATGCCATATTTCGTTACCTAATTCAACCGATAATAATAAACACCGAGCTCTGTTGACATAGCTATGCAGCTTTCACTCAACAACTTTTAAGGATTTTACATTTTGTGATCTTCACTTCAAAGTTGTTTTCGCGGGTCACAAAAAGCAAAATTAGCATGACACGAGCTGAATTAAATGTCAAAGGCTTTGAGAATAAACAGCTTGGTATAAGCACAGTGCAACAGAACAGTGTCATTTCACAGAGATACACATGTTTTCATGAGAAATCTAGAAAAGAACAGGAATTTCAAATACATTGCCAGTGCTTGGTTTGGCTGGAAGCATGTAGAGCACATGGCCAGCAACCTCTGTGTCTTGTTTTTTTAGCAGTCAAGTGATGGTTTGCTGCTAATGGGCCTCTGTATGCCTATGTAGATATTCCATTCAAAATCTGCCATTTCCAGCTACAATAGTCATTTACAACATTAACAATGTCTACACTGTATTTCTGATCAATTTGATGTTATTTTAATGGACAAAAAAATGTGTTTTTCTTTCATAAACAAGGACATTTCTAAGTGACCCCAAACTTTTGAACGGTAGTGTACATTTTTTAACGCTAAGCTATTTTTCTGGAATTTGTCTTTCAGCATAAAAATAACTGACCTTTCCTCCACCAGTGAATCAACAACGGTGAACAAGCAGCACTTTAGGTATTTTGTCTTTGTATTGCCTAATCCTTATGATAATAGATAATGACTACGAAAGCTCAGGATTTGCAGTCAGATTGGTAACTAAATCACCCTGCCTGGTCTAAGTGGGTTGATTGCTACTTACAGGCATGATCATAAATATTTCAGTAATGGACTATCAAATATTACATTATGTTGCATGTTTTCTCAAATGTTAGAGTGAAAACCTTGTAAAATGTAACTTTGCCACCTGGCAAACAGGTTAATAACTTGTAGCTACACAATTCCCTTCCATTCATGGTCCCCTTTCTTATGCGCTAAAGGGTCATCACTGAGGAAAGCCTGCAGGATGAGGAGGACCACAAGGCAGGTCCTCCGGAAAAAGTGAGGCCACATTTGCCACACGCAGCATTTGCCAAAGCACTTTTGATTTAGTTTAATGAAAAATATTGTCGCCAAAGTAAAAAGAGGGCCAAAGTACTGTTTTTTTAGACCGATTTGCATCACGAATTGTCAACTCTCGCACAATTTATCTGTCCTTCACATCCGAGTTCTTCACATTCGAGTGTTTCTGCAGGCGCTTTGTGTATCTTGACCAATCAGATTCACGGAAATCGCAGGTCATGTGCGGGCAGGGCACAACCCACAAAGATCGAGGCGCGCTGTCCGCTTTCCTCTGGTATTTATTTAGCAAGAGTGATAATAAATCACTCACGACAGACACAAGCAAAAATTATTTCATAAATGTAGCAGCCTATACACCTAAACATTAGCGATCTGATATGCTATGTTGCATGGAAACTAGACCATTTTTAGTCTGATCAACTGTAGGCCACTAACAACAGCAGCTGCATAGTCAAGGCTACTATGCGCCCTGTCCTTCTGGCCAGGGTAAACTTGGGCTGAATACCTAGACTTTTTTAATACAAAATGATTAACTGGAATTAATCAATAAACACAATAGCTGACACAGACTGAGTTACTTTTCAATTAGGCCTACAGTTGCATAGGACAGGACTACACGATACAAACCTGCATAAAGTAAGCTCAGCGATGTGAGTTTTATTGTCCAATCATGCTGTTTTGGTGTCCACATTACTAACAAACTATCATGGTTCAAACACACCAAGACAGTTGAGAAGAGGGCATCAGGAGACTAAAAAGATTTGGCATGGGTCCTCAGATCCTCAAAAGGTTCTACAGCTGCACCATCAAGAGCATCCTGACGGGTTGCATCACTGCCTGGTATGGCAACTGCTCGGCCTCCGACCGCAAGGCATTACAGAGGGTAGTGCATATGGCCTAGTACATCACCGGGGCCAAGCTTTCTGCCATCCAGGACCTCTATACCAGGCGGTGTCAGAGGAAGGTACGAGAAATTGTCAAAGACTCCAGCCACCTTAGTCATAGACTGTTCTCTCTGCTACCACACGGCAAGCGGTACCGGAGCGTCAAGGTCCAAGAGGCTTCTAAACAGCTTCTACCCCAAACCAAAAGACTCCTGAACATCTAATCAAATGGTTACCCAGACTATTTGCATTGTCCCCTCCTCTTTTACACTGCTGCTACTCTCTGTTATTATCTATGCATAGTCACTTTAATCACTCTACCTACATATACAGATGACCTTATTTACCTCGATTAACCGGTGCCTCCACACATTGACTCTGTACCGGTACCCCATGTATATGGCCTCACTATTATTATTTACTGCTGCTCTTTAATTATTTGTTGTTGTTTTTTCTTACTTTTTAGGTATTTTTCTTAAAACTGCATTGTTGGTTAAGGGCTTTTAAGTAAGCATTTCACTCACTGTAAGGTGTTGTATTCGGGGCATGTGACAAATAAAATTTGATTTGATTAGATTTTTTATATAGCACAAACAGATCGAAGACCAAGCTAACATTTGGCTGATTGTCAGAACAAAAAGAGTGAAACTTCAATGTACTTGAGGACTACTCTAGAAATGCTTAGTTTGGTACAGGAAACACCTTCCAGCCGGTGTCAATTTTGCTGTTATTCTGGCTGCACTTTTTGATGTGACTGTAAATTAGGCATAGTTGGCTAGCTAGCAAGCAAGGGATAAGAACGTTGCCAGCCAGTATGGCAATGGAACATTTAGAATAAATATCCATGGATACTGAACAAAAAGACTAAACGACTGGGAAGAACGTTGCCAGCCAGTCTCTGGCAACCGAACCTATAGAACGAACAACCAGCCGGCTTGGGTAGTAACCCTAGATTTGTGTCGGGAATATATCTTGTGGAAGGATGAAATAGTATGAATAAATTAATCAAAATAACGCTTTGAATGAAAATATGTCAATCATTATTTGAATATTTTGGTAACATGTAAAAGTGGTAATGCCCTTGAAGCCGTTGTTTAGAGGATATATTGGCACGGTTTTCATTTGTGCCTGATATCAAAATTAAAGAAAAGTTATGTTGCAAATTCAGCAGGCTATGGTGTGAAATAGGCTTGTGCAGTCTTTATTTTATTACTTATTTTTAATGCCGTCTTTGGCGTGCTTTGGTGTGCTTATCGAATCACAAGCACCCTTTTCCCACTCCTATCGTCCCTTCCCTTCTTCTATCTATGGAACAGCTTGTTGCGTTGTGGCTATAGACATTTAATCCATAGAAGGGGTTTGAAACCTCTAACCCTGGCAAATTGACTGTTAAACTCATGGGTACAGTAGCAATGGCTCGGCTGCTAGTCTTGACTTTAATGGGAACTACCATCTATGAATTACATGTCTATGGTTGGTTGCGGCTGTCAGTTTGCCTGTCGCAAATTTCAAAATACAATCATACGAAATACACATTGTTTGGAAAGCAAATTATGTCATTACTAAATGTGTAATGTAATAGACGTTATTTCTTTACACACAAAAAAACATTTGATTAATAAAATATTGAATCAGTCGTCTTCCTTAAATGAAGGGGATGATGACAGAAAGGGAGAGTATGATGGGTATGATGATATCTGATTTAATTGGTGCTCAACCTGCAGCTCAGACACTTAATTCAGGATAAATGGAGTTAGCCCTGAGTTAGCCTGCCCCGGAGCAGGTTAGTTCTGAAGGATCCGTTGCCATAGAAACTTACCTGGCTAAAAGGTGAGCCACTTTCGTGGTACCGGTTATCCCGAGTTGAACTCAGAGTTGACCAAAGTTACCTTGCTAACTCTTCAAACCTGGTTCATGGTATAGGGCTCAAATGTTTTTTGAAGGGGTGGTCTCTAGACAATTCTATCAGCCAATCAGGCTATATATGTAAATATATTCAAATATGTATCCACACGCTAATAGTCGGAATGAGCATTTCAGTGGCCCAAGGAAGCTCGGGGAAATCAATTATAATATTCATATATTAAACATTCACACACAGTGATTTATTAGATTTATTAGTGATGATTTAAAAATAAAATGTCTGCATGGGTGCTTTAAAATAATATGTCTGCATGGGTGCTTTAAAATAATATGTCTGCATGGGTGCTTTAAAATAATATGTCTGCATGGGTGCCTTAAGGGTGCTTAATACAGCAGTCCTTCCGTGGTTCTGAGTGCAGAAAAGTAGAGTCAGAGTATTCTAAAGTGTGTAGGATGGGAGAGACTGGCAGGAGACTTGCAAAGGGATACAGCTAAAAAGAGAAGTTTGGTTCTCTCTCGACACAGACAGACAGGCAGAGTTGGAGACATACTCAAGCATAGCCTTACGCCCAGTTTTTCTGACTTTTTTTAATGCTAACTCACACAAAACATAGAGGCTTGATCTGTGTGTGCAGCTGGGATGGCTCCCACCCACCCTACCACTGTGTCTGTCTGCCTGCTAGTCTGTCGGGGGAGGTCTGCAGCAACAGGAAATGTGGATTATAATTAATGGACATTTGTGTAGGGGTTGATACATTTTTCGTAAGGGAAAATCAAGTCTGAAATTTCTAAGTGGAAATTAAAGCCTTTTTAAACCTCAAATACACTACACATAAAAAATGTCCTGCATTGCAGGAATGTTCTCCTGTAAACAGGGTGATCAAATTAAGATCCTAAAAGCCAGCGCAGCCTACAGCACCGCTAACCTAGTTTAGTGCCAGACTAGGAGTCTGAGGTCACAGCAAAGCTGCGTATAAACAGAAATTAAAAGACACCAGGCGTGTTTTACGACCTCATGCCATCCTGCAATCTAGACCAAATCAAACAGGAGCTGCCAATGAATCCAACACTTTAATCTGACTAGGATCAATGCTTTGTTTCAACATTATAAACTGTAGCAGAGTAGCGATAAACTGGGCCTCAATTGCACACTGAAAGGAGGTTTACAGCAGATGCCAGTGAACAGAATATTCTCTCAGCCACTGCTGCATGGCGGTCATATCGGCATTAAGAGAATGGGGTTGAAACTGAAGTGTCAGGAAGTGAAGAAACAATGAGAGTTTATTTCGGTCCAATATTCCCCCCGAGCATGTAACAAGGCGATTATAATGTGGCGCATTGTTGAACTTGGTCTGACAGACTGACTGCGTCTGGAACCGTCCTTGCCCACAGGTTCAAGTTGACTCAAGATACAGAGGCTGCAAGGGCGAGTGGATAGTGTTTCGCTGTCTAGGGCAGGTCCCATAGCAACTATGCCAACAGCACACCAAACAGTCAATAAGCATGTTGTTTGACTTTCCCTTGTTAAACCATAGCTATAGTTAAGTCCCCTAGTCCCTCACTGATAAAAGAGCTAAGCATAATGATAATGAACCATGACTAAGCAGCAAGGCAAGTGCGTGAGCAAAACCACAGAACAAACACGTTATTGTCAACTGGCCAGGGTACTTGAGGTCAAATGACCTCAAGCTGTTAAACACTGTAAGATGATATATTTTAAGCGACTGCATGGTGGCAGAGAGATCATCCTATGGTAACTCATGAGGCCAGAGAGACCTTTTGTCATCTTAGCAGAGTCGTGGAATAGGCTTTGGACATGTGACCTCCTTCCAACGAGGTCTCCAAATGACACTGCTTGACCTGACACTTTTGATACCTACCTCCCTCACTGTGTCTGAAGCATCAGTGCCAATGAATAATGGGCTGGCTACCTTTGAAGTAAAATAAAGGGCCATTATTGTTTCGAAGGTGATGGTCGGGGATATTTTAGAAGTGCTTCAACCCCCAAAGCCATAAAAACAGCAAAGGTAACTCATAGCGTCAACGGAGAGTGCGAGTGTGTGAACCCTGCGATAATAGGATCTATTGTGCGACAAACACTTCTCACACAGAGAGACAATGCCTCGCTGTGTCTTCCAAGTCACAACAGCCACTCTGCAAAAACGGTGGAAAATGTTTTAGGAGCTGCCCTGAGGGCTCCCGGCCGACACACCGAAAAGCACAATAGCTGTGTTCATGGTCTCTGCACGCAGGCTCTACTGCAAGACAGGGCGGCTGCAGTCTGGAGCCACGCACGCTGAGCCCAGCTGACATCAAGCCAGCCTAGAAAAAAAAATAAACTACAGGAACAAGAGCCCTTTTCTTTCCAGCAAAGCCTTACTCTGCCCCATTTAATGTTGCTGACAGAATTAAATCTGTAAGACTCCAGCTATAAATAGCGGGCTGAGAGGACTATTTTTAGAAGGCTCTGGCTATATTTAAATGTAAAGGGAGTGGTACCCTCTTTAGACTGGGCCTTTTTAGACCAGAGGGATTTTTCAATTGACTCTTCCTTTTTTGAAGAAATTAAATCTTCCACTCAAGGTTATCCCCCCCTTCACCTCAAATGGCTACAGAGAAATGTGGCGACTCTTTTGTGTGCTGGCGAGTGCTAAATGGGGACTCAGTGCCTGTGAGGTGGCTGGGCCAGTGTAGAGCAGTAGCTCTTAATTACAGACCCACGTTAGGGGCCCCCAACCCATCTCCCCAACCTCTCCACCCCACTCCTTAACCCAACCACTCCCCACCCACCCAACTTTTCTTTATTCTGGAACCCAACATCATATTACCCTAATTCACAATCGATTGAACAACAGAGGGACATTTATTAAGGTTTGTCCATCTAATCAGAAGAATAACTTAACTGTTCTACTTTGTGAGGTGAACCTTGCGGTCGTCGTGTGTGTCCTTTCTGTGACTGACGATCCTTTGTGAAGAATATACAGTTTTGCATATGGAGATAATAATATCTCAACCAACAGATGGAAGTTTCAGTTCTCAAACGGAGAAGCCATGTTGCAGCCTATGCTGTGTATTTGCATCTCATGAGCTAGTCATCCTGAATTACTTGAGTTGAGTAAAATCCCGAGTCAAGGGGAGTTTTTGTTGGCCCATGTGGGGCCTCGGAGGGGGGGGGGGGGGGGGGGGCAGCCCTCACCACATGACTCAGCGGGGATGCCCAAGGTGTCCATGTAGGTAAACCCTGCTGAAGACAGCGCTTTGCATATTCACTGAGACACAAACCTTAGATTAACAACTGTGTCTGATGGGAATTATCTGTGGGACTTTCATGCTTTGTTAAGATTATAGAGCATTTGCTTACGGTATATAACCTCATGCCCTCACACACTCCCATAGGGATCCTATCACTCATTTACTATGTACCTTTTCAATTATAACGGACAAGAGGGAAGTTAGAGTCAAACCAATGGTAAGCCCAGGATCAGTTTGGGTTGTGTAGCTCATGATGGTTAAAGATAGGACTGGGGAACCATGAGCTGAACTGGAATCAGTTGTTCAAGGTGGGAAAGCAGCATGATCAGCTATCTCCCTACTGAATACCACAACAGGCCTTTTGCAGTATAATTAGGCAAACTAATGAGATAAGAATAAACAAATCCGACCTTTTGCATTTAGAATTTGAACAAATCCCCCTTTAACCATTGTAATCATATTCAGAAAAGCCCCAAAATGCTTTGTGGTTGTGTTTGTACACTGTACCCTACTGTTTACAATGTGTGTGTGTCAGTTTCTTTCTTCTTTCATCTAAATGGCTGTAAAAAAAAAAAGTTTTTAGCACAGTCATATCTTGGGTGGTCTCGTTAAGTGCGATGTACTGTAGCTGGCTTATTGCCCAGAAACATTTATTACGTTTATTCTTTGCTCCCAATCAATTATTAAATAAACTGTTGCAAGAGGAGAAAATCATACTTGTCCTGGTCCTGTGTGGCTCAGTTGGTAAAGCATGGCTCTTGCAATGCTAGGGTTGTGTGTTTGATTCCCACAGGGGACCAGTATAAAAATGTATGCTCTCACTACTGTAAGTCACTCTGAATAAGAATGTCTGAGAAAATGAAAATATACAGCAGGCTATTGCAAAACCCAATAGGAAGTGAGTTGAGTACCTACATGGCCACGTATCGCTCACCTGCACAAATGCTGTAGTCCTTTTATGACCTCACCATCCCATAAACATATGCTACTTTGCCTTTTAGGGCGCCAGTTAAATAGGGAATCATGTCATAAAAAAAGCCTAATAGAAAGCATGCCCACTTTCCGCTGGGCACAAGCTGGTTGAATTGTTTCAACATCATTTATCAACGTATTGTGACGTGGAATCTACTGTACAAAAGAAAATACATTGGATTTGAAAAAAGTCATAAACGTAAACTGTTGTTTTAAGGGTGACATTTAAACCGCAAGAATATGTCATCATTGTAACCAATTTTCAACATAGACAAACCTTGTATCAAAGATGTTGAATTTGTACCTTTGAAACAACGTCAGATCTTCAACGTTATATCCACTATCAAATAAGAAACAATCGCCTGGGCAGCGCCTACTGGAGAGTTGATCTACATCTATTAATTTGGTCTTCATTACCATGGCTGACCCATGGCTCCCCATGACAAACACAATACAATATAACTTTTGCAATATAGTAAATGGTCTATTAACTTGTTGACAAGTTATAAAATGGTATGTTGGATTCACGTCTCCAACTAAACCAAACATCTAAATTAAAGAATAGGATTAAGCCAGTGGCTCAGATGAAACTATCCTCCATTGTCAACCAAACACAATTCAATCATCTTTTTCTAATACAGTAAATAGCCTCAAGTTAAGGCTATCTTACTAACTAGTGTAACAGTATTTATTCATCCTTAAAATGAATAACACATCCATGGCCAAATGTTGACTTTAGCCTACTGCAGGGCTTCCCAAACTCGGTCCTGGAGACCCCAAGGGGTGCATGTTTTTTTGTTTGTTGCCCTAGCACTGCACAGCTGATTCAAATAATCAACTAATCATCAAGCTTTGATCATTTGAATCAGCTGTGTAATATTAGGGCAAAAACCAAAATGTGCACCCCTTGGGATCCCGAGAAGAGAGTTTGGGAAACGTTGGCCTACTGTAACTATGAATGTCTTCTTATCTGATCATAAAAAGTGTGCACGCAAAGGTCACATGTAACGGTTTTCTTGAGGTGAAGGAGAGGCGGACCAAAACGCAGCGTGGTTATTATTCATGTTTCTTTAATGAAGAAAACTATACATGAATAAACTAACAAAACAATAAACATGCGAAAACCTAAACAGCCCTATCTGGTGACAACAAACACAAAGACAGGAACAATCACCCACGAAACACTCAAAGAATATGGCTGCCTAAATATGGTTCCCAATCAGAGACAACGATAAACACCTGCCTCTGATTGAGAACCACTCCAGACAGCCATAGACTATGCTAGATACCCCCACTAAGCCACAAACCCAATACCTAACAAAACCCCAAGACAAAACACACCACATAAAAAACCCATGTCACACCCTGGCCTGACCAAATAAATAAAGAAAACACAAAATACTAAGACCAGGGCGTGACATCACAGCTCTGTGGAGACCTTCACAATTGCAATAATAATCTGTGCAGAGTCTTGGAACAGCATTGATCACTTTCACTATGTACTTTTAATGTAATCTCAACTGCAATCCAGGTCATTCGGTTTTGCTATTAGATGAAGCAAAGTGATAACACATTAATTTATTGTATAAATTCCCATTTGAACTTTGTTGTGCTTTTAAATGGTTGAAAGCGTGGTGATAACACATTTAGATGACAACTCAACCAAAAATCTGACATTGTTTTTCCATTGGAATTTGATTGTGCTTTTAGACAGTTGAAAGCATAGTGATAACACATTGGTAATTCAACAAACCTCTGGCTGTCTTTTTGAGTGGGTGAATAAAGCTTGAAATCTCACTGATCAACGTCTCAATCAAATATTACCAACATTTCCACTTTTAAATGACATGGTGTGCCCAGTGGGTTGTGATAGGTTTCTTTCCCTAGCAACAGGAAGCTTACTGCAGAAGCCACCTCCTGATTGCCTACTGTTTTGCACTCGCTGCATTATGGGTGAATTGTTTGGTTGTCATTGGTTCTCACAGTTGGAACCATTTCCTCATATTGTTCCTCTGTATTCTAATCATAAAGCCATTTTGAGAACTACATTCAACTACAATTTTGCAGGAGATGTGCAGGACATAGCACGCTAAAAAAAACTCACATCAACAATGAAAATAGATAAATGCTGTTTTGGTTTTGCTTTTGTCCTGTAACTCCAGAGGATGGAGTTGAGGTGACACTCAAAATAATCTGTGGGGTGCAGAAGTCACTGGAAGCCAGTTGGCCTCAACCTCAGGCTTCTGCGACTGAAGATAGGCCATTGTTTGCATTGCCATTTTCTTTGTCTAAAATGGCAGCCTAATTGAAAGGCACCAGTAAAACCAGGGGGAGCCCACAAAGTCATGAGGAGTGCTCGTCTGATCGCCCATCAGCCAATGTTTCAGTGAGAATCAAGGCTTTGTTTGGGTCCTCCGAATCAGAGTGGAGTTGAAAAAGACCTCAAGTGAGGCCAACCTTGATTCACACACAACACACACGCACCCATTCTCTCTCTCTCTCTCTCTCTCTCTCTCTCTCTCTCTCTTTCTCTCTGCAGCCACAATCAGGAGTCTGTGGGGGTGTAGTGGGATAGAGTTGGGCAGGGTGGGGTTTGGGTGTACAGTGATACAGAGGCAGCCAGGCTTGGAGAGGGAGTAGTGTGTGTTGGGATTAGCAGTGTAGCTGGAAAGAAAATGCATAAGGACGTGAGTAATGTGAAAGAGACCATGACGTTTCAGGCAGAGCCACGAGGCTCTGAATTGAGGTATAGCTTTCTCATTGGCATCAGTGTCTTCATTTGTTTAAGTGCTTGTGTGAACTGACTTTTGTATATTTTAAAGAATGAGAAATAATGAGCGCGATAGAGGGTGGAGGGGAGGAACGGTGTGACTAGCCACATAATGTACACACTTTGTCACTGAAATGTGCGTGAAGAAGAGAAAATATGCTTCTAATAGGCCTCTCCTCCCAATGAGCCACAAAGCACTTCACACAAACATACTGTACACAGTCCAAGATACTTGGTGCTTTCCTCACCACAGAGAAGGCACTAACTGTCTGAGCTGTAAATGTGATCATATCCAGAGTGCTGGAGAGTGACCAAAATAACATCATGTGACCCGTACCGCTTCACTATGTCAAAAAGACTTGCTCTTCTCATTTGCATCTGTGTTCTAATCTAGATGCAGTAATTCATTTTGAACGCAGATCAAAGGCACTGGAGCGTTCCTTCTGATTTCAGTGGTCTTCCCTTACTTAGAGGACTTTCATGCCTTTAGAAGGCGGTCGTTACTCAATGTGCCCTCATGCCTTTGTCACGTGACCTGACATGATAGTGTGTGAGTCAGATGAAATACTATTTACAGCTTTACCCCCAGTTCTAAAGCCTGTAATACTTTGTTCTTAGTGGTGTCTTTGTGAAGGAGTGGATAGCTCTGGCTGGTTTCCTCTTTGGGTAAATGATCGATTCGAGGCCATTTAGTGTTCACAAGGAGAACCTGATAAAAGGTTAACTGCATGACCTTTGCAGTGTGGTTACATATTTAGTGCGCCACACACACACGGACGCACACACACACATCACCAGTTTAGTTTAGTTTAGTTTATTAGGATCCCCATTAGCTACTGTACATGCAGCAGCTACTCTTCCTGGGGTCCACATAAAATGTACAAATACGGTGCATTCGGAAAGCATTTCCTTTTTCCACATTTTGTTAAATTACAGGCTTATTCCCCTCATCAATCTACACACAATACACCATAATGACAATGTGAAAAAAGGTTTTGTGTATCAACAAACAAACAAAAATGGAAATATCACATTTACATAAGTATTCAGACCCTTTGCTATGAGAGTCGAAATTGAGCTCAGGTGCATCCTGTTTCCATCGATCATCCTTGAGATGTTTCTACAACTTGATTGGAGTCCACCTGTGGTAATTTCAATTGATTGTACATGGTTTAGAAAGGTACATACCTCACTATATAAGGTCTTACAGTTTACATGTAAGAGAAAGAACCAAGCCATGAGGTCGGAGGAATTGTCCGTAGAGCTCCAAGACAGCATCATGCTGTTGGGATGTTTTTCAGCCACAAGTATTGGGAGACCAGTCAGGATCGAGGGAAAGATGAACGGAGCAAAGTACAGAGAGATCCTTGATCAGAGTGCTCAGGACCTCAGACTGGGGCGAAGGTTCACGTTCCAACAGGACAACGACCCTAAGCACACAGCCAAGACAATGCAGGAGTGGCTTCGGGACAAGTCTCTGAATGTCCTTGAGTGGCCCAGCCAGAGCCTGGACTTGAACCCGATCGAACATCTCTGGAGAGACCTGAAAATAGCTGTGCAGCGACACTCCTCATCCAACCTGACAGAGCTTAAGAGGATCTGTAGAGAAGAAAGGGAAAAACTCCCCAAATACAGGTGTGCCAAGCTTGTAGCATCATACCCAAGAAAACTCAAGGCTGTAATCGCTTGCCAAAGGTGCTTCAACAAAGTATTGAGTAAAGAGTCTGAATACTCATGTAAATGTGATATTTCATTTTTATAAATTTGCAAACATTTCTAAAAACCTGTTTTTGCTTTGTCATTATGGGGTGTTGTGTGTAGATTGATGAGGGATTCTTAAAATAAACATCTGTAACATAGGCTGTAACATAACAAAATGTGAAAAAAGTAAATGGGTCTGAATAGTTTCTGAATGCACTGTACATGACAAAGTACAGAACAGTTATAGTTAAGGTCATTAAATTAATAATAATAACACAATATATATTGTGGTTTGGGTACTGTGAAGAAACCCATAGTGGCATGTCTGGTGGGGTATGTATGTATCTTTTTGAAGTATATGCAAATAGATTATGGTTAGGCATTTTCAACACACAAATGTTTCTTAAAAAAACAAGAAGCGAAGTAGTCAATTTCTCCTCAACGCTCAACCATGAAAGACTATCATGTATGTTGTTGATGTTAGCCCTATGTGTGCACGAGGGCACAACAACACCGATTTCCCATCAGGAGACTAAAAAGATTTGGCATGGGTCCTCATATCCTCAAAAGGTTCTATAGCTGCACCATCGAGAGCATCCTGACTGGTTGCATCACCGCCTGGTATGGCAACTGCTCGGCCTCCGACCGCAAGGCGCTAAAGAGGGTAGTGCATACGGCAAAGTACATCACTGGGGCCAAGCTTCCTGCTGTCCAGGATCTCTATACCAAGCGGTGTCAGAGGAAGGTCCTAAAAATTGCCAAAGACTCCAGCCACCCAAGTCATAGACTGTTCCCTCTGCTACCGCACGGCAAGCGATACCGGAGCGCCAAGTCTAGGTCCAAAAGCTTCTTAACTGCTGAAGAGCTAATCAAATGGCTACCATTTGCATTGACCACCCTTTTTTAAAATATTTATTTATATTTTTTCCCTGCTGCTACTTGCTGTTTATTGGCTATGCATAGTCACTTTACCCCTAACTACACGTACATATTACCTCAATTACCTCGACTAACCTGTACCGCCTGTATATAGCCTCGTTATTGTTATTTTATTGTAACTTTATATATTTTTTTACTTTAGTTTATTTAGTAAATACTTTCTTAACTGTCATTTTTCTTAAAACTGCATTGTTGGTAAAGGGCTTGTAAGTAAACATTTCACGGTAAGGTCCACCTACACCTGTTGTATTCGGCGCATGTGACAAATCAAATGTGATTTGATTTTGCAGTAATGGTGTCACGCCCTGGCCTTAGTTATCTTTGTTTTCTTTATTATTTTGGTTAGGTCAGGGTGTGACATGGGGGATTTATGTGTTTTGTCTGGTCTAGGGGTTTGTATGTTTATGGGGTGTTTTCTAGTCTAGGTGTTTATGTAAGTCTATGGTTGCCTAGATTGGTTCTCAATTAGAGGCAGGGGTTTATCGTTGTCTCTGATTGGGAACCATATTTAGGCAGCCATGTTCTTTGGGTATTTTGTGGGTGGTTGTCTTCTGTCTTCGTGTCTATGCACCAGATAGGACTGTTTCGTTTTCCCCCCCACATTTGTTGTTTTCTATTTTGTAGTGTTCACGTTTATTGTCCTTATTAAACATGTTGAACACTAACGACGCTGCATTTTGGCCCTCTTCTCCTTCAACGGAAGAAAACCGTTACAGAACCACCCACCAAATAAAGGACCAAGCGGCGTGGTAACAAGCAGCAGCAGCAGCAGGAGAGGCAGTACTATTTAGAGAAATGGACTTGGGAGGAAATCCTGGACGGAAAAGGAACCTGGGCACAGCCAGGGGAATATCGTCGCCCCAAAGCGGAGCTGGAGGCAGCGAAAGCAGAGAAGCGGCATTATGAGGAGCTAGCACGGCAGAGCGGCTGGAAGCCCGAGAGACAGCCCCAAAAATGTATTGGGGGGTGGGGGCACAGGGAGAGTGTGGCAGAGTCAGGAGTCAGACCTGAGCCAACTCCCCCTGTTTACCGTGAGGAGCCAAGGATGGAATCAGAGCAGTCGGCGAAGTTGAGGTGTGCGTCTGAGAATGTGGAGGAGTTATTTGAAAAATTGGAGGAGAGTGAATGGAGGGGTGATTATGAGACATTCGAGGAGTTGTTGATAAAATTGGAGGAGAGTGAAGAGAGAGAGCTGTTGGTTTGGCGTAGTATGCACGGCATTCACCCTGAGGAGCGTGTTAGCTGTCTGATGCCACATGTGTCAGTTCCTAGTACTCATCCTGAAACAGGTGTTAAAGCTCCGGAACAACCTTCACAACCCGGGGTGTTCTGTTCCTGCTCCCCGCACTCGCCCAGAGGTGCGTGTTCCCAGTCCGGTACCACCAGTTCCGGCACCACGCACCAGGCTTCCTGTGCGTATCCAGAGCCCAGTACTCCCTGTTCCTCCTCCCCGCACTCGCCCTGTGGTGCGTGTCCTCAGCCCAGTACCACCAGTGCCGGCACCACGCACCAGGCCTACAGTGCGCCTCACCTGTCCAGAGCTGCTAGAGTCTCCCGCCTGTCCAGAGCTGCTAGAGCCTCCCGCCTGTCCAGAGCTGCTAGAGCCTCCCGCCTGTCCAGAGCTGCTAGAGCCTCCCGCCTGTCTGCAAGGAGCCGCCAGAGCCGCCAGTCTGCAAGGAGCCGCCAGAGTCGCCTGTCTGCAAGGAGCCGCCAGAGTCGCCTGTCTGCAAGGAGCCGCCAGAGCCGGCAGTCTGCAAGGAGCCGCCAGAGCCGGCAGTCTGCAAGGAGCCGCCATTCAGCCAGGATCTGCCAGAGCCGCCATTCAGCCAGGATCTGCCAGAGCCGTCAGTCAGCCAGGAGCTGCCAGAGCCGTCAGTCAGCCAGAAGCTGCCAGAGCCATCAACCAGCCTGAGCTGCCCCTCGGTCCTGAGCTGCCCCTCGGTCCTGAGCTGCCCCTCGGTCCGGAGGAGTTTGTTTAGTCCAGTAGGGTTAGTAGGGTCGCCAATCCTAGGTCGGCGACGAGGGTCGCCGTTCCTAGGAGTAGACTTAAGCGGACAAAGACTATGGTGGAGTGGGGTCCACGTCCCGTGCCAGAGCCGCCACCGTGGACAGACGCCCACCCAGACCCTCCCCTATGGATTTAGGTGTGCGGCCGGGAGTCCACACCTTTGGGGGGGGGGGGGTACTGTCACGCCCTGGCCTTAGTTATCTTTGTTTTCTTTATTATTTTGGTTAGGCCAGGGTGTGATATGAGGGATTTATGTGTTTTTCCTGGTCTAGGGGTTTGTATGTTTATTGGGTGTTTTCTAGTCTAGGTGTTTATGTAAGTCTATGGTTGCCTAGATTGGTTCTCAATTAGAGGCAGGGGCTTATCGTTGTCTCTGATTGGGAACCATATTTAGGAAGCCATGTTCTTTGGGTATTTTGTGGGTGGTTGTCTTCTGTCTTTGTGTCTATGCACCAGATAGGACTGTTTCGGTTTTTTCACATTTGTTGTTTTGTATTTTGTAGTGTTCACGTTTATTGTCCTTATTAAACATGTTGAACACTAACCACGCTGCATTTTGGTCCTCTCCTTCAACGGAAGAAAACCATTACAAATGGCAAGGTGTGCTGCTTTGTTTTGAGCCAGCTGGAACTTTGCTAGGTCTTTCTTTGCTGTACCTGACCACATTACCGGGCAGTAACCGAGACAAGACCAGAGCCTGAACTAGTACAGTTTGTCTTTGTGTCAAACACACATCTTTTTTTTTTATAACAGACATACCTCTCAACCTCTTCACAACAACTTTGTCAATATGACTTGACCATGATAACCGACTACCCAGTGTTACTACAACTTCTTCAACTTGTTCAATGGTCACACCCTTTGTACACAACTACTCTTAAGTTTTAGGTCTAATAGAACGGTTGGAACCAAATACAATGCTTTTGGTTTTAGATGTATTTAAGACCAGTTTATTGACACCGACTGTAACTCCTTTCTAAGAGTCTCAATGAGCTCACTGGATGTAGGTGCTGATGTGTAGAGTGTGCAATCATCAGCATAGTCATTTTAGCGTCTAGAAAGTGGCAAATCATTTGTAAAAATAGAGTAACGGCCCAAGGAAACTGCACTGATGGATACCACACTGTACATATAGTGTCTGTTAGAGAAGCTGCAATTGAAGAATACACTCTGTTCTATTGGATAAGTTACACTCCAACTATGTGATGGCATGTGATATAAAACAAGGGAAGAGGGGGCTTTTGCCTAGTACTGGTAGCATCCTTATTCATTAGTCTTTGTCCTCTAACAAAGACATCTCACTAGGCCAGGTGTTAACAGAGGAACTCAAGGTGTCTCCTGAACTATTTGACCTATTCTCTAAGACCCAACCATCATATATGCTGTGAAACTGGACAACTAGTGCTACTGTGTCATTAGTGCGACTTTGACGGCCCCCATTGACTGTAGATGCCAGATGTAACACTGTACACCTTCAGGAGTATAAACCTCAGCCGTTGGTAAGGTTACCTGTCTGGAGTGACATGTCAAGCCCTCAACAATAGCTTTCTTCCTCATTCCTGATATAATGACATAGTGCCGCACTAACCTGTTGGTTACAGGTTTCCAAACAACCCTCTCGCTCTTTGTCACAGTCAAAGTTCCCCCTATTCTGATTGTTAAGTCACCAGACTGTCAACGGCCCTTCCTCTGGAGACACCTACCACTCTGTTCCCTTCCTTTGCCCTCCTCTCTCTGTTTTCCTGAACAAAGAGAGACTAAGGTGGACAAGGTCTCTGTGTTGGGTTTGTTGACGGTGGATGAGGACCGGCCTACCCAGCTGGCCTGACACCTGCTTTGTCCAAGGGCGACGTGTGCTGCAGCCGCCCGCCCTCGTGTGGGGTGTCAGGGGGTCAGGGTTGGTCCTATTCATCAGCACTTTCCCAACTTTCCATGGCCTTCATGGTATACAAACAACAATGAAACTAAACTACTCCACAGTGTTCAGTCATGATACTACAAACAAGAGTAGCACAATGAGAAGAGGATTTGACTTGTTGTTATTGCTGGAGATGGGGTGTATCTGTTAGTTAATTGGTTGGTAACTCGGTGAGTTCATGGAAATGACTTTGGTGAGTGGAGGAATAAAGCTAGTCCTTCTTAATGTTCCGGGTTTGCTCATTTACAAATCGCATGTCAAACTGAGACGTCTTGCGGTGGCTTCTCACAAGGCTTGTGTCACGCCTGCTCCCGCTCTTCCCCCCTGGCGCTCGAGGGTACCGGGCTCCCCAGCATTACGCACTCCTGCCACCATCATTATGCACACCTGCTTCCCTCGTCACGGGCATCAGCATTCAATTGGACTCACCTGGACCCAATCACTTGTGTTATTTCCTTCCCTATATCTGTCTGACCCCCCAGCTCTGTTCCCCACTTCCGCATTAACATTCGTATGTCGTTTTTTTATTTGTGTGCTGACGCTGTTCCTGTCTTGTTCCTTGTCTGTTCTTCATTAAATGTTTGACTCCCTGCTTCTCGACTCGATCCTTACAGCTTGTGAATATATCAGGGATGAAGCAACAATCTGCGTCATACTACCAAAACTCTGGACACACTGTGTGCTTGTCCAAACTATGCTCATAAATTCGGTTGTTTATGTGTTCAGAGTGTACATTGACTTTCTGAGTAGCCTAAATCCCTTGAATGGTATCAGGAGAGGAAAGCATGGCAGGGCCCCCAAGGTCAGGGGTCAAATCTGTTCATAAAAGACGAATTTGGCACTTTGGAGAGAACAATGCCAACTCCTCCCTGGCACCACCGCCCGCCTCTAATCTCCACAGCAGCGTGTGCCACCATTTACATCACAAAGCTCCAGCAACCCCAGCGTATCCCCCTCCTCCTGTCCGTCTTTGCCGCAAGGCTGGCCCAGTCCCTAAAAATAGACACCCTCCCCTGGCGCCCTGACCCTGTCTCACCCACCTCCTCCCCCTTCTCCCTAGTCGACGCCCTCTCCATGCTGTTCCCATTTTCTAGCCAGCGAAGGACGAGCGGGGGATAGATACTCCACTTGGAACTGAATTCATGCTGCTATGATGAGCGTTTGGTTGAGTGAAACCTCTCCAGGCTCGTGGAGTAAATGTTTCAGCTGCTTGCACGAGGTCTGCGGTTGTCGCATGTAAAAACCTCACAGAAGTTGATTGTGTCTATCGGGTACTACTGCATTTACTTGCTCGTTTTGTTTTCTTTAGTGCATGCAAGCGCTAAAGTACCTTTGTGGAATAAATTAAGTCAAACTCTAAGGGAACTGGACAAGGAGTTGAAAACAGACATCCTAGATGTACGGAACCTATGTTCTCATAGCAGGATCTGAGTGCACTCTGACTCATCCCCACCACAGGCGGGGATACATGCCCAGTCTGAAAGTGTCTGGAAAGCCAGCGCTCCACCCTGTAATAATAACGATGATTGAGCAGGGCACATGAGCCAAACAACTGCACACAGAGTCCCAGAGTAGACACCCACCCACCCGCCCACCAGGCCAGTCAGTGAGACGTCTGATCCCTCTGACTCTCCCCACTGTCTCCCCGCACTCCCCCTGCTCATTCATGGGCTGAGACTACACACAGAGATACAGACACAGACACACAAACATATGCATGCATGCGCAGACGCTCGCACACACACTACCGAGAGTAACATTTTTGAAATAAATGCCAAGGAAGCTGTGAGTTCAAATGTGAGACAATTCCCTCAAGGGTCAACATAACAAGCCAAACGTCCCACATTCAGCTGCCCCACAGCCCCACAGCATTGCTCACAAAACCAACGCTCTTACTCACTGGTTATCTCACATCACAAACCCACCCCGACTCTCCCTTAGCTTCCTTTGGGTTGGTATAAATAGCTTTTGTCCAAATGTCATAAGGCTGTTGGGAAAGAGAGTCTCCTTCGAAATCTCTATACAAACGTCAAACCCCAAGAAGAAATACAAAGTTCCAGGCGATGGTTTTGCTCTGGTCTTAGTTATACAGCCAAAATGTCTAGCGCTTCTGTGCTCAAATTTAATATCAGGGTCGAAGACAAAATGCTTTGTCGCACAATGTCTTTGGTACCAGGTAAAACGAAAATAGGGGATTGGTGAGTTTAGCCGCCCCTGCAGCAGTAAACCTAACAATCCGACATGATAATTATATGTGTGGAAGAAAAATGTTCGAGACAGTGTGCAAACAGTATGTTTTTCCTGTATGTGCATAACAAACACTGACAAACATGTACATCTGTGAATTCCTGTCCTTGAGTGTTGCAGTGAGATAGTATTACATTTCACTCCCTTTTTGCATTGAATTGACCAATTAATGATGTTAGTTAGCTACTACTACTATGGACCTATGAGCTCAACTAAGAAGATACCCTAAGCCATAGGTCTGAAACATGAGGCATGGGGGCCATTTCTGGCCCCCACTTGATTTAATGTGTCCTACACTAGTTCTCACATCACTTGTGTAATACCCTGTTAAACCAAGTATTAGAAACACTACATTTTCGCCTTTTTTGGAATTGCATTACATCAAACAATTGTGTTGCTTTCATGTTTCAACTTCAAAGAAGCGTTATGTCAATAATTTAAGAATCACCTTGAGTTCTTTGACGTACCATCCACTTAATTATTTCCATATATTGTGATTGATAGCATTGATGTTAACTAAAGTAACCTGGTTTGGTTTAGCCAATTAGAAGCCTTTGTTAAGTTTTTGGGCCAATCGTGTGAACTCTGGGTTTGCTGTAGCACGGGACTTTGGAGGCACTGGAAGGCATGATTCTGCTCGAGATGTAAGGAGAAAAGAGACAACACTTTTTGTTGTTGTGCTTAAAATGTTTACATTGGAAGAGATTACGAATTGCATTTAGCAAAACAGACTGTTGCTTGGGTTTCCATTCATTTTGTTGAATAATTCGTTATACCTTAATTTGAGCTCCAACGTGCGCACAAACTTTAGCTTGAAAGCTTGCTAGGTCGAACAGTGTCAATGACTGAGTTTTATAAGAGTGGACTCTAATACCCGGGGGTTTTCTATTTTTATTGCCATACACTGTAATTGATTGTATTGTGTAACTGATCATTTGTCCAATTGGGAGAAAATTCGGTCAATTTTTGTCAATATTCTACACAAAATATTCTGTGATGTCAAAATGGAAGAACAATTACAACATTTGTAAAACAATTATGAAAAACAAAACACTAATTTATCTTGATTAGATAAGTATTCAACCCCCTGTGTCAATACATGTCAAAATCACTTTTTGCAGAGATTACAGCTGTGAGTCTTTCAGGATAAATCTCCAAGAGCGTTCCACATCTGGATTGTGCAACATTTTCCCATTATTCATTTCAAAATCCTTCAAGCTCTGTCAAATTGGTTGTTGATCATTGCTAGACAACAATGTGCAGGTCTTGCCATAGATTTTCAAACAGATGCCAAAACGATAACTCGGCTACTCTTCTTGGTAAGCAACCAGTGTGTAGATTTTGTGTTTTAGGTTATTGTCCTGCTGAATGGTGAATTCAGGACGAACCAGGTTTTCCTCTAAGATTTTGCCTGTGCTTAGCCCCATTCAGTTTATTTTTATCCTGAAAAACTGTCCAGTCCTTAACAATTACAAACAAACCCATAACATTATGCAGCCACACTACGCTTGAAAACATGGAGATTGGTACTCAGTAATATGTTGTATTGGATTTGCCCCAAACATAACATTTTGTATTCAGGACAAAAAGTGAATTGCTTTGCCATGTTTTTTGCAGTAATACTTTAGTGCCTTGTTGTAAACAGAATGCATGTTTTGGAATATTTTTATTCTATACAGGCTTCCTTCATTTTACTCTGTCAATTAGGTTAGTAGTGTGGAGTAACTACAATGTTTTTATATCCAGCCTCAGTTTTCTCCTATCACAGCCATTAAACTATGTAACTGTTTTGAAAGTCACCATTGGCCTCATGGTGAAATCCCTGAGCGGTTTCCTTCTTCTCTGGCAACTGAGTTTGAAGGATGCTTGTGTCTTTGTAGTGACTGGGTGTATTGATACACCATCCAAAGTGTAATTAATAACTTCACCATGCTCAAAGGGATATTCAATGTCTTCTTTTATTATTTTTACCCAGCTACTAATAAGGTGCCCTTCTTTGTGAGGGATGGAACACCCCCCGTTCTTTGTGGTTTAATCTGTGTTTGAAATTCACTGCTCGACTGAGGGACCTTACAGATAATTGTATGTGTGGGGTACAGAGATGAGGTGGTCATAAAAAAATCATGTTAAACACTATTATTGCACACAGAGTCCTTATTGCAACTTATGTGACTTGGTAAATACATTTTTACGTCTGATCTTATTTAGGCTTGCCATAACAAAGGGGTTGAATACTTATTGACTCAAGACATTTCAGCTTTTCATTTTGACATTATGGGGTATTGTGTGTAGGCTAGTGACAACAACAACAAAACATCTCAATTTAATCCATTTTAAATTGAGGCTGTAACACAACAAAATGTGGAAAAAGTCAAGGGGTGTGAATACTTTCTCTATCCATTAGTAATATACCTCACCTCTCGTTTCCCCCCTAGCGAGTCAACATCCTACAAGTTAATTTACAGAGAGGTCCTTTTCACCATTGTTACCATGCGGATCTATCTGAGTCTGGTGAAAGGGTTACACTTTCTTCTCAGATCTTCTAAAAATATTCAACCCCTAAAATTCTACCCCACAAAACTGCTAAAGAGCTAATCAAATGACTACCCGGACAACCTGCCTTGACCCTAACTCTCTTGCACTGACTCTATGCACACACACTGGACTCTACCCCACCCCACACACACACACACACTTTCACACTCACCACATACGCTGCTGCTACTGTCTATTGTCTATCCTGTTGCCTAGTCACTTTAGTCCTACCTATATGTACATAGCTTCCTCAATTATTTTGTACCCCTCCACAATAATTCAGTACCTGTACTCCTTGTATATAGGCATGCTATTTGTATTCGTTATTGTTATTAGTTATTCACTGTGTATTTATTCCTTGTGTTACTATTTCAAATATATTCTTTAGCCTTATCTATAACGCTGCACTGTTGGAAAAGGACCCGGAAGTAAAGCATTTCAATGTTAGTCTACGCCTGTTGTTTATGAAGCATGTGACAAATACAATTTGATTTGATTTGGTGAAGCGTTGGGTTCAACCAGGAGGATCCTCTTGCCTAACTAATCACACTGTGACCTAGGTTTTTAGGTGGGATGAGAGGGGTGTATGCGAGGTCATGTTCCACAGATCCCACCCTCCCCTTGCTGAACAGACAGTTGTCGTTTACCCTAACGCCGGGCCCATTGGCGCCCATTCTACAGCAGGATGGTTCCACGAAGGCAAAAGGAACTGCTTTGTGCCTTCACTGTGGCCCTGGCTGTCAGGCGATCACAAGGGTTAATAAGCAAGGCATAATGGGAGCCTACATGTGGCGCCCCGAGTGTTGAGGAAGCTACTCTGAAAATATAGTTTACCAAGCTACCAATTACTTCACAGTGAAAGAAGTTAAGCTACACAAAAGGTACCTTTATGAAAAATATAGTTTACTTCACTAAAGTTACTTTAAAAGTAGTTAACTACACCGCTACATGGCAAAAAAAGTAAATAACTACAGAAAACACTACAAAGATTTGTATTTAGTTCAACTACCACCAAGTTACTGCAAAATGTCGCTAAATTACTGGTTGAACTACATGTAGTTCACTACTCCCCAACACTGGCCACTGCACTGTAGAGATTCATACACAGCCCCAGCAGAGGCACTGCTGTGTCTCATTACTGTGTCTCATTGCTGTGTCTCATTGCTGTGTCTCATTGCTGTGTCTCATTGCTGTGTCTCATTACTGTGTCTCATTGCTGTGTCTCATTACTGTGTCTCATTGCTGTGTCTCATTGCTGTGTCTCATTGCTGTGTCTCATTACTGTGTCTCATTACTGTGTCTCATTGCTGTGTCTCATTGCTGTGTCTCATTGCTGTGTCTCATTACTGTGTCTCATTACTGCGTCTCATTGCTGTGTCTCATTACTGTGTCTCATTACTGTGTCTCATTGCTGTGTCTCATTGCTGTGTCTCATTGCTGTGTCTCATTGCTGTGTCTCATTGCTGTGTCTCATTGCTGTGTCTCATTACTGTGTCTCATTGCTGTGTCTCACTGCTGTGTCTCCCTGCTGTGTCTCATTGCTGTGTCTCATTGCTGTGTCTCACTGCTGTGTCTCATTGCTGTGTCTCATTGCTGTGTCTCATTACTGGGTAACTACTACAGCCCCTTGTGTTTTATTTTCGGGAATATTTCAATTATGTCAACATTTTATATCTATGTTTGGGGGATTGAACACTGGTGGCAGTCTGTGCATACATTGCGTATTCCTGTATGTGCAAAGTACAATATCTAAGTAAGCGCAGCGATTTGTTGCACAAGTACTTTATTCAAACATATAAAAAATTAGGATGATTTTAACTTTTATATTTAATGCAAAAGTTGAACAAAAGAAAAATGGATGGAAAATGCCCACCGTAACAATGGCTATAATCTAATAAAGTATTGGTTTTAAGGGGAGTGGCCAAAGGTTGTGAACTTCAGAGCCCCTTACCCCCTTCACACCCCTCCCACTGACAGTGGAACAGGTCAGCAGGTCAGGTCAGCCAGCCCTGGGACCCTGAGGAAGACAGAGAGAGAGAGAGAGATTACAGATCAGTGGGCCTCATTTCCCCTCTTTCTACAGATTTGACCTGATTCGGCCAGCTTTCACAGCGCTGGGAGTGACCCAGTAACTCTCACACAGAGACGCTGCCTCTGGCTCTGTGTGTGTTGTTTGCGTGTATGTAGGGGTCCCTG
Organism: Oncorhynchus clarkii lewisi; assembly: GCF_045791955.1. NCBI lineage: Eukaryota > Metazoa > Chordata > Actinopteri > Salmoniformes > Salmonidae > Oncorhynchus > Oncorhynchus clarkii. The sequence goes on along the minus strand of NC_092151.1, from coordinate 56,553,532 downwards.
CTGCTCGGTTCACAGTCTAGGCTGCCTGCTTGCTGACTCGCTCAGACGCACACCACGCTGACACAGCTGGTGAGGTGGGAGTTGGGGGGTGGGGACAGAGGGGACAGTTTTGATTAAACAAACGTCCCTGTCCAGAGTCCCCCCCCACACCTCCACCCTCCAACCTAGACCACTCCAGTTGCTAGGCAATGTTAGCTTGCAGGCGACCTACTTCAAAAACCACTTGCCTGTCTGTCCTGGTTTCCTCACAAAGTAAAGTTGATTTGCCTCTCCTTCCCTTCAGTTTTTTTATGGTCATTTCAATTTGCCTCAAGCCGATGACGTACTTGCATAAACATTGTGAAAGAAACAAGTCGTTATTGGGGGTGAAATTCAAAAACCAAATTGTCATCATGCCCAGGAGAATTCCTGTTAAGCACAGCGTGAGTGTCCTGAAAGATTTCAGAAGAGAGCGCATAGGAAGCCTCTTCATGGCCTAATTCAGATTCTCAGGGAAATACAATGGATTTACTATGAGAACTGAATCTATCTTCAAAATGACCCCAATTCCACACAATTTGAACATACTTTAAATTTGGATAACAATTGATCATCAGAAGTATCTATGCATTTTAACAACATATTGTTTGACAAACGGGCGACATGCATAGTAGATACACTTGCCATATCATTTTCAAATTCATTGGTGCAGTATTGGTGGTGCACCACATTGGCAAACAATGCCCTTCCCAGACTAACAGAGAGAGAACTTTGTTGTGCAGACAAGATAGAAACCACGTCAGTTACTTGCTATGTTACGCTAATCCCCCATGCCTCAGTAAAGTTGAACAGGAGTGTGTGTAAGCAGGCTAGGCGTACCTATGAGAGTGGGAGAGATGACGAACTCCCTCCCTCCCTCCCCGTGTCTCAAAAAACAAGACCAATACACTCTGCTGGATGGCCGCAACCAAGACACAGGCTTAGTGAGAAGAGAACAGATCTTAAGCAGGATTCCACAGTCATAATGTCAGAAATGTGTCGGTTAGAATTCGAGGCCTATACTTCCACGGAATGCAGACTGGAAAACATTGATGAGGGATTACAAAACTGTTGGTGTTATCACATTCTTGCCTGCATACTGCACATTCCAAAGTCAGTGGTAATGAGAGGTATGTGGGAGTGCGGACAACACCCAGAAAACGTTTCATGGCCTTTAAACCAGCTGCATGTGATGTTGCTAGGGTACTTAGATGAAAGCAAAGTCCATTTATAGCCTGTGTGTGTTTGATGACTTACTGGTTCCAAACCTAATGACGCGATCTGTTCCGTTAAAAATGCTTAATGTTCGGTTGACGGCTGCAGCAAAAGAAATGAAAAGCTAACAGATTACAATTCTCCGTGGGGGATAGTTACTTCCAAATAGACCTATGGAATTTTCTTGAAGTGGTTGAATAGGAAGGAAAGTTTTTTTCGAAGGGAGAGTGCGTTGTTCCTGAATAAAAAGCATGGTGGCTGACTGTAAGGTCAGGTTGCAGAATGTCTGTCTGCAGCCTGGTTCCCCAATGCAAATCATCTATGTATGGGTCAAACCCTTTCAGCTGATCAAAAAGCGTTTGGGTATGCAATAATGTCACTAATCTAGCTATTTGCACGACTTTGCATACAAAATAATATACGGTACATTGGACATGTTGGTCCCTGACCCCTCATCTCATCCCCTCCCCCCTCTCCTTCCCCCTCCCCATCTGTCTGTACCCTCTGTTTGTTCCAGGTTCAAATTTGTGCTTAGTCTTGACTCTTCCCGTCTCTCCCTGTCTCATTTCTCTCGCTCCCTCCCACTTGCCGGCCCATTCCACGGTGGCACGCCCCAGTCTCAGTCTGCTTGGAGAGGAAAAGAAAGGTTGGAAAAGGAGGGAGGGAGGCTGGAGTAGTTCTGAGTCACAGAGGGAAAACCCAAATACATGTGCCAAGAGAGGTCGGGGGAAAGTCTTCCCAGACAGTCTAAAGAGGAGAAAGAGAGGGAGAGAGGTAGAGAGAGAGAGGTAGGCAGGGAGAGGTAGAGAGAGAGAGAGAGAGAGAGAGAGGCAGGGAGAGGTAGAGAGAGAGAGTGAGAGATTCAGATTCAGAGCATTCAGACCAGACTATCTTTGCTTTAATCAAACAGGTGGCTGGGAACGTTTTTCCTCCCTCCCTCACTGTCTCAAGACTACACAGACAGGCAGACTTTTATAGACTAGACAGTATGACTCAATCTTTGTCAAATGAACTAAGAGTCTGACACTGAGAGACACTGAGATATTTCTTCCCAGGCCATGCCATATTTGTACATTTGTACAGTTTATACCCAAGTCACAGAGTACAGTTTCTTATTTTTTTTCCCCTGCAGCTTCTGCTACTGTTCAAAGGTACAGAACAAAGGTATATCAAGCAGCAGACTGCAGAGTCTGAATACTGTCTAGCCTGTGCCATATCAGATGACTATCATGAAGCTAGCACCTCAAAAAGCCCTGCAGATAAAATACTATCAAAATGAGATCTGGCAGTTTCTCTCATAAAACGGCCAAGTGTTTGATGACATAAATCTTAAAGAGAATGAGTCAATCCCACAGGCAATGGCTGAATCACGCGTAGTGAAAAGAATCATTACATTTTCAACAAAACCACATTTTGTTTCTCTCTTAACAGTAGATATTATGCAATGCAATACCTTGTGGACTAATGATTCATGTCAGCTATGCGATGTAATCATCATGGGCAAAAATAAACAATCCTCAATAATCCACTCAAACTGTGTAAAAATAGCACTCATCTATGTCCACAATTAGCACTAAGTGGAAACGGAGATGGGAAGACCTAAAATGCCATGTTTTCATCCTCATTCAGGTAGCGGTGTGTGTGTGCGTGTGTGTGTGTGTGTGTCTGCCTGGGTTTGTGTTCCTGCCTGCCTGCTTGTGTGCGTTTATAAAGTGAATCCAAGCCCACAGTCTTTAACCTCAACCCAGACTTTTCCGAGGCATCACGACTATAAACACAAACATATTTCCCCCTGTTCCTTATCAACTTGTTATGGGCGCCTTTGAACTTCTTCTCTCATATCGCTCCAGCCGCGCACCTCTCATGGAGTCCGACTCATAGCTACCATCCCCAGCCATCTTAGACAGTTCAGCTGCAATGATGATACACAAGGGTCTGGATGTTGATTGAATGGCGTGGGTCGTACGCAAGATGAGCGGTCCCTAAAAATGACTCACAACCCCAAACGTTTGACTGACTCAGACAGAAGATGCACATCGTACCCATTTCAGGACAACAGCATTTATCATTTATGGGCCCGGAGAGTAAAAAGAGAGGAGAGGCTTTCAAGAGAAAGCTATTTAGTGGTAGATTCAACCACAAGAAGTGAAAACGGCGGACTCACTTAAAACAATTGTTTTGGCTTCGTTACTGTAACAAATAAATCACCCGTAATTGTAGCTGCATGTGGAATGGTACGCTCCAAGTTCCAGACAAATATGTGACACTTACTCAGCCACAGCCTGTAAGACTTCCAGAAGTGTCAACTAATATCATTTCTTAAAAAAACAGAACACACAACAGGGCATGAGTGAAGAGTGTGTGACTAAACTCAGGTCTCATGAATAAACTTTCATCCACGCTTGAGCGACAACGACTTCCACTTCTCAAGGCACATGACCATCCTTCTGATTAGACGATGAAATGTTGTATTGAGTTGAGTAATTCATGGCACAAGTAATGCTAATTCAAGTAATGCAAATTCAAGTAATGCTAATTCAAGTAATGCTAATTCAAGTAATGCTAATTCAAGTAATGCTAGTGTGGGACAATAGTTTACTGTGCCTAGTATTACAGCTAACATCGACATATGTCCCTGTCTGTCCCCACTTTGCTTCCTCTGTACTCGCTGTGCTTCCTCTGTCCCCGCTCTGCTTCCTCTGTCCCCACTCAGAGGTTGAACTGTCTCAGTCTTCATTGAACTGCCCTCTGGAGTAGGAGGGGGAATTATGGTCCCCGTAGGCTAAGAAACTAGTCAAACACACACACACACACACACACCGGCCTGGCTTTACATACTCTGCCAGAGCCGCTGCTTACACACATACAATATGTGCACAGACACACCACTGACATATGAAGACACACACCGACTCAGATGCAGACACAGATAAACTCATCATAGTCTGTACTCTGCACAACAGCACACATTGCTGACAACTTACTGGAATTGGATACGTGCCAACTCGTGTCAGCAAACTCATCTTTCTTCCACTTTTTCTGTTTTGCCTTTGCTGGAGTAAGCAAGAAAAGGACCACATAGAAATATATAACATGTTGTAGTTTAAAGCTCAGTGGCTGTGTGCGTGTGTGTGTCCATTTGTGTGTATGTGTGTGTGTGTGCACGCAGCCTTATGTGACTGCACATGCTGAGATGGGCAGTTTTTTCTTTTGGAAATAGGAATTTTAATGACTTCTGAGTATTTTGTAGTTTGTATTAAACTGGGCTGAACTACACTTCAATGTATTTTGTGAAAACATACTTTAGAGAGCTGGATTTTTTTTAATAGCGGTTCACCGTTTTGTCGCCCCCTTTCACCCTGCTGTTCGTAAAATACAAAATACAGTTGAAGTCGGAAGTTTACATACACTTAGGTTGGAGTCATTAAAACTGGTTTTTCAACCGCTCCACAAATTTCTTGTTAACAAACTAAAGTGTTGGCAAGTCAGTTAGGACATCCTACTTTGTGCATGACACAAGTCATTTTTCAAACAATTGTTTACAGACAGATTATTTAACTTATAATTCACTGTATCACAATTCCAGTGGGTCAGAAGTTTACATACACTAAGATCAGTGTGCCTTTAAACAGCTTGGAAAATTCCAAAAAATGATGTCTATGCTTTAGAAGCTTCTGATAGGCTAATTGACATAAGAAGAACACCATCCCAACCGTGAAGCACGAGGGTGGCAGCATCATGTTGTGGGGTGCTTTGCTGCAGGAGGGACTGGTGCACTTGACAAAATAGATGGCATCATGAGGGAAGAAATTTATGTGGATATATTGAACCAACATCTCAAGACATCAGTCAGGAAGTTAAATCTTGGTCGCAAATGGGTCTTCCAAATGGACAATGACCCCACGCATACTTCCAAAGTTGTGGCAAAATGGCTTAATGACAACAAAGTCAAGGTATTGGAGTGGCCATCACAAAGCCCTGACCTCAGTCCTATAGAAAATGTGTGTGCAGAACTGAAAAAGTGTGTGCGAGCAAGGAGGCCTAAAACCTGACTCAGTTACACCACCTCTGTCAGGAGGAATAGGCCAAAATCAACCCAACTTATTGTGGGAAGCTTGAAAAATGTGACCCAAGTTAAACAATTTAAAGTCAATGCTACCAAATTCTAATTGAGTGTATGTAAGCTTCTGACCCACTGGGATTGTGATGAAAGAAATAAAAGCTGAAATAAATAATTCTCTCTACTATGATTCTGACATTTCACATTCTTAAAATATAGCGGTGATCCTAACTGACCTAAGACAGGGAATATTTACTAGGATTAAATGTCAGGAATTGTGAAAAACAGAGTTTTTAAATGTATTTGGCTAAGGTGTATGTAAACTTCCGACTTCATCTGTACATGTAAATGAAGTATTATGTATATTTTTTTATGCATTGATCTTCATGGTATTTTGTAAATGTATTTTGTAATTTTTGCCCATTCCTGCACCTGTGCACAATCAAAAGCACCCTGAAAAGGAAATAGGATCTTAATTTGAGCTAGTTTGCTATAGCACAAAAATAATACTGCAGTAACAATAATTTAGAATTATTATGTGGATTATAATTAATAGTCATTTTTTAAAGGGGTTGATCATTTTTTGTTCGGGCAAATCAAGTCTGACATTTTAAAGTGGATTTTAAATCATTTTAAAATATTGACTACATTCAAGTCTGCATCTCCTGCTGTGCAGGGAAATTCTCAACAACGAAAGAGTGATCAAATTAAGTTACAGAGCGACACGAGGCAACAAACACTGGCTAGAATGATGACTACACATGTTGCATGATGATTTATAAGTGATGTCCTTCACCGCGTCACACACATGCATTCACAAACGAAACCACAGTGCAGGTGCACTACTAGTAAACACATCATTTACTCCGTCTAAGAGACTAGGGGCTCTATTCAATCTGTATCGCTGAAGTGTTACAGATTGCACAATAGAAATGTAAAGGTCATTTCCAATTGACACATGAATGCAGTCTCCGCTCACATGGAAACGTTGCCTTTTAAATATCAATCACACTGTAACGCTGAACTTCTGCCATCCAAATTGAATAGAGCTTTGGGTCTGGGTAATTGGCTTTGTATTATGTATTATGTTATGGATTATTGACTTATGAAAATGACCTACCTGCTAAAAGAAACCTATACCATGATGTTAGGTTTTGAACTATCAAGGACAATCTACCTTCTGCTGGGTCTCAGTGTCTCAAAAGAAATCTCTCGTTTGAATAGTAAAAGAGTCCTTTTGATGAATAACCAGTTAGGGTGGTAGCAGGGAGCATGATGGGCATGGGTGGCTAATATCTCTCCCTACACAACTAGCACTAATAGAAACTCCCTTTTCTATTCTTCAGTGGATTCTAAACAATTATTTGGTGAACTTTAGCACATTGACAACTGGGAGGTAACCAGAGGATATGCTACTGGAGGCTGTTAGCCAAAGGCTGGCGTGAGCTACAAGTCAAACACATGAGGAGGTATGCTTTGTGCTCTGTCCTAATGCCAAGGTGTGCGTGCTTTGGTTAGGCTGTTCTACACACGCAATAGAATAACTAGACGCGGCAAAAGCAACCACTGTGCCAACACTCCATTCTAATCCTACCGGTCCGACTACTGATACCACTATTAAAATAATATAAATACTACGACAACAATTACTACCACTACTACTACTTCTACTATTACAACTGTTGCTAATACTGCTATAACAACAACAACCACCCAAGCTTCTGTAAAATACGTTGCTTGTCTTATGAAGGATGTTTTTTTGTGATGCATTTTCCTATGAATACTCCCTTTGTTAAAGCGACATTACAGCTATCATGACAGTGATTCCTATTCCTACTAATTGAACACTACTTCAAGGCATTGGTCCCACAGCTAACTACTTTTCAATGGATGTGTGTGTGTGTGTGTGTGTGTGTGTGTGTGTGTGTGTGTGTGTGTGTGTGTGTGTGTGTGTGTGTGTGCGTGAGATGGACAGACACTGGAGGATGGGTTCATTAGTGATGGCTGTGTGATGACCTGGGCCGGACAGGGCCAGACCCAGGCCAGTCAGGGTGAGGGTCCAAACCAGGACAGTGCTTCGTGTTCACTGACACTCTAACACATATGTACACACATGATGGGCATGAGCGCCAGATGCACGCTCGCACACTCGCACACACATCTCACTCACTCACTCTCCGCCTGGATAACTAGCATTTGGACAGACCAAAAGATGGATGGAAAGAGAAAGAGAGGTAGGAGAAAGAGAGACATAATTGAGTGTTCCCAAGCTGATTAAGTGAGAGAGGGTAAAACAGAAAGAATAAAGAGAGTGAGTAAGAAAGCGTCAGAAAGAGAGAGTGATAGACAGAGAGAGAGACGGAACGAGACATGGGAGAGATAGAGGCACATTTCCTGCTTATATCTAACTCAGCCGAGCATGAGACAAAGCCACTTCCTGTGTCTGAAACAGCCGTCATGCTTCACTTCCCCCACTTTGGAAGGCAGCACTTTGTACCCCTGACAAAAATACACATGCAGGTCAACAAATGGCATTATTTTTATTGTCTAACCTTCAATCAAAGTCCAAATGCCGTTGTCTGCAATTCATCATTTCAAACCAAACAAAGTCATTCCTAGACAAACAATGAAAAATGAAACGTCATTTTCCACATCTAAATGTTGTCATGCTGCCTTGTATGGTTATTGTTAGTAAATAAAGACACCTATTGATATTGATGGTGACGTGCGACAGCGTCATGGGAATATGAAGTGTGTAATCAAGGTCTCAGGTTGTCATACAGGATGGCATGCTCTTAACTGCATCAAGGAAACCTTTGACGCAAATGCATGTAAAACATTCCCCATGTGCACACACTATAATGCTAATACAATGTTCTCTCTCTTGCAGGACAAATGTCAGAGCCGGCTGAGTCAACAGTGGGAATATCCTGCAGTATCGAGTGTGTTTGTGTGTCTGCATGTGGGTATGTGTTTGTGTCAGGTGTGCATGTGTGTATGCAATATGTGTGTGTGTGTGTGTGGGTGGGGGGGGGGGGGATGCACGTGTTCCATGCGTGCCTGAGTGCGGGTGTGTGCGTGTAAGTAGGATACATACTTGGATGTGTTTATTGACTCAACGCTCCTCTCAATGAATCATGTTGCCTGGATTCATGGGAGTAGACACAGGATCAACCAGCGCAGCAGCGCTCCTTTGGTTGGGACACACGTGTACAGCCACACCACCACTACCTCAGAACACCACATACCTCATCAACCCAATGTTGCACAACAATCTCCTGATCAACAACAGTAGAAGGAATGTGGGCTTCAAAGAGCAGAAACCAAGGTGGCACCACCTGTATTGTATCAATTGCATTGTCAAGTTCCAACTATGAGAAATATTCTGGTCTGGGAAGACTGAGGGGATACTGAAAGGGTTATTAATACAGGGTGCAATAAATTGTTGTTAGCCTTTTACTGCAGTGGGTTAAATCAGGGTCACACAGAGTGGTTCTTTGAAACAAAGGCATACACCTCACACACATGGTTATGGTCTTGTAGAAGTCACTTGTACCATGTCAGATATAGAGTTTTGCATTTGCATCCCAATATTACACTTTCTATACATCACAGAAGACTGAACTATAACAAAATCCATTTGACATACTGTAGAAACACCGGATTTTTGCAGAGTTTTTAAAATAATGTTTATTAATGATGAAATTATGAAAAATATGAATAAACCCCCCCCCCCCATGACATCACTAGGTCATTTGACTGCAGGAAAGGGCTACGTCTTTCTACTGAGGGAAATCAGCTGGCTGACTAATCATGTGGCATTAGACATGTTGTTCAGATTTTACGAGGATGAGTCATGACGCACCTACAGCATCTGTAGGCGGCATAGGGAAAGTTATTGTGCATATCGCCTTGCCCGGCAGATTCATAACTCACATAAGGGAAAGTAAATCCAACTGTTGGGAGCCTATCAAAATCAATCACCAGCCAATACACAGACACATACACACACACACACACACACACATACACATAAAGACATACTGTACACACACATACTAGGGCATAGATTCAATCAGATCAGGAGTTAACTGATGATATCCAACAGCCGCATAGTGTCTGTTGTTTTTTGGAGTTGTCGGAGGTGTAACTGTGTTAGAGCTATCAAATCTTTGAACAGCTGCTAGTGTGTTCATTGTCACAAAGTCACACCGGTCCCACTCGTGTAAGAAGTTCAGAACCAGAAACGCAACATTCACAATTTCAACGGTTTTACTGATTCACAGTTCATATAAGGAAATCAGTACATTTAAATACATTAAGTAGGCCCAAATCTATGGATTTCACATGACTGGGCAGGTCGCGCAGCCATGGGTGGGCCTGGGAGGGCGTAGGCCCACCCACTTGGGAGCCAGGCCCACCCACTGGGGAGCCAGCCCCAGCCAATCAGAACAAGTTTTTCCCCGCAAAAGAGCTTTATTACAGACAGAAATACTCCTCACTTTCATCAGCTGTCCGGGTGGCTGGTCTTTGACGATCCCTGTAGGTGAAGAAGCCAGATGTGGAGGTCCTGGGCTGGCATGGTGACACGTGGAGGCAGCTTGGAAGTAGAGAAATTAACATTCCATTCTCTGGCAACAGCTCTGGTGGACATGCCAACAGCATGCCAATTTCATAGTCCCTCAAAACTTGAGACATCTTTGGCATTGTATTGTGTGACAAAACTGTATACTTTAGAGTGGCCTTTTATTGTACCCAGCACAAAGTGCACATGTGTAATGACCATGCTGCTTAATCAGCTTCTTGATATGCCACTCCTGTTGGGTGGATGGATTATCTTGGCAAAGGGGAAATGTTCACTAACAGGGATGTAAATACGTTTGTGCCCAGCATTTTTGAGAAATAAGCTTTTTGTGCGTATGCAACAATTCTGGGATCTTTTATTTCAGCTCATGAATCATGGAACCAACACTTTACATGTGTGCATTAATATTTTAATTCAGTGTAAAAAGAAAACACTTATATACAGTTGAAGTCAGAAGTTTACATACACCTTAGCCAAATACATTTAAACTCAGTTTTTCACAATTCCTGACATTTAATCATAGTAAAAATTCCCTGTCTTAGGTCAGTTAGGATCAAGTTAGGATCAAGAACGTGAAATGTCAGAATAATAGTAGAGAGAATGATTTATTTGAGCTTTTATTTATTTCATCACATTTCCAGTGGGTCAGAAGTTTACACACACTCAATTAGTATTTGGTAGCATTGACTTTAAATTATTTAACTTGGGTCAAACGTTTCGGGTAGCGTTCCACAAGCTTCCCACAATAAATTGGGTGAATTTTGGCCCATTCCTCCTGACAGAGCTGGTGTAACTGAGTCAGGTTTTAGGCCTCCTTGCTCGTACACACTTTTTTTTTTATTTTTAGGATGAGGTCAGGGCTTTGTGATGGCCACTCCAATACCTTGACTTTGTTGTGCTTAAGCCATTTTCCACAACTTTGGAAGTATGCGTGGGGTCATTGTCCATTTGGAAGACCCATTTGCGACCAAGATCCTTCCTGACGGATGTCTTGAGATGTTGCTTCAATATATCCACATAATTGTTCTTTCTCATGATGCCATCTATTTTGTGAAGTGCACCTGTCCCTCCTGCAGCAAAGCACTCCCACAACATGATGCTGCCACCCCCGTGCTTCACAGTTGGAATGGTGTTCTTTGGCTTGCAAGGCTCCCCCTCCAAACATAACAATGGTCATTATGGCCAAAGAGTTCTATTTTTGTTTCATCAGACCAGAGGACATTTCTCCAAAAAGTACGATCTTTGTCTCCATGTGCAGTTGCAAACCGTAGTCTGGCTTTTTTATGGCGATTTTGGAGCAGTGGCTTCTTCCTTGCTGAGTGGCCTTTCAGGTTATGTCGATATAGGACTTGTTTTATGTGGATACAGTTACTTTTGTGCCTGTTTCCTCCAGCATCTTCACAAGGTCCTTTGCTGTTGTTCTGGGATTGATTTGCAATTTTCACACCAAAGAATGTAATCTCTAGGAGACAGAATGTGTGTATGCTTGCGCACTGTTGTTTGTACAGATGAATGTGGTACCTTCGGGCGTTTAGAAATTACTCCCAAGGATGAACCAGACTTGTGGAGGTCTACAATTTTTTTTCTGAGGTCTTGGCTGATTTCTTTTGATTTTCCCATGATGTCAAGCAAAGAGGCACTGAGTTTGAAGGTAGGTCTTGAAATACATCCACAGGTACACCTCCAATTGACTCAAATGATGTCAATTAGCCTATCAGACAGAAGCTTCTAAAGTCATGACATTATTTTCTGGAATTTTCCAAGCTGTTTAAAGGCACAGTCAACTTAGTGTATATAAACTTCTGACCCACTGGAATTGTGATACAGTGAATTATAAGTAAAATAATCTGTCTTTAAGCAATTGTTGGAAAAATCACTTGTGTCGTGCACAAAGTCGATGTCTTAACCGACTTGCCAAAACAATAGTTTGTTAACAAGACACTTGTGGAGTGGTTGCAAAACTAGTTTTAATGACTCCAACCTAAGTGTATGTAAACCTCTGAATTCAACTGTATAATCGAGGTGTAGATTACAACACACATTCAAACTTGATAAAAGGCTGCATGGGATCATTACTAATGCAATTTGGCGAATCCAATGACAATGTCCGCAATAGGTATAACGCATGGAGCCGATTGCTGATTTGACAGCTCCAACGCAGTTACACCTCGAACATCGCCTAAATAAAAATAATGAAACTGCTATGAGGTTATCGGTTATCGCGGGTTAAGGCAGAACGGATTGGATCTAACCCTAGATCTAACACCCACCATAGCATGAAAAGCCATCAAGCCGGACAGGAACACACAGACAGTGGACAGTGAGCAGGATGTTTTCTTTACATTATCTTTCCTCTGACCCCGTAACCCTCTCCTCCCTCCTCTCCCTATTCCTCCCTCCCTCCTCTGCACTGCCACAGGAAGTGAGTAGTGAGACAAGTTCTATGCGGGTCACGAAGCAGCACTTGTCACCCCTGGGTGACCCTGTGGGGAACACTTGAGTGTGCAGCTCAAAATGGCGGACAGACATGTGTTGCGGTACTTCAGTGCAGGCAGAGCCATGCTTCAGTCATGAGTGTGGAGTGGCTCAGTACTTGGCACTGTTTGGAAAAGGTGCATAGGAAGCAATAGCGGGACAGTCACCGGGAAGTTGAAGTGACTCAACAAGACTTAATGAGTCTAAGACACACGCATTGCTCATTGATAAGTCTGAAAGATGATGAGTCATTTGTGTTGAGTAAACATAGCAACATGGGAAGGAAGATATGAAATTGGGGAACGCTGTGGGTCCACTTTCATCTGTCCATAGACACACCCAAGCAACTGTCACACACACACACACACACACACACACTGCTTCCAGCTGCCATATCTGCAGGGGTTTGGCTGAGGTACTGCAACAGGAAGCTGTCAGCAGTGCAACCTTGTGCAACTCCAATAAATCACTTCCTTAGCTAACTTCAGAGAAGCCAAGCAAAAACACATGTGGGAAAAGAATTGAATGCTCCACTTGCAGCTGAGAGAAGATGCTATAACAGTGGGACAGACACTTTAGCCACACCAGTTTATCAGCGCTAGGCTAGTCTAAGCTAAGCTAAGCGTGAGGTGAGGAGTCACTTACTAATTTTAGCGATGAGCTAATTTCACCAGAACTAAAATCAGCCAGGGAGGGCTTTCCTAATGGCTGTGAAAGACTGTGAGGAATTTCACACCTGCTCCTTTCACCACTGTTAGAGTACCGTAAGTATAGATGCTTTCAGGGCTGACAGTCCCTTCTGGGAGCTTTGCTAATGCTAATTTACCATCATTAGCGCTACTTTGAGTAAACAGCACAAGGTAAACAGGACATCTACAGGCTGCTTGCTACCTGATGGCTTTTGATGCAAGCAGCTAGTGCAGCATTACAGTTATTTTGTGACTATGATAGGGTCTGAAATGCTAAAGCCAGTTATAGTAGCATAGGCAGAAATCCATTGATGGCAGGGCCAGCTAAAATGTATCATAAAAGCATAGCCTATCGTATGCCCTACTGTAATCGATTGCACACAGTAAACATGTGATTTCGCATTACAGGCCAAATAGTCTTGTAGGCCAACTTAAATCCATGACTCTTGCATTTAGCATGTGACTCACATAGACCTACACATAATAAACCATAGGCCTAGAACTAATAAACTATGAGACTGGAACATAATGCCCTGATATAACAGTAACAATCACAATAGGCAGCCATAGCCTATATAAACAGTGGTCACCAACCTTTCTTAGTCAAGATCACTTTATGAGTCAAAATGCAAGCCAAGTGCTATTCTCTGCTGGGCGCGGGAGATGAAATCATTTTTTACCTTAATTTAACTAGATACGTCAGTTAAGAACAAATTTAAGTTTATTTACAATGACAGCCTACCCCTGCCAAACACTAACCTGGACAGCGCTGTGCACCACCCTATGGGACTCCCAATCACGACCAGTTGTGATACAGCCTGGAATCCAACTAGGGTCTCTATAGGGACATTTTTTTTTTCACTTGCAAATGTATTTGAAATACAGAAATATCAAATTTACATAAGTATTCACACCCTTGAGTCAATACTTTGTAGATGCACCTTTGGCAGCAATTACAGCTGTCAGTCTTTCTGGGTGAAAAAAGGTGTAGATTCACACGCAGAGCGCAGCAGATGTTTATTAAGCCTTCCCAGAAGGCAGGAATCGTGGTCGCAGGCAGGCAACGGTCAAACACAGGTAGGCAGTCAAAAACAAACAATACCTCACAATCATACAAACAGGAAGAACTGAACTAAATAGGGAGCTGATGAGACCAGGTGAGAAACGAACACAGGTGAAATCAATGAACAAAAATGAAAGACAGGGCTACGTTCCAGAACACAAAGAAATAGGGCTACGTTCAAGAACTCAAAGGAAAATAACACAAGGTTGGCTAAGGAATTAAAAGCAGAAGCTTACACTGGGTAAGTCTCTAAGAGCTTTCCACACCTGGATTATGCAACATTTGCCCATGATTCTTTTCAAAATTCTTCAAGCTATGTCAAATTGGTTGTTGATTATTGCTAAACAACCATTTTCAGGTCTTGCTATATATTTTCAAATAGATTTAAGTCAACACTGTAACTCGGCCACTCAGGAACATTCATTGTTTTCTTGGTAAGCAACTTTTGCCTTGTGTTTTAGGTTATTGTCCTGCTGAAAGGAGAATTAATCTCCCAGTGTCTGGTGGAAAGCAGACTTATCTAGGTTTCCCGCTAGGATTTTGCCTGTGCTTAGCCCCATTATGTTTATTTTTAGGCTGAAAAACTCCCCAGTCCTTAATGATTACAAGCATACCCATAACATGATGCAGCCACCACTATGTTTGAACATTTGGAGAGTGGTGCTCAGTACTGTGTTGTATTGTATTTTCCCCAAACACAAATCTTTGTATTCAGGACAAAAAGTGCTTTGCCATGTTTTTTGCAGTAATACTTTAGTGCCTTGTTGTAAACAGAATGCATGTTTTGGAATATTTTTTATTCTATACAGGCTTCCTTCATTTTATTCTGTCAATTAGGTTAGTAGTGTGGAGTAACTACAATGTTTTTATATCCAGCCTCAGTTTTCTCCTATCACAGCCATTAAACTATGTAACTGTTTTGAAAGTCACCATTGGCCTCATGGTGAAATCCCTGAGTGGTTTCCTTCCTCTCTGGCAACTGAGTTAGAAGGATCCCTGTGTCTTTGTAGTGACTGGGTGTATTGATACACCATCCAAAGTGTAATTAATAATACATTTAAAAAAATGTAGGTATTGGAAAACCTCCCTGGTCTTTGTGGTTGAATCTGTGTTTGAAATTCACTACTCGACTGAGGGACCTTACAGATAATTGTGAGGTGTACAGAGATGAGGTAGTCATTCAAAAATCATGTTCAACACTATTATTGGACACAGGGTGAGTCCATGCAACTTATGAGACTTGTTAAGCATGTTTTTACTCCTGAACTTATTTAGGCTTGCCATAACAAAGGGCTTGAATACTTATTGACTCAAGACATTTCAGCTTTTCATTTATTAATTTGTAAACATTTCTAAAAACATTATTGTGTATTGTGTATAGGCCAGTGACCAACAAATCTAAATCTAATACATTTTAAATTCAGGCTGTAATGCTATAAAATGTGTAAAAAGTCAAAGGGTTTGAATAACTTCTGAATGCACTGTAAATAACAGTGTCCCTTTTATTTCAAAACTTGAATCTCAAGCTAGGCTATATGATAACTGGTAATAGGTCAGTTGTTAAAGCCCATTACTTTCCAGGCACATCAGAGCATAAATTGAAATAACTCGTTTTTTTATTTCACTTGAATGATGGTCATATCTCAGCGGAAGGTTCGAGAGAGGGCGAGTCAAAAGTGGAGAAGCGTTTTTCATGATTTCTAACTGTGTTGAATAAAAACAGTGTTGTAGTGGTGATCATTGACTCTGTGTCACAGCTGTTGAAAGGAGAGGACCAAGGTGCAGCGTGGTGAGCGTATATTTTCTTTTATTAATCAAAATGACACCGAACAAAACAATAAACACTACAAAAACAAACCGTGACGCTCAAAGACTATGTGCCCTAAACAAAGTCAACTTCCCACAAAGAAAGGAGGGAAAAAGGGCTACCTAAGTATGGTTCCCAATCAGAGACAATAATAGACAGCTGTCCCTGATTGAGAACCATACCCAGCCAAAACATAGAAATACAAAATCATAGATAACAAAACCCCAAATCACACCCTTTACCAAACCAAATCGAGACATTAAAAGGCTCTCTAAGGTCAGGGCGTGACACTCTGAATGTACCGAAACTGTCTTTAAGGCCCTCGATTAGATCAATGCAATCAGTGATTGATATAGAAGAGGACTGGAGGCCCTTAAATTTTCTTCAGGACATGAAAAAACGGAACAGTGAGCTTTGCTGGCCATTTTAATTGTTTTTGCAAGCCAAGTGGGCTAGTGAGTCTTAGCTATCTAGCCTACACATGATAGCTACTGTTTACAAAACATGGTGTCAGTGTGAAGTGACACGTGCCAGAACCCAGCCGTCACTTTGAAATTGATAAACTGATTTGTTTTTTTACAGTTTGTTTTTAATCGTTTTTTCCCCAGTAAATAATCAAGTATAATTCAAAGTCATTACATAGATCTAAATGAAATATGTCCCTGAGTGTCATGAAAGGCATCTGCCAAATAAAATTATTATTATTATTATTATTATTGCCAGGCCCACTGAGTGTACAAAACATTAGGTACACCTGCTCTTTCCATGACAGACTGACCAGTTGAATCCAGGTGAAAGCTATTATCCCTTATTGATACAGTGCCTTGCGAAAGTATTCGGCCCCCTTGAACTTTGCGACCTTTTGCCACATTTCAGGCTTCAAACATAAAGATATAAAACTGTATTTTTTTGTGAAGAATCAACAACAAGTGGGACACAATCATTAAGTGGAACGACATTTATTGGATATTTCAAACTTTTTTAACAAATCAAAAACTGAAAAATTGGGCGTGCAAAATTATTCAGCCCCCTTAAGTTAATAATTTGTAGCGCCACCTTTTGCTGCGATTACAGCTGTAAGTCGCTTGGGGTATGTCTCTATCAGTTTTGCACATCGAGAGACTGACATTTTTTCCAATTCCTCCTTGCAAAACAGCTCGAGCTCAGTGAGGTTGGATGGAGAGCATTTGTGAACAGCAGTTTTCAGTTCTTTCCACAGATTCTCGATTGGATTCAGGTCTGGACTTTGACTTGGCCATTCTAACACCTGGATATGTTTATTTTTGAACCATTCCATTGTAGATTTTGCTTTATGTTTTGGATCATTGTCTTGTTGGAAGACAAATCTCCGTCCCAGTCTCAGGTCTTTTGCAGACTCCATCAGGTTTTCTTCCAGAATGGTCCTGTATTTGGCTCCATCCATCTTCCCATCAATTTTAACCATCTTCCCTGTCCCTGCTGAAGAAAAGCAGGCCCAAACCATGATGCTGCCACCACCATGTTTGACAGTGGGGATGGTGTGTTCATGGTGATGAGCTGTGTTGCTTTTACGCTGTGTTTTGCATTGTTGACAAAAAGTTCAATTTTGGTTTCATCTGACCAGAGCACCTTCTTCCACATGTTTGGTGTGTCTCCCAGGTGGCTTGTGGCAAACTTTAAACAACACTTTTTATGGATATCTTTAAGAAATGGCTTTCTTCTTGCCACTCTTCCATAAAGGCCAGATTTGTGCAATATACGACTGATTGTTGTCCTATGGACAGAGTCTCCCACCTCAGCTGTAGATCTCTGCAGTTCATCCAGAGTGATCATGGGCCTCTTGGCTGCATCTCTGATCAGTCTTCTCCTTGTATGAGCTGAAAGTTTAAAGGGACGGTCAGGTCTTGGTAGATTTGCAGTGGTCTGATACTCCTTCCATTTCAATATTATCGCAATATTATCACAGTGCTCCTTGAGATGTTTAAAGCTTGGGAAATCTTTTTGTATCCAAATCCGGCTTTAAACTTCTTCACAACAGTATCTCGGACCTGCCTGGTGTGTTTCTTGTTCTTCATGATGCTCTCTGCGCTTTTAACGGACCTCTGAGACTATCACAGTGCAGGTGCATTAATACGGAGACTTGATTACACACAGGTGGATTGTATTTATCATCATTAGTCATTTAGGTCAACATTGGATCATTCAGAGATCCTCACTGAACTTCTGGAGAGAGTTTGCTGCACTGAAAGTAAAGGGGCTGAATAATTTTGCACGCCCAATTTTTCAGTTTTTGATTTGTTAAAAAAGTTTGAAATATCCAATAAATGTCGTTCCACTTCATGATTGTGTCCCACTTGTTGTTGATTCTTCACAAAAAAATACAGTTTTATATGTTTATGTTTGAACCCTGAAATGTGGCAAAAGGTCGCAAAGTTCAAGGGGGCCGAATACTTTCGCAAGGCACTGTATATCTTGTTAAATCCACTTTCAGTGAAGATGAAGGGGAGGAGACAGGTTAAAGAAGGATTTTTAAGCCTTGAGACAATTGAGACGTGGATTGTGTATGTGTGCCATTCAGAGGGTGAATGGACAAGACTAAATATTTAAGTGACTTTGAACGGGGTATTGGTAGTGGGTGCCAAGCGCACCGGTTTGTGTCAAGAACTGCAACGCTGCTGGGTTTTTCACGTTCAACAGTTTTCTCTGTGTATCAAGAATGGTCCACCACCCAAAGGACATCCAGCCTACTTAACACAACTATGGGAAGCATTGGAGTCAATGTGGGCCATCATACCTGTGGAACGCTTTCGACACCTTGGCCCGACAAATTAAGGGCTGTTCTGAGAGCAAAAGGCGGGTGGGGTGCAACTCAATATTAGGAAGGTTGTTCCTTCGTTGTCCCACCCCTTCCCTACTGCTATCATAATATGGTGTATGCATGTTTAGGCCAGTGCAGGTACGTGTATATTTAGTTGCAGGAACTTTTCAATACTTTTGTGCTAATATTCTATAGGAGGTGCAGGAACTCAAGCAGAAGAGTGCCTGTACTCAGTTCCAGTGAGCTCCTGCCCAAGTAAAGTACTGTACACTGACAAGTAGAGCATAATTATTATATGTTTTTTTCCTCAAATCTAATTGGATGAGACTGGCTGAGATTTTTGCGCCCACCCAAGCCAACTCGTGCATACTCCCCTGGCCAGCCAGTCTAGTTAAAGTCAAGAACACATGCTAATTCTATGAAAGCTGACAAGTTTAACGCACAACAGTTATACATGCGGCTGTTCTGCTTGCCTGGCACTGAACCAATACAGCATTGGCCACAGGTTAATGTGCATAACGATTGTCACTGAATCTTACTGGCCCCTCCTCACATGAACTCAAAACAGCCCCTTTACTCAGTAGACCAACGTCATTAGCATAATACCATGAGCTCATACAGTAAGCACAGAAGACTTCAAAATACAGTCCCCCGAACAGAAAGCCTGGCCTCTGACAGAGGTAGAGATAGGTATAATGAGGTCGCTCTACCATGTGCATGTTTCAGCTATTTGCAGTCGAAGGTACTCCAGGGTGAGCAGGAGTAATCTTATTCTCAACAGTGGGTGAGGCTTCTCACTGCAAAGGAAGATAGCCTCTTAAGGCTGCACTCTAATGACTAGGCAGCTTCAATAGGAAGACTGTATGTGTGTTTGTCAACTGTGGGTTGGATAGGGTGTGGTTATGTGAGGTAAATTAGGGTCCCCTGTGCACAGTCTGGTGTTTTTTTTTAAGAGACTGTACGTATTGGCTGTATGTATTGTGCTCCAATACCATACTCTTTGACATGGGATCTTATGTGTTGGAACATGTGAAACAATGTGTTTTTTTTGCGCACTGTACAGAGTCAAAAGAACAAAACATTTGCGGGAACAGTGAGCTCTTGTCATCCCCGTACTGGATGGTGCCCAGAGCTGAAAGATTTCATCTTTAAGAGATGTAAAAACTACTATTAGAGAAAACTGTGTCCGATCTCCCAATGTTGGAATCTGGTTGAAAGGGTGCTCTTAGTAAGCAAAGGTCCTTTTGCCAATACTTTAACAACTTTAAAAAAAGACTAATACTAGAACTAAAGCATTTTAAACTGAATATTGGAGATGGACTGCATGTTTGAATCCAATCATAATGTGCTGTTACCACACTTGAAGTAAGGTGTGCTACATGGCAGTTGGCCATGAAAAATGGTTGTTCTTGAAAAAATGGTTGTTCTTGAAAAAAAATGTACAGTGAGAGTTTTGAATACTATACCCTAAGGGTGTGTTTTGTTAACCCCCAGCCTTACCCCTGTTCCTATGTTATTTTCCCAGTTTCGCTCCCAACCTCATCCTGTCTAACTTGTTTCTCTCTCTCTCTCCTCCCTTCTGTCTGTCTCCGTTCTTATTCTCCCTCATGTTCTGGAGGTGTGAGAACAGTCTTATCAACTTTCTCGGTTCCCACCCACCCCTATGCCAGCTGAGCACCCTTGATTCACACACAACACAACACGCACGCACACATACACACACACCCACCCACCCTCTCTCTCTCTCTCTCTCTCTCTCTCTCTCTCTGTTTGTGCGGCTATGTAAACCCTATTTCCTGAAAAAGCTGAAAATTCCCACAGAAAAAAAATCCCATAAACCAGGGAGACAGTCCCCTCCCTTTCTCCATTCCCACCAGCTCAAGGTCTCTATCAAAGACTTGTGCAAAGAGACAGGATTATCCCAAAAGGAGCTGGGAACAAAAATGGGAAGCTGTCCGATGAGAACTAACTGAAATATATACACACAGCCCTGCACATATTATCCATCTACTGAACACTCTAAGGACAGTTTGTTTTAACACAATATACAACAGGATGTTTTTGGATTCGATTTTTAAATACAAGTGCCAAAAGGGCAATAAGAGAGGATATTCAGGTTCAATAGAAATCCCTCATTTGAAAGTGAGTATCTTTCCCATGAGCTCAATTTAGTTTTCAACAGCTACAAACAGTAACCCTACTTCTTCCCCTGAGCACGGCGGTTAACCCCCAACAACAACTGCTCCCCGGGCGCCGATGGTGTGAATGTCGATTAAGGCAGCCCCCCTGCACCTCTCTGATTCAGAGGGGTTGGGTTAAACGCGGAAGACACATTGCAGTTGAATGCATTCAGTTGTACAACTGACTAGGCATCCCCCCCTTTCCTTTCCCTAATCCTCTTCCCTAAGGGGGTCAGGGCAGGGTGTTCGATGTGCGCATGTAGTGCGTCTGCCATGTCATGCTCTCATCTCAGTGGGAATGTGCATGTCTGCTGACCAGCACATGACTGGCACAAACCCAGGGTAGAGGTCCACTAGCATCAATGAGCACTTGATTGATGAGTTTGCCTGAGGACATTGATATCATGTGGAGATAGAACCATGTCTGGTATTGTAAATCAATGTAAGTATTTATAATCGAGTTAGAATCTTCAAAAACCAATGGGGGTATATTTGAAGTGGTAATGGCCAACGAGCAGCTGGAAAACTCACAAATTGTTGCTTTAAGACAGTGTTTAACAAGTGAAGTTCCACTGCAGTTCTCACAAACCAATTAAGGCTCTAGCAGTGGGAGGAAGATGTAAACAAGCTCCTCTGTCCACTCCAGCTCTGTCTAAGCTATCTGTCTCTCTCCAGGCATATGGTCTAGAGAGCCAGGGGGTGAGGGGAGAGAAGGGCTGCAAGCCAACAAGGCCTCATTTCCTAGAAAACCAACTTCAGTATAAAAACACTGAGGGAATGACCTTTTTCACTGGAACAGGCTGAGATGGAACAGGCTAAATTATACTTTGTCTTACGATGTTCAAATATCACTCATGAGACGAGATACATAAGATGTTAAGATGCTTTCGTGGCATGGGAAGTCATCGATTTTGGTACGCACAGTGTTGATTAGATAAAAAGTCATCTCTGTTAACCCAGAAGTAAAATCTCATGTAATTTGGTCAGCTGTGTGATTATACGTGATAGAAATTGAGAGTTCCAACAAAAACAGTCTCCACCCTCGCAAAAGGAATCTCTCAGCCAAAGCAGATTGTCTCGGTCTACACGCAGAATCTGCCCATGGGAGATGAGATAAAAAGGCATTATGATTTCAAGCAGTGCAAAATATGCAAATATGTTTGTTTTACTTTGCATTCCATGCATTGTATGGCGCATATTCCCCCAGACAGCATTCCAGCAAGTCTATTCAATCAATTTGCACAATGAAATAATAACTACTAAGATAAGATTAACTGTTTGATTTAGTTACATAAAACAATTACCGATCTCAGTTTGTAGTCTATTGTCCTCATTACAGATAAAGCATTTTGCATATTTTTCCCAGAAAGCCATTAGTCAGTGGGTTCGGCTCATACCATGCAGTCACTCCTAAGGGGGGGGGGGGGGGGGGGGTTATCAGGGGAAAGGTCTGTGAGCGGAAGTGACCACTGCTCATATGACAAAGGGGTATTGTGCAGAGCTGCCGGTGAAAACAGTGGGTAAGACGTTGGGAATGTCCAGGCAGAGCAGTGCACAACATTCGCATCACAGGGACAATATACACATATACAACATGGGGGCCAAGGGAGGGAGAGGAAAAAAAGAAGAGAGAAAGAATAGAATAGAATCTTAGGTTAGGCTACTCGTCCCGCAGAAAGGTGACCTCCTCTCTCATTGTCTCTCCTCATCCTGCAGGAAGATGGGGCTCTCTCAGTTCTCATGGTTCCCGCTGCACCGTCACAAAGAGTCACAAAGAGAGGAAGAAATAAAAAAAAGACAGCATGGTCCCGGTGTTGCAGTAATGGCTGCCAGTGGGTGATGAATGCCAGTATTTACTGTATAGGTCAGGTTCACACCAATAGAAATACACTGACACTGATGCACTTCATCCATCCACATGCATTCATGTGGATAACCTACAATAACAACAGGGGAAAAGCTGCCTAGTGTACATCCTGCCTGCCGTGATGAGCAATGAAAACAAAATCAATTGCCTGCAGCTAGCATTTAGCTCGCATAGAGTCATACAGGAGAAGATGGACGGCTTTAGCGAGGCATGAGGTAAATGCCACCCACTTTCCATGCAGCCTGGGGATGTGCTGCACCCAAAGGAAAGTTCAGTGGAGGGGAGAAAGGGAGAAGGGGGCACGAGTCCACTGGGATACACCTGGTGTCCCCCACCCCAGGGGACTTATATAACCACTGATGACCCAATGAGGATATCAAGCACCAGGGGTCAGATTACATACTCCTGTAGAGAGAGAGATTACCATTCTGTTACAATGAGAATGGCGTGACTGATTGGGGATAGAAATAGGTGACTAGCTGCAACAACAGAACTGATTGGAAGACATTTGTTAGCAGCAGACATTTGTTCAGCTTACCTTCCGCAAATAGAAAGTGTGCAATGTTTATGATTATATAGGGTGACAGAGTAGCCTAGTGGTTAGAGCGTTGGCATAGTAACCGGAAGGTTGCAAGTTCAAACCCTCGAGCTGACAAGGTACAAATCTGTCGTTCTGCCCCTGAACAGGCAGTTAACCCACTGTTCCTAGGCCGTCATTGAAAATAAGAATTTGTTCTTTGTCATCTCCAGAAGTACTGAGCTATACGGGAAGATTATATTACTTTATACCAATTACTCAGATCATTTTTATTCTCTCAAAAAGATAGGTGTACAAATTATTGGCACACCAAAAGATTCTTATAAATGAAATCCAACACAATTAAATCTGCATGCAACTTTTTTTAAGTTAATCTCCGCTTAGGGAACTGTATTGTCGCCTTCCATGGCTTCCTGTTTCAGTGGGGTATAAAAAGTAGGTAAAAAAGGTAAAAATGCATGTAAAATCCCTTTGTCATCCATCATGGGAAAAGGCAAAGGACTCGCAAATGAAAAGAGACACGATTGTTGACCTACATAAATCAAGCAATGGGTACAAAAAAATAGCGTTTAAAAAAAAACAATTCCACTTACCACTAGTGGGGCAACAATTAAGAAGTTTAAAACCACTGGAACAGAGGTAAACTGGCTTGCTATTAGATGCAAGTGTATCTTGTCTCCACACACAGTGAGGAAGATGGTTTGGGAGGCAAAGAGAAATCCAAAGGCCAAAGTTGAAGAATTACAGAACTTAGTTGATTCTTCGGGTCACCAAGTCTACAAATCTACACCAAATCTACACCAAATCTACACCAAATCTACACCATGCCAACAGGCTCTTTGGAAGGGTTGCCATAAAAAAAAAAGTTTTATTGAGAGCAAGCAACAAATGAAAACGCCTGGAGTTTGCTAAACTGCATTGGCACCTGGATTAGAACCAGTGACACGACAATAGTTACCTTTGACCATACACACCAGTGGTGGGTTTGGAATCGATGAAAGGATGCGTATGCAGAAAAGAACCCGCCTCCCTACTGTGAAAATGGTAGTGGATCTTTGACAATGGGCTGTTTTGCTTGTACTGGTCTGGGGCCCTTGTTAAGGTCAACGGCATAACGAACTCCACCAAGTGCAAGGACATTTTAGCCAATAACCTTGTTGCCTCTACCAGGAGGCTGAAACTTGGCTGCAAGTGGATCTTCCAGCAAGACAAAAACTCCAAGCACACAAAATGCAGAAAGACATGGTTAATTGACCACAAAATCTAAATTTTGTAATGGCCAGTCTCCGGACTAGAACCCCATTGAAAACCTATGGTTTGAATTGAAGAGGGCCGTCCATAAGCGCAGACCGAAGGATATTAAGGATCTGGAAAGATTATGTATGTAGAAATGGTCTAAGGTCCCATTCAATGTCTTCTCCGATCTCAATTTTTTTTCTCCAAAAAGGCTCAGTGCCCTTATCCTCGCAAGGAAAGGGTGCAGTCCCGGACTATCGAAAACAGGGGTGGCAATAATTTTTACACTTTATTACTTGTTAAAAAATATCTATTTTTCTGAGCCATTGTATTAGTATCTAAAATAAAACAAAATGTTCAATATTTGTCGTTCATACAATATAGTTCAGAATTTGTAGTATTCATACAGTCTTTTTTCTCATCTTTATTCAAGGGTGCCAATCATTTTGGAGGTGACTGTACATGACAGACCCCTACTATACCGTGTGAGTCCAAAGTTCTAGTCAGAGCAACTGTGAGGATAGACAAAAACAGTTCCACTTGGTTTGCAGTGGCCTTAAAGAACATGACCAATTGAGTGAGGAGTCGAATAACAGATCACTCTTAATTGTCATTCTCTCTGTAGGTTTCTCATCTGCAATGAGGATGCATTCCTTATTTCAAACAGGCAACAAAGTCATATACCTGTCCATTATCAACAGGGCATTCTGTGGTCGAAACGACTCATTTGGGCGTCCCGACTCCCACTTCAATACTGTGCAGTGTGCATCACGATTTTGTGGGTACCATGCACCCAGACCGCACTTAAAACACAGGAGAGCACTGTGTAGCTTACTGCAAATTCAAAACTAAAACTTTTTGTTTTACCATAAGAATTTGGCATAATCAAGTTGTTGCAACCTCTTGTTATAGCAAGAATATATCACTGCTTACCAACATGGTTGTATTTTGCTCAAACAATAATCGATTAAATCACAATATTTTATTATAGGGTATTACGCAAACCAATTAGATTTGTCCACCATGCCCGGGGTAATTGATTTATCTAATTCCTTTCTCAAATAGTCCTAGACCATTCCGAGTATTAAATGTAGAATTATTTATGTAACAACAGTCTAGACAATCTGTTAATACCTCATCTTTAATGAAAGAGAGACTTTCATGTTGACAACTTGTCAACATCATTTTCACGTGACGCCTGCAAACGGTCCTAAATTGTCTTAAACAAAATATCCGGATGGCTTTATTAAAAATCCAGTATATTGTTATAGTTTGTCCCAGATAAGAAACACAGCCGCTCCCCCAGGCAATTGTGACCGTTTTTGGTCTCGCCAGACCAGCTGGCACCTCATTTGCTGCTCGGTGCCCTAGCTCTGTAGAGTTGGACAGACAGATGGGTGAGTTGTGCAAAACAGCGTCAGCACAGAGCACAGCAGCCGTGGATTTTCCCAGGACAATCAAGTCGACGGTGCTTCTGCAGCTGCTGCCATAAGGACTTGCCCTAGTGTGCGTTTGAGATTTTCCCATCCTCTGTCGGTCTGTAATTACAGTACAACCATTTCACTGGGTGTGCAGACTTTTACAGTGAATGAAAAACAGCAGCATGTGCAGGCCTATAATAGTGTAATTTGCATGGATAGCTTAATCTTTGTAATGCTTTGTAAAGCGAGCAGTCCATATCAAACCAAATTATTGTGGACAAATTCCAAACATTATGACATGTTCTTATCATACATAGTAACTGGCCTTTGATAAGGGTAGGGCAGGCTATACCTATAAATCAATTCCAACCAAATTCGTTTTTGACTGGAGTTTTAATTAGAAATGCCCCAGTAAGGTCCCCATTAAAAGTTGGTAACCTATCCAAACTTAACCTCTTGGTAACTAACGCAAAACTACTGTTAACTAATGCATTGACTATGTTTGACTAGGAAAGAGCAGCCTAACTTTTTGCCTAAGGTCTTGCAGCATCCAAACAACTTCAAGCAGTAAGCTGTCCTGAAAAGAGCACATAGCTTCCTTTCCCAGCACACAAACAACCTCATGCAGGGAGGAGCTGTCCTCAAAGCAACACAAGCCCTGTTTGAACACTTGAATCCGTTCTTCCTTGGCGTATCACTGATCTGTACAAAATCGGGATAAGTGAAAGTAAAGTTGAAGAGAGGATCCATGCTTTTAAGTAATCTAAGACAGACTCCCATTCGAGAGTGGGGAAAAAACAAGTTAGTTGAAAATCTAACCATCAACCGTCACTAGCCCAGAAGACCGTCAAGGCCAGCCAGGCAGTTAAAGGAGTGAAGAAACTGAGCTCTGCCCACTGACGCTTGGCTGCAACACTGTGCCTTGGATGCCTATGTGCACACATGATCTAGCTGGACTGTTTATAAACAGTCACAAGGTCTCTCTGGTGCTTATAGCTAACATTCATTTAGCCGAGGTCCTACAGTTTGACGTTAATGTCACTCATCTAGGTTAAGTGATTTGAACTTTATTACGTGTTGGTTGCATAAAGTATTGGCTACTCTAAGAGCCAAAGAGCAGGGGGAGAGCCTGACAGGCTTCCTGCAGGCAATAAATGATTTGCGGTCATCGTTAAGTGAAAGGACTACATAAGGCCCTGCTACTGTATTACCAAGCACTCCCCTTACAAAAGGACTGTCAAGGGCAGGCAGACGTCGGTAATCCGACGGCTCAGGGTCAGGCTCAGGGTCAGAGCAGGCAGAATGGCCAAAACCGGGAGAACTAGAAACAGACCGGCGCAAGGGGTAAAACACTGGTATGCTTGACAAACAAAATGAACTGGCAACAGACAAACAGAGAACACATGTATAAATACACTGGGGATAATGGGGAAGATGGGCAACACCTTGAGGGGGTGGAAACAAGCAGAAAGACAGGTGAAACAGATCAGGTTGTCACGTGTGCTCCCTCTCCGGCCTCTAGGTCATCAGGCTGCTCCTTAGGGCGCACACCTGTCACCAGCGTTACACGCATAATGACACTCAGCTGGACTCCATCACCTCCTTGATTACCTGCCCTTTTATGTCACTCCCTTTGGTTTCTTCCCCAGTCATTTTTCCTGTTTTATATCGGTGCGCTGTTTGTGTTTCTTGTTTGTTCATTTATTAATTAAATGTATACACTCCCTGAACTTGCTTCCCGACTCCCAGCATACATCGTTACAGAACGACAACTCAACAAGGGGAAACAGTTGAAGTCGGAAGTTGACATACACTTAGGTTGGAGTCATTAAATCTTGTTTTTCAACCACTCCACAAATTTCTTGTTAAGAAACTATAGTTTTTTCATGTCGGTTAGGACATCTACTTTGTGCATGACACAAGTCATTTTTCCAGCAATTGTTTACAGATAGATTATTTAACTTATAATTCACAGAATCTCAATTCCAGTGGGTCAGAAGTTCACATACACTAAGTTGACTTTAAAGAGCTTGGAAAATCCAGAAAATGATGTCATGGCTTTAGAAGCTTCTGATAGGCTAATTGACATAATTTGAATCAATTGGAGGTGTACCTGTGGATGTATTTCAAGGCCCACCTTCAAACTCAGTGCCTCAGCCAAGACCTCAGAAAAAAATTGTAGACCTCCACAAGTCTGGTTCATCCTTGGGAGCAATTTCCAAATGCCTGAAGGCACCACGTTCATCTGTACAAACAATAGTATGCAAGTATAAACACCATGGGACCATGCAGCCGTCTTACCGCTCAGGAAGGAGACACGTTCTGTCTCCTAGAGATGAACGTACTTTGGTGCGAAAAGTGCAAATCAATCCCAGAACAACAGTAAAAGACCTTGTGAAGATGCTGGAGGAAACAGGTAAAAAAGTATCTATATCCACAGTAAAACGAGTCCTATATCGACATAACCTGAAAGGCTGCTCAGAATGGAAGAAGCCACTGCTCCAAAACCGTCATTAAAAAAATCCAGACTACGATTTGCAACTAACAAAGATCACACTTTTTGGAGAAACGTCCTCTGGTCTGATGAAACAAAAATAGAACTGTTTGGCCATAATGGCCATCGTTATGTTTGGAGGACAAATAGGGAGGCTTGCAAGCTGAAGAACACCATCCCAACCGTGAAGCACGGGGGTGGCAGCATCATGTTGTGGTGGTGCTTTACTGCAGGAGGGACTGGTGCACTTCACAAAATAGATGGCATCATGAGGAAAGAAAATTATGTGGATATATTGAACCAACATCTCAAGACATCAGTCAGGAAGTTAAAGCTTGGTTGCAAATGGGTCTTCCAAATGGACAATGACCCCAATCATACTTCCAAAGTTGTGGCATAATGGCTTAATGACAACAAAGTCAAGGTTTGGAGTGGCCACCACAAAGCTCTGCCCTCACTCCAAAATAAAATGTGTGGGCAGTACTGAAAAAGTGTGTGAGAGCAAGGAGGCCTACAAACCTGACTCAGTTACACCAGCTCTGTCAGGAGGAATGGGCCAAAATTCACCCAACTTATTGTGGGAAGGTTGTGGAAATCTACCCCAAACGTTTGACCCAATTCAAACAATTTATAGGCAATGCTACCAAATACTAATTGAGTGTATGTAAACTTCTGACCCACTGGGAATGTGATGAAAGAAATAAAAGTTGAAATAAATCTCTACTCTCTACTATTATTCTGACATTTTGCATTCTTAAAATAAAGTGGTGATCCCAACTGACCTAAGACAGGGAATTTTTACTCGGCTTAAATGTCAGGAATAGTGAAAAACTGAGTTTAAATGTATTTTGCTAAAGTGTATGTAAATTTCCAACTTCAACTGTACATGCAGGTTTAGGATAGGAAAGGGGAAAATACGTGTGGTCGGGGGCCAAATAAGCTCCTTCCACTGTCACTTTTTCATTAGTCTTCTCTGTTCTTGTGAGCTGGATGTTGAGCAGCATAAAAAGAGAGGGAGAGGGGGAAACACAGAGAGAGAGAGAAGGAGAGAAGAGATTGAAGGAGAGAGCGAGACAGACAGAGAGAACAGGACAGATGACACGTGGAAACATATCGCCCTGACCCCACATTTCGACCCGCGTGAAACAATTTGCACGCCCCTTTGAAGTTTCCTCTTGTGTGTCCCTTTGCATTTCTGCACAGTGAAACAATGAACATGTTTTGAACCTTGCTATCTGTCATCTCTCTCTCTCTCTCTCTGCATCTCTAGATTCGAACACAGGACTTTTAGTTGAAACAAAACTGATTAAGCTACTTACGAAAGACGCTGTTTGTTCCTTATTATCGTGCATTCTGCAATGAAACATTTAAATTAAGAATTAAGTCTAGGTGTGTTTTGGATTCCCAGGATCTAGACACAGCTGTGCACAGAGTTTCACTTCTTTTTTTCACACAAGTTTTAGTGTTAACTTTCCATTGCCTTGATCCCTGGAGTACAGTTGTGATATGCTACAAAAATGGAGTATAAAATGCTCAAATTCTCCTCTCCGACTGACACGTTCTCTTTGCAGAGTGAGAGTTCAGTATATGCAATATAGGGTGATCTTGGGTACACAAGGCCATGTAAAAAAAAAAGCCCCATTTGTACCAGACCACAGAAAATTGGATCTGCCCAGGAACTGTTTAAACAGTGCAAAATAACTTCAATCAGCCACAGCCTAAGCCTGCACTGTCTGTAACCGTTAGTGGAACTTTCTCTCAGCCCTCTTTCGCTCTATACCCCCCCCCCCCCCCCCCCCCCCCCTTTATCTGCACGCTCTCTTTCTCTTTCCTTTCCCGGCTGCTCTCTCCCTCCCATCCTTTCTAATCCCTATCCTATCCTCGCCTGGCCAAGCCCTCCCTCTTCCCAAGCTTGTAAATAAGCTCCAGAATCACCCGGGGACATTCTGTCCCTTTGCTCCAGCCTCGTGCCACTCACAGCACACTGGGGTTACAAGGCGCCAGCAGTCAGTCACAAGGGCAGGTAGATGCCAACACCACACACACACACACACACACACACACACACACACACACACACACACACACACACACCCTCGCTCCTTCATCTGTTCCCTCCTTCACCGTCCTCAACGTCTTGTGTGTGTTCCTTTGAGAAAGCTCAAGAGAGCTGTGCATTATTTAAAGGAAGGTGTGATGTATTTCTGGTCTGCAGCGTGCAGATCGCATGACTCTGCAGCACACTTGCAATGACTCACATACAAAGACATAACAGTACACAATATGAATTGCATGAACACGTGCAACATGCATGGACACACAGACTTATTTATCATGCATACGATGCACACTCCACATGAGTGCACACAAATGCATAGCTCACTCCTTCCATACAGACTCCATACAGTAGCTACTTGTTGATAGTTGATTGTGGACTTCAGGTAGCACAGGAAGGGACACGCCCCAATCCACATTAACGGGACTGCAGAGAGTCAGCAGTAGTATTAAGTTTATCGGCATCCACACCACCGAGGACTTGACATGGACCAACAACACCACCACTCTTGTCAAGAGAGTGCAACAGCGTCTCTACTTCCTAAGGCGGCTGAAGAAATTTGGCATGCCAACCTGATTCCTCTCCAAATACTACTAATCGAGAGCGTCCTGACCGGTTGCATCTCGGCCTGGCACAAGAATTGCTCCGTCCACGACCGCAAGGCCCGCCAGCAGGTGGTGAAGACAGCCCAGTACATCACTGGGGCCTTGTTCCCACCCATCCAGGACATCTACTTCAAACAGTGCATGAGGAACCAACAACACACCCCAGCCACGAGCTGTTCTCTCCCTTAACGTTGGGCAGACGGTATCGGAGCATGAGGTATGATACCAACAGGCCCAGAGACCGTTTATAACTACAAGCCGTCAGTCTGCTGAACACTTGAACTGGACTGACCACCTGCACTGACCATGCACTCACTCACTCACTCACTCACTCACTCACTCACTCACTCACTCACTCACTCACACAGCTGCTACCAGACTCTTCTTTACTGTTGCTAATACTGCACAATTTAAAAACTTGCCCCCTCCCCTCTTTTATTTCCTGGAAAACAGCAGTATTTGCACAGATTTGTGAAATCCATGTTTACATCGAGTCAAGTAGAAAAGCAGTGCGTTATGACAAATGTTTACTCTGCTTTGTGAATAGTGGTTCCCAACAAATGATTGAATAGTGTGTTTTATCCTTCTGTGGAAAAACACAAATACGACAATACTGGCTGCACATTCACTGCTTTTACTGGTAGAGTAGAAAATAGCTGTCCAAAGTGCAGCAATAGAGGAAGGAAATATTGTTTTGCCAACTTACTAATACAGGTCTGTGGCTACGCTATAAATCACTAGGCAGCTTCAACACACACGTTATGGGCCAGGGGTACTCCTCCAGACGTCTAGAATGTAAACACAGGTGGAAGAATAAGCCACCCCCAAAAAGATGGTATTGTTTAAGTTTTGGATCAACAAAGTGGTAGCCTAAGTGGTCAATCAAATGTCTTTCTGCACATTTTGACGTTGTGCATTGTGTTACGGGGAGAAAGAAAGGGAGAGAGAAAGAGGGGGAGAAAGGAGGATGATAAAAGCAAAAGCCAATTCGAGCCCAACTAAACCCAGGATATCAACAGAGAGAGGGCAAAAACACCCAGCGATTGTGTCACACTCAATGCGATGTTATTGTGTTGGCAGTATGACGGAATGACTGAGAAGGCATTGCACTGTGTAAATTCCCCTTATTATCAAGACCACAGGGTGAGGGAAAAAAACACTGAGGAAGACTAATAACATCATATTTATAAAAAACATGTTGATGAGATACGTTTCAAACAGCTCATTTCAGGACAACAGCCAAAGGGTCTTTCAAGCGACAGTATGTTCTGTTGTTACATGAGAACAGCTTGTCCTTCAGGGTTTTTCGAGGTACTGTTCTAGTGTCGGAGCTATTTCAAGTATGAACTTTTGCAATCTCTAGTCTCAGTGTCTCTCGTTAACTCTGCACGCACAATGCACACAGAGTTACAGACACCTCAAGCCATAGATAAGACAAAATATGCAGACAATTCCTCGCTTGTGTGAAGTCAGTGAGGGTGATTGCAATGGAATGCAGAGCAAAAGAATAACAGAAATTCCAATACGGTAGTTTAAGCTTCCAGAGATATGCACTCAATGCATTACTACTGCACTACCAATGCATTGCAGCAGTTAAGTAGGGGCGGCAGGTAGCCTACTGGTTAGAGCGTTGGGCCAGGTTGCTGGATCGAATCCCCGCGCGAACGAGGTAAAAATATGTCGTTCTGCCCCTGAACAAGGCAGTTAACCCACTGTTCCCCGGTAGGTCGTCAATGTAAATAAGAATTTGTTCTTAACTGACTTGTCTAGTTCAATAAAGGTTTACAAAGAAAAAATGACTACTGCACTGCAAGTACACTCATAGTAAAGCAAAGTGGATCATTTGACAAATTTTGTTCATTAACACATTTGAGATTGAGCGTCAAACATCAATTTTCTAACTGATACTCTCTCACAGTTGGGTTGTGGAGAGAAATAATGAACCTTTAGTGATAACTTAATGGAAAAATCCACCCAAAACCATTTCTATAATACACTAATTTGTGAGAACAATATTTTCTGTGAACAAATGTTTCCTTCTGTCATTACAATAAGGTTGGTAGCAACATGTGAAAATCGTTGTGGAAATCGGTTGCAGCTCAAGTCGACTACAAACCTCATAATGCAGTGCTCCCTTTAAGTAGTAGCTAGTTAGCTGTTAAATCACCAAAACAAACTGTACTATCAATTTAGGATTCTATAATCTCACCATGTTCATCCTGCAGATTGATAAACGCCACGCAGAGTGGAGTCTGACATTCTGCTCAATGCAATGCACCCTGGACTGAAGAGGCAGACATCTAGGAGAAATGTAGTGGACCCACTGTTAAATTACATATTTTTCGAGGTAGGAATATCAAAAGAAAAATACGATCAATGGCTCATTCGAGAGAAAACAACCTTCCGCGTGATGACATCGGCCAGTCCTGAAATCGAACACGTAGGATAGACGTTTTTTCGCGATCTAAAAATCTAATTCCTATCAACTTCCGGGGTAGTTAGAGCAGCTTAATCGTAATGCCACATCACACAGGCCGAATTTCTGCCTGTTTAAATGGCAATAGTTTAAATACAAATGAAAACAGGAAATGATCCCGAGAATCGATAGAACATCGCTCATGCACAAAAACAATCTACCATTCAAAATGGGCGAATCTTCCTTTTAAGGCTTTGATATTTGGGAAACCCATTTAGGTCATCTTACTTGTATTAAATAAATGGCCGGCTTGCATTGTGGCTGGCCTTTAACACAGTTAGCCTCTACAGTTTAGTCAGGTCCCGAACAGGGGAATGCTCCTGGTTGGTAGGCTAGTATTATTAGGACATTTTCCTGGCTTCCACAAAGAGACATACTGTACTGCACGACACCAAGGACTCTTGGCCGCTGACCCTGGTTGGCTGAGTCCATGTAGAATAAGCCTTCACACACACATGCCCACACACAGGCAGCATGCACGCGCACACACACATTCAGAGTGAGAGAGAGAGAGAGAGAGAGAGAGAGAGAGAGAGAGAGAGAGAGAGGAAGGTATGCACACAGACTGACTGAAATACACTAACTAAATATATCAATATGAGCTGCCTGCTAGCCCTCTATTATCACTCTGCACTCTGCAGGTAATTCAGACTCTGCAGACTGTTTCATATTAAACGCAAGAGAAATCTGATATCAACTCATTATGACACATGAAATTACGAACACTTTGAGAAGCATTTGAGGTTCACTTTCAGGACAGTGTTATGTCAATTGCCATGACCTGTTATGAGAACATGACTAAGAGTCTGTCACTGTGAGCTGAGTGTGCCCCTGCGTTGAAAGTCCTATCAGCTTCTCAGACAGTATATTCTGCGAAGCAATAGGGTGAGGCACAACATGAAGGAACCAGACAGAAGCGCACCTGTGTAACGTTTATAGGGAAAGCTGAATCATCACATTTCCTCAAAGCCAAACAGTCAATTGTCTGTTAGGCTTCTCACTGAGAGAAACAACAACAGAGCATGACGTACGACACAATGTCTCACAATGTCTGAGAAATACTCTGCCTATGAATAATAGGAAAGGAGAGTGATTGGAGAGAGAGTAATGGAAGTTTGTCATTGATGCAAGGCTGTGTGTGTGGGAGATTAGACATGGCTCGCAGGCGGCGTTCCAATTCATCCCAAAGGTGTTCGATGGAGTTGAGGTCAGAGCTCTGTGCAGGGCAGTCAAGTTCTTCCACACCGATTTCGACAAACCATTTCTGTATGAGCCTCGCTTTGTGCATCACCATTCTGAAACAGGAAAGGGCCTTCCCTGAACTGTTGGCACAAAGTTGGAAGCACAACATCTCTAGAATGTTATTGTATGCTGTAGTGTTAAGATTTCCCTTCACTGGAACTAAAGGGCCTAGCCCGAATCATGAAAAACAGCCCCAGACCATTATGCATCCTCCACCAAACTTTACACTTGGCACTATGCTTGGGGCAGGTAGCTTTCTCCTGGCTGCCAGATGGTGAAGCGTTATTCATCACTCCAGAGAACGTGTTTCCACTGCTCCAGAGTCCAATGGTGGCAAGCTTTGGTGAGTTTAGGCTTGTGTGCGGCTGCTCGGCTTTGAAACGAATTTCATGGAGCTCCTGACGAACAGTTATTGTGCAGACATTGCTTCCAGAGGCCGTTTGGAATTTGGTAGTGAGTGTTGCAACCGAGAATAGAAGATTTTTATGGGGGGACAAATAATGTGATATGAAGTACACACATATTTGGAAGAAGTGTGTGTGTGTGTGGGGGGGTCCATTCCCCACATTCCAGGAGAGTTTGGCAAGTCCCTGAGTTTCCTTTGATGCACCCCTCCTCTTCAGCCCCCGGTCTGCACTCTCTGTTTCCAGTAAAGCTCTCCCAAACATGCACTCACCTCTTTCGTGCACAGAGTGAGAGAGAGAAAGAGAGAGAGAGAGAGAGAGAGAGTTAGTGAGAATGAGAGAGTGAGCCTGAGAGAGTGAGAGAGAAAGTGGGTGAGAGAGAGAGAGTTTATGTACAAGTATTTTAGGTATGTGTGTGTATATGCAGTTGTAGTCTATTTTAAAATCCACACGCCCCCAATTCAATTCCTACTCTGCTTCCCAGCAAAATACTTGACAAGTATTTTTGTATTTATGCGGTAAGGCACAGGGGACAAAAAATGTGATATGAAGTACACACATATGGGAAGAGGTGGGAGGGGAAAGGATTGTGAGAAAAATACAGACTGAAACCCCCTAGACTGTGCAGTCAATGATTCATGTGTAGTTTACTAGAAAAGTCCTGCAAGGAAGCCATTCCACAGAAGAGATGTTGTCCATTCCCCACATTCCAGGAGAGTTCGGCAAGTCCCTGAGTTTCCTTTGATGCACCCCTCCCCTTCGGCCCGGTCTGCGCTCTCTGTTTCCAGTAAAGCTCTCCCAAATATGCACTCACCACTTCCGCGCACACGCACACAGAGAGAGAGAGACAGAGAGAGACAGAGAGAGAGACAGAGAGAGAGAGAAGACAGAGACAGAGACAGAGACAGAGACAGACAGACAGACAGACAGACAGACAGACAGACAGACAGACAGGGCTGTAACTTTTCAGTCTTGGAAGGGGCAGGAGGGACAGTAAAATGTTCCAGTGAATGTTAACTTATATGGAAGGCGGCCTTTGTCTGCATAGACAGCAACAGGAGAGTTCGTGCAGTTTATTTTTGGCTATAATGCAGTGAGTAGACACTTAATTTGTGACCATGTGATACTGCACATTCTGTTGCATTAAAGGTCCATAAAGTTTCAATTATCTTACCCCTGGCCTGCACTGGCTCCTGTTTTTAAGAGCTACAGTATTACCTGCATCCTCTAGGCAGCTTGCCCTGAGTGAAACAGAGACCGGTGGACGTGTGTTTGCGTTGCTAGGGAGATAACCGCTGATGCTTCCCATAGCAATGATCAGCGTTTGGTATTCCCATGGCTTGCGGCGAAGTCGTAGGCTGTTGATTCAGGACAGAAGAGGTAGTTCCCCCTAACAACCGATTATGTTAACTCATCCCGAGGGGTGGAGGGGGAGGAACATTTTACAAGCCTTTTCCACTCATAGATCTACAGGTTTGTATGTGACAACTAAAGATCTTTATTTATTTTATTTTATTCAAGTTAATTAACCAAGAGACACTGCTCCTTGATCCTTGCAGAGGGTGTTGCTTACGGCTGAGTGGGCCTCAATAGTTGGAGGTATTCTTGCCCCGAGGTAAACCCTAAAACGCTGTGTGCATGGTCAGTCTGAGTCAGAGACAAGGAGCCTCTCTCTTTTACAGTTTCCCCCATTTTGGACTAATTTAGGGGTGCTCCCTGCTGCTTTACATACGCTGTCAACTGTTGTGCGCTTTAAGGTTGGCAAGGCAACCCCTGGGGTGTCATGTGATTGTCCGGAGGACTGCTTCTTCTGGGGAGTGCCAATATGGCCGACTGGTGTCTTCAAAGCCTCTCATTGGCCAATACATAGCATCAGCAATCTAGGGTTTGTATACATCATGCTGTGAAGCCAAATAAGGGGGAATATGCTGTGAAGCCTGTGAAGACAGACCCAACATACTGTAAGTCATAGTTATTCAATTCAAATCTGCATCAATTGAGCATTTCAGGCACACAAAAATTACAAACATTGAAAAGTTTCACTAAAAAGTGCACAACCAAATATTGCATACTTCAAATTAAGTACTTCAGAAACACAAGAAAACACATTGTAGAATGAGTCAATCGCTACATCAACTAATTGGTAGCATCATAACTCTTAACAGTAAATGAAAAGGAAATTGAATTCACTTCCAATTTAACAAACATAACCCTTTGCAAAAGAATTACAGTCTACATAGACACGCTCCTGGATCTCCTCTTCAACGAGGTGACCCTTGACCCAACACAGTATGTGGGGAAGCTGCGCGAGCTGTCCATCCCAGGACCCCTGTCTGCCCAGTGTGAGAGGCCTGACAAGAAGGAGGCCATAGCTGGATTTGTCTCTCGCTTCAATCTTGTAGAATAAGCCTTCACACCCACATACACACACATCAAATCAAATCAAATGTATTTATATAGCCCTTCGTACATCAGCTGATATCTCAAAGTGCTGTACAGAAACCCAGCCTAAAACCCCAAACAGCAAGCAATGCAGGTGTAGAAGCACGGTGGCTAGGAAAAACTCCCTAGAAAGGCCAAAACCTAGGAAGAAACCTAGAGAGGAACCAGGCTATGTGGGGTGGCCAGTCCTCTTCTGGCTGTGCCGGGTGGAGATTATAACAGAACATGGCCAAGATGTTCAAATGTTCATAAATGACCAGCATGGTCGAATAATAATAAGGCAGAACAGTTGAAACTGGAGCAGCAGCACTTTCAGGTGGACTGGGGACAGCAAGGAGTCATCATGTCAGGTAGTCCTGGGGCATGGTCCTAGGGCTCAGGTCCTCCGAGAGAGAGAAA
This sequence comes from Oncorhynchus clarkii lewisi, assembly GCF_045791955.1. NCBI lineage: Eukaryota > Metazoa > Chordata > Actinopteri > Salmoniformes > Salmonidae > Oncorhynchus > Oncorhynchus clarkii. Next base: position 56,515,463 of record NC_092151.1, on the reverse strand, counting down.
GAAAGAGAGAAGGAGAGATTTAGAGAACGCACACTTAGATTCACACAGGACACCGAATAGGACAGGAGAAGTACTCCAGATATAACAAACTGACCCTAGCCCCCCCGACACATAAACTACTGCAGCATAAATACTGGAGGCTGAGACAGGAGGTGTGTATGCGCACGCACGCACACACACACACACACACACACACACACACACACACACATTCAGAGAAAGAGAGAGAGGAAGTTATACACACACAGAATGACTAAAATACACTAACGAAATATAACAATATGAGCTGCCTGCTTGCCCTCTATTATCACTCTGCACTCTGCAGGTAATTCAGACTCTGCAGACTGTACCAGGATAGCATCATTTTAAACGCAAGAGAAATCTGATATCAACTCATTATGACACATGAAATCACGAACACTTTGAGAAGCATTTGAGGTTCACTTTCAGGACAGTGTTATGTCAATTGCCATGACCTGTTATGAGAACATGACTAAGAGTCTGTCACTGTGAGCTGAGTGTGCCCCTGCGTTGAAAGTCCTATCAGCTTCTCAGACAGTATATTCTGCGAAGCAATAGGGTGAGGCACAACATGAAGGAACCAGACAGAAGTGCACCTGTGTAACGTTTATAGGGAAAGCTGAATCATCACATTTCCTCAAAGCCAAACAGTCAATTGTCTGTTAGGTTTCTCACTGAGAGAAACAACAACAGAGCATGACGTACGACACAATGTCTCACAATGTCTGAGAAATACTCTGCCTATGAATAATAGGAAAGGAGAGTGATTGGAGAGAGAGTAATGGAAGTTTGTCATTGATGCAAGGCTGTGTGTGTGGGCGATTAGACATGGCTCGCAGACGGCGTTCCAATTCATCCCAAAGGTGTTCGATGGAGTTGAGGTCAGGGCTCTGTGCAGGCAAGTCGAGTTCTTCCACACCGATCTCGAGAAACCATTTCTGTATGAGCCTCGCTTTGTGCATGGGGGCATTACCATGATGAAACAGGAAAGGGCCTTCCCCGAAATGTTGCCACAAAGTTGGAAGCACAAAATCTCTGAATGTTATTGTATGCTGTTGCGTTAAGATCTAGGGTTAAGATTTCCCTTCACTGGAACTAAAGGGCCTAGTCCGAATCATGAAAAACAGCCCCAGACCATTATGCCTCCTCCACCAAACTTTACACTTGGCACTATGCTTGGGGCAGGTAGCTTTCTCCTGGCTTCCAGATGGTGAAGCATTATTCATCACTCCAGAGAACGCGTTTCCACTGCTCCAGAGTCCATTGCTGGTGGCGAAGTCGTCGGCTGTTGATTCAGGACAGAAGAGGTAGTTCCCCCTAACAACCGATTATGTTAGCTCATCCCGAGGGGCGGAAGAGGAGGAACTGGCACCGGAGGAGATGGCCGCCGTTTTACGGTCTCCTAATGAATTGTGCTATTATGTGGGGGTTTTTCGCGATATTTGTAAATTATTTTGTACATAATGTTTCTGCAACCGTATTTTACGGCAGAAAAGAGCTTCTATATATCAGGACCTGGATCACTCACCTCAGATTAGATGAAGATTTTTTCAACAACAACAACAACAGCAGCAAGCAGGACTCAAACAATATTCTCCAAACACCCCACAGGGCAGAAATCCCAATTATTCGCAAAAGGAAGCGACACAGAGGAAGAAGAGCCGGATGCCTCGACCGGACCCACAGAAGGCAACTAGGAAAGCTGCCATTACCGTCAATATTACTCGCCAACGTGCAATCATTGGACAATAAACTAGACGAGGTACGATCACGAATATCCTACCAACGGGACATCAAAAACTGTAACATCCTATGTTTCACGGAATCGTGGCTGAATGATGAAATGGATATTCAGCTAGCGGGATACATGCTGCACCGGCAGGATAGAACAGCACACTCCGGTAAGAGCAGGGGGTGGGCGGTCTGTGCATATTTGTAAACAACAGCTGGTGCACGTAATCTAAGGAAGTCTCTAGATCTTGCTCGCCTGAAGTAGAGTATATTATGATAAATTGCAGGCCACACTACTTACTAGAGAGTTCTCAGCTATACTTTTCGTGGCTGTTTATTTACCACCACAGACAGATGCCGGCACTAAGACCACACTCAGTCAGCTGTATAAGGAAATAAGCAAACAGGAAACCACTCACCCAGAGGCGGCGCTCCTAGTGGCTGGAGAATTTAATGCAGAGAAACTTAAATCAGTTCTACCAAATCTTTATCAACATGTTAAATGTGCAACCAGAGGGAAATAAAATCTAGATCACCTGTACTCCACACACAGAGATGCATACAGAGCTCCCCCTCGCCCTCCATTTGGTAAACCCGACCACAACTCTATCCTCCTGATTCCTGCTTACATGCAAAAATTAAAGCAGGAAGCACCATGACTCGGCCTATAAAAAAATTGTCAGATGAAGCAGATGCTAAACTACAGGACTGTTTTGCTATCACAGAATGGAACATGTTCCGGGATTCTTTCGATGACATTGAGGAATACACCACATCAGTCACTGGCTTTATCGATAAGTGCATTGAGGACGTCATCCCCACAGTGACTGTACGTACATACCCCAACCAACCTCTCTAGTGAATGTCCTGCAGAGAGTTGGGACCAAAGTAACAAAGCCTACCATCAGTAACACACTACGCCGCCAGGGACTCAAATCCTGCAGTGCCAGACATGTCCCCCTGCTTAAGCCAGTACATGTCCAGGCCCATCTGAAGTTTGCGAGAGAGCATTTGGATGATCCAGAAGAAGATTGGGAGAATGTCATATGGTCAGATGAAACCAAAATATAACTTTTTGGTAAAAACTCAACTCGTCGTGTTTGGAGGACAAAGAATGCTGAGTTGCATCCAAAGAACACCATACCTACTGTGAAGCATGGGGGTGGAAACATCATGCTTTGGGGCTGTTTTTCTGCAAAGGGACCAGGACGACTGATCCGTGTAAAGGAAAGAATGAATGGGGCATGTATCGTGAGATTTTGAGTGAAAACCTACTTCCATCAGCAAGGGCATTGAAGATGAAACGGGGCTGGGTCTTTCAGCATGACAATGACCCCAAACACACCAACCGGGCAACGAAGGAGTGGCTTCGTAAGAAGCATTTCAAGGTCCTGGAGTGGCCTAGCCAGTCTCCAGATCTCAACCCCATAGAAAATCTTTGGAGGGAGTTGAAGGTCCGTGTTGCCCTGCAACAGCCCCAAAACGTCACTGCTCTAGAGGAGATCTGCATGGAGGAATGGGCCAAAATACCAGCAACAGTGTGTCAAAACCTTGTGAAGACTTACAGAAAACATTTGACCTCTGTCATTGCCAACAAAGGGTATATAACAAAGTATTGAGATAAACTTTTGTTATTGACAAAATACTTATTTTCCACCATCATTTGCAAATAAATTCATTAAAAATCCTACAATGTGATTTTCTGGAATTTTTTTCTCATTTTGTCTGTCATAGTTGACATGTACCTATGATGAAAATGACAGGCCTCTCTCATCTTTTTAAGTGGGAGAACTTGCACAATTGGTGGCTGACTAAATACTTTTTTGCCCCACTGTATGCATAGTCACATAGTCACCTCAATAGTTGGAGGTATTCTTGCCCCGAGGTAAACCCTAAAACGCTGTGTGCATGGTCAGTCTGAGTCAGAGACAAGGAGCCTCTCTCTTTTACAGTTTCCCCCATTTTGGACTAATTTAGGGGTGCTCCCTGCTGCTTTACATACGCTGTCGGCTGTTGTGCGCTTTAAGGTTGGCAAGGCAACCCCTGGGGTGTCATGTGATTGTCCGGAGGACTGCTTCTTCTGATGAGTGCCAATATGGCTGAACGGTGTCGTCAAAGCCTCTCTTTGGCCAATACATAGCATCAGCAATCCAGGATCTATATACATCATGCTGTGAAGCCAAATAAGGGGGACATGCTGTGAAGCCTGTGAAGACAGACCCAACATACTGTAAGTCATAGTTATTCAATTCAAACCAGTTGTGCACTTTTTTGGAGTCGTGCCTGGCTGTGCAGTCATGAGTGAACAGGGAGTACAGGAGGGGACTGAGCACACACCCCTGAGGGGCCCCCGTGTTGAGGATCAGCGTGGCAGATGTGTTGTTACTTACCCTTACCACGGGGTGGCCCGTCAGGAAGTCCAGGATCCAGTTGCAGAGGGAGGTGTTTAGTCCCAGGGTCCTTAGCGTAGTGATGAGCTTTGAGGGCACTATGATGTTGAACGCTGAACTGGAGTCAATGAATAGCATTCTCATATAGGTGTTCAGGTATGAAAGGGCAGTCTGGAGTGCAATACAGATTGCATCATCTGTGGATCTGTTGGGACGTATGCAAATTGAGGTGGGTCTAGGGTTTCTGGGATAATGGTGTTGATATGAGCCATGACCAGCCTTTCAAAGCACTTCATGGCTACAGATGTGAGTGCTACGGGTCAGTAGTCATTTAGGCAGGTTACTTTAGTGTTTTTGGGCACAGGGACTATGGTGATCTGCTTAAAACATGTTGGTATTACAGACTCAGACAGGGAGAGATTGAAAATGTCAGTGAAGACACTTGCCAGTTGTCAGCGCATGCGGAGTACAGATCCTGCGGCCTTGGTCAACAGTGACTGTTGACCTTTTTAAAGGTCTTACTCACATCGGCTGCGGAGAGCGTGATCACACAGTCGTCCGGAACAGCTGATGGTCTCATGCATGTTTCAGTGTTACTAGGCTCGAAGCGAGCATAGAAGTAATTTAGCTCGTCTGGTAGGCTCATGTCACTGGGCAGCTCTCGGCTGTGCTTTCCTTTGTAGTCTGTAATAGTTTGCAAGCCCTGCCATATCCGATGAGCATCGGAGCCGAAGTAGTACGATTCGATCTTAATCCTGTATTGACACTTTGCCTATTTGATGATTTGCATAGGGGGATTTCTTATAAGCTTCCGGGTTAATGTCTCGCTCCTTGAAAGTGGCAGCTCTACCCTTTAGCTCAGTGTGGATGTTGCCTGTAATCCATGGCTTCTGGTTGGGGTATGTACGTACAGTCACTGTGGGGACGACATCATCTACTCACTTATTGATGAAGCCAGTGACTGATGTGGTGTACTCCTCAATGCCATCGGAAGAATCCCGGAACATATTCCAGTCTGTGCTAGCAAAACAGTCCTGTAGCTTAACATGTGCTTCATCTGACCACTTTTTATTGACCGAGTCACTGGTGCTTTTGTAAGCAGGAATCAGGAGGATAGAATTATGGTCAGATTTGCCAAATGGAGGGCGAGGGAGAGCTTTGTATGCATCTCTGTGTGTTTACATTTAACATGCTGGTGGAAATAAGGTCAAACGGATTTAAGTTTCCCTGCATTAAAGTCCCCGGCCATTAGGAGCGCCGTCTCTGGATGAGCGGTTTCCTGTTTGCTTATGGCCGTATACAGCTCATTGAGTGCGGTCTTAGTGCCAGCATCGGTTTCTGGTGGTATGTAGACAGCTACGAAAAATATAGATAAAAACTCTCTAGGTAGATAGTGTGGTCTACAGCTTATCATAAGATACTCTACCTCATGCAAAATATTTAGACTTCCATAGATATCGTGCACCAGCGTGCACCAGCTGTTGTTTACAAATATACAGAGGCTGCTGTTCTATCCTGCCGATACAGTGTATATCCCGCCAGCTGTATGTTATTCATGTCGTCGTTCATCCACGACTCGGTGAAACATAAGATACAGTGAAACATTACATACAGTCCCGTTAGTAGGATATACACTACTGTTAAAAAAATTTGGGGTCACTTAGAAATGTTCTTGTTTTTGAAAGAAAAGCACATTTTTGTCCATTAAAATAACTTAAAATGTATCAGAAATACAGTGTAGACATTGTTAATGTTGTAAATGACTATTGTAGCTGGAAACGGCAGATTATTTTGGGAATATCTACATAGGCGTACAGAGGCCCATTATCAGCATCCATCACTCCTGTGTTCCAATGGCACGTTGTGTTAGCTAATCCAAGTTGATAATTTTAAAAGGCCAATTGATCATTAGAAAACCCTTTTGCTACAGAAAACTGTTGTTCTGATTAAAGAATCAATAAAACTGGCCTTCTTTAGACTAGTTGAGTATCTGGAGCGTCAGCATTTGTGGGTTCGATTACAGGCTCAAAATGGCCAGAAACAAAGACCTTTCTTCTGAAACTCGTCAGTCTATTCTTGTTCTGAGAAATGAAGGCTATTCCATGCGAGAAATTGCCAAGAAACTGAAGATCTCGTACAGCGCTGCGTACTACTCTCTTCACAGAACAGCACAAACTGGCGCTAACCAGAATAGAAAGAGGAGCGGGAGGCCCCGGTGCACAACTGAGCAAGAGGATAAGTACATTGGAGTGTCTAGTTTCAGAAACAGACACCTCACAAGTCCTCAACTGGAAGCTTTATTAAATAGTACCTGCAAAACACAAGTCTCAACGTCAACAGTGAAGAGGAGACTCCGGGATGCTGGTCTTCGCGAAAAAACAAACAAAATAGCACGGTTGGTTAAGAGCCCATAAAACGGCAGCCATCTTCTCCAGCGCCATCTTCATGGTGAGAGAAAAAGGTAACATGTCTTACATTCTGAGCATTTTAATAGCGTAACAATAGTATGGGTGACGTTTTGGTCATTCAAAGGTTAGTTTTAATTCAAAAATAGGATGAGTGTGCGGGATCTCTAAGTACATGTATGTCAACAATCATTAGTGTCAATTTGACAAACGGCAACAGATGTCTAAAGGCAATTATTGATCAACATCCACTCTCTCCCTCTGATTGTTTGGCTATGCTGTCTGACATTCTCACTTATTCCCAATTTTGAGTCAGTACCTAAGAGGTTTAAAAAGGTCATTAAGAATTTATTTGGAGTGACTTATGAGCGACTTAAGAATGACTCTGTTTCTTTTAGCTGATGATTAGTTTGTATTTTTTATGTTTTTGAACAACAGCCATCAATTAACAAAATCTTGCCATATCATTCTAAATAATATCAAAATTCACATTCAGCTGTCTTTCATTTCTGATGACACTTCATATGTAAACATCTTACTAAATATATTCAACAGTGTGTGGGTATGTGTGCATCTCTCTCTCGCTCTGTCTAACCTGACCCCTTACTGGTTGTTTTTTTGCGGCTGGTTTCAAGTCAGGCTGACACGGGAGTAGACGCCACAACAGCAGTATTTGGCACCAACGTGACAGAGGCTGTGTCCCAAATGGAACCCTCTAGTGCACCTCTTTTGATCAGACACACAAACGTAGTGTACTACATAGGGAATATATATAGGGAATCGGGTGCCATTTGGGACACAGCCAGGGTGACGGAGACACAGAGAGCCGCTACAAAGACAAGCCTGTTCATTTCACTGTGAATTTTCATGTTGTCCAAACAGCCTTTGTGGTGTCATGACAGGAGCAGTGAGCCAGCCGTCATTTTCTTGAGTCGGACTCTTGTGATTTCTCCTAAGACTTAGTCACCAATAAAGAGCTTTGATTGTGCTATGGGCACGGGGCCTCAATCAAATAGCCTCGTTGTTTCTCTAGGCGACACATCCAAAGCCTTCTATTGTACAACTCTTCTGTATTTCATTCCTTTTCCTCTATTTTTAACCCAAGATAAATAGCTATATTGGGGGTAAATAATGTTTCTTTTTTTTTTTGCCAATCGCTTAAACAACACGCCCACCCCAAGGCTTTCGCTGAATCTTTATGATCCCTAACATTCTTTGGTGTACTAATTACAACACACACACACATTCATACTGTGCCGACTGCGTGGGCATTTACCAGTCAACCCTCATGTGACACTAAGTGACTAAAGCAATCACATGCCAGTTGCATAATGGGCAGTCACATCTGTTGACTCTCAATTGTACTAGTTGTACCGTTTCTGGGCTAAAATAAGATCTCTAAATTAGCCTCACGCAGGTCATGCCCCCAAAATGTATTGCCCTCCTTTCTCCTGCAGCTGACAGCACTATTCATGGGGATCTCGTGAAACTGTACAATGAATAGTACAGTAAGTTGCTGGTTATTGAGTAAACTTAAAGAGCCATACTAAGAGCTATTCAGTAAGACATAGTGGATCTCGGGTTTACTAGCTCCCTTAGCGTTTCAATACAGTACAGTACCTGCAACAAAACCTCCTGAAACTCCAATCATACAGTGGCATCATGTTACAATTTTTTATGTTATCTCTTTGGTACTATTTTCACAAGTACGTGGTGATTTTTCAAAACTCTTAGTACAAAACTGCAAACTGGTAACACTTGTAAAGCAGCCACTATGTCACGGTCGTCATAAAGAGGAGACCAAGGCGCAGCGTGGTAAGCGAACATACTTATTTAATAGAAGAACGAACACTGAACAAAACGTGAAGCAATATGGCTAGTGCAGAACAGGCAACTAAATATAGAATAACAACCCAAAAAATACCCAAGGAATATGGCTACCTAAATATGGTTCCCAATCAGATACAACGATAAACAGCTGCCTCTGATTGAGAACCAATCCAGGCAACCATAGACATATAAACACCTAGACTACAAAAACCTCTAGACATACAAAAACCCCATGACATACAAAAACCCCTAGACAATGCAAAACCTAAACAAACCTTGTCACACCCTGACCTAACCAAATAATAAAGAAAACAAAGATAACTAAGGTCAGGGCGTGACACACTCTTACATTCATACCTGTCATTGTGCATACGTTTTGTTTCTAGACATCTTTCACCACACAACCATTGATCCAAAATATAAGTTTACTGTGAAATATAATGAGTACTTTGGTTTAATCGCTGAAACAGAACATAATGACATCTTCTCAATTTTGACATTTTAACAACCACTTAATCCAATAGCAAAACAAATTAAGATACACGTTTCAAAATTGCCCTTTGAATGTAGTATCCTACAGCACTGTAAAACTACCGTACACCACACTATTTTCACCTTAGGTAATACACTCGCACTACCCACTAAAATTGATTGAACATATAACTTCAATCATTTCTATCCCATGTGTTATCAGAAGGTGTGATCACTGAAGACACATTTCACAATGTAATCAAGTAAAAGAAAGGAAAGAAGCATCATGTTAAGTCGTCACTAGTTTGCATCAAGCCTGTCTTGAGCATTTGGCCATACTGTAGGTTCTCTTCGAAGTCACAGTAAATACGTTGTTCATGCACCTGGGGAAAAACCTTTTGGCATGGCGAATCCAAGCCTTGACCTAGGTCTGGACTGATTTCATTGCACCTTGTATTCATGTCCTGAAGGAGGGTGATACTACAGTATATTACCATGGCAGAGGCTGGCAGAGGAGTTCAACCCAATCTGAAAAGATCAACTCTCAATTCGATCATGAGAACATTTTGCCAAGAAGTCTACAGGACATGCTTTATGCTTTACCATTACATTTGCAGTAAATGACATATTGTAATGCATGTCCATTTATTAAACGTTAATATTCTTACCGTATGATCTATTGGCAGTATACAGTGTTCTACCCTCAGAATTGAAATAAAGCAGGCCAATGAGAACGATGATACCTTTGCCAATGTGTCATCCATCAACCGACCAACAATAGTCTGGCTTTTGAAGAGGCACCATGTATCTATGAAACACATTTACCTGGTGCTTTTGAAGTCCACCTGTGGTAAAGTCAACTGATTGGGCATGATTTGGAAGGCACACACCTGTCTATATAAGGTCTCACAATTGACAGTGATGTCAGAGAAAAAACAAAAGAGGTAGAAGGAATTGTCCGTAGAGCTGCAGCATTGAAGGTCCCAAAGAACACAGTGGCATCCATCCATCACCAAGACTCTTCCTAGAGCTGGACGCCCGGCCAAACTAAGCAATCGGGGGAGAAGGGCCTTGGTCAGGAAGATGACCAAGAACCCCATGGTCACTCTGACAGAGCTCCAGAGTTCCTCTGTGGAGATGGGAGAACCTTCCAGAAGGACAACCATCTATGCAGCACTCCACCAATCAGGCCTTTATGGTAGAGTGGCGAGAAGGAATCCAAAGGCACATGACAGCCTGTTTGGAGTTTACCAAAAGACACCCAAAGGACTCTCAGACCATGAGAAACAAGATTCTCTAGTCTGAAGAAATCAAGACTGAACTCTTTGGCTTGAATGCCTTAGTGTCACGTCTGGAGGAAACCAGGCACTGCTCATCACCTGGCCAATACCATCCCTACGGCAAAGCATGGTGGTGGCTGTGTGCATTGGGTTGTTGTCTTGTTGGAAGGTGAACCTTCGGCGTAGTCTGAGGTCCTGAGTACTCTGGAGCAGGTTTTCATCAAGGGTCTCTCTGTACTTTGCTCCGTTCATCTTTCCCTCGATCCGGATGAGTCTTCCAGTCCAGAGCCCGAAGTTGAACCCGATCGGACATCTCTGGAGAGACCTGAAAATACCTGTGCAGCGATGCTCCCCATCCAACCTGACAGAGCTTGAGAGGATCTGCAGAGAAGAATGGGAGAAACTCCCCAAATATATGTGTGCCAAGCTTGTAGCGTCATACTCAAGGCTGTAATCACTGCCAAAGGTGTTTCAACAAAGTACTGAGTAAAGGGTCTGAATACTTAGGCAAATGTGATATGTCCGTTTTTTTACAAAGAGTTCTAAAAACCTGTTTTTGCTTTGTCATTATGGGGTATTGTGTGTAAATTGATGAGGGGAAAAAACAATTTCATCAATTTTAAAAGAAGCCTTTAACGTCACAAAATGTGGAAAAAGTGAAAGGGTCTGAATACTTTCCGAATGCACTGTATACCTGCCCCATTATCTCCTTTCCTCAAGCCTTTTGAGGTATTTGTTTCAGCATGGAGGTGGAAGGTGTACGATCGCCGTCCCCATGAGTGTGCCACCCTCCTTCTGGCCATGGATGGGGCATGTGACGAAATCAATGCAGTCCAATGTCAAGCTTGGATTCGCCGTGCCAAAAGATTTTTCCCGCAGTGCATGAACAATGAGGAAATTCACTGTTATGTGGATGAGAATTTATGGCCAAATTCTCAAGACAGGCTTGATGCAAATAAATGCGTGCTAAACATGTTATATTTTCACTTCATACATTTGATTACAGACAGTATACAGACAACATACAGTATATGTTTCAATTATCTCTGAAAAATGAATGACTGTATAATCTTCAACATTGGATATATATTATGGAAATGATAGATTTTCTGTCCATTTTGTTGGATAATGTAAGTGTACTGCATAATGTGAAAACTGTAATCTACTGCAATTTACAGTACTGCAGCATATTACTTTCAGCACTTCTCAGGGCGATTTGAAACACGTATCTTGCATTGTTTGCTATTGAATTAACTGGTCGTTCACACGACTAAATTGAAAAGATGTCATGTTTTGGTGATTAAACCAATGATCTCATTACATTTCACAGTAAACTTATATTTCGAAACGGAAATGGTTGTGTGGTGAGAGGTTTTACAATCCAAATGAATGCACAGTGACAGGTTTTTGAATGAAAGACTGGCTGCGTTACAAGTGTGACCAGTTTTGTACTAAGGGTTGTGGAAAAACTGTATGTAGTTCTCAATCTGTATTAGACAAACCAGTCTAAACGTTTAAGTGATCATCAACTATTAAGAGCAGTCAATTAAAAACGACTAAAACGACAGCCTATAGGGAGGAGGTCAGAGTGGTGGGTGGTGCCAGAATAACAACCTATCCCTCAACGTAACCAAGACTAAGGAGATGATTGTGGACTACAGGAAAAGGAGGACCGGGGCTGTAGTGGAGCAGGTTGAGAGCTTCAAGTTCCTTGGTGTCCACATCAACAACAAACTAGAATGGTCCAAACACACCAAGACAGTCGTGAAGAGGGCATGACAAAGCCTATTCCCCCTCAGGAAACTAAAAAGATTTGGCATGGGTCCTGAGATCCTCAAAAGGTTCTACAGCTGCAACATCGAGAGCATCCTGACTGGTTGCATCACTTCCTGGTACAGCAATTGCTCGGCCTCCGACGGCAAGGCACTACAGAGGGAAGTGCGTACAGCCCAGTACATCACTGGGGCAAAGCTGCCTGCCATCCAGGACCTCTACACCAGGCGGTGTCAAAGGAAGGCCCTAAAAATTGTCAAAGACCTCAGCCACCCCAGTCATAGACTGTTCTCTCTACTACCGCATGGCAAGCGGTACCGGAGTGCCAAGTCTAGGACAAAAAGGCTTCTCAACAGTTTTTACTCCCAAGCCATAAGACTCCTGAACAGGTAATGAAATGGTTGCATAGTTACTCTAACTATACATTCATGCACATACTACCTCAATTGGCCCGACCAACCAGTGCTCCCGCACATTGGCTAACTGGGCTATCTGCATTGTGTCCCACCACCCACCAACCCCTTTTACGCTACTGCTACTCTCTGTTCATCATATATGCATAGTCACTTTAACCATATCTACAATGTACTTCCTCAATCAGCCTGACTAACCGGTGTCTGTATGTAGCCTCGCTACTTTTATAGCCTCGCTGCTGTTTATAGCCTCGCTGCTGTTATTTTTCAGTCTTTTTACTGCTGTTTTTATTTCTTTACTTACCTATTGTTCACCTAATACCTTTTTTGCACTATTGGTTAGAGCCTGTAAGTAAGCATTTCACTGTAAGGTCTACACCTGGCGTATTCGGCGCACGGGACAAATATACTTTGATTTGATTTGAGTAATAATCAAATGAACTTCAACAAAAGAGAAGAGAATCATTGCACTGTGAAAGGCAATAACTTTATATGAACATGTACTGCAACGTGAAACATGCATTTCTTGATGAAACACTGATTAAGTTTGAAAAAGTGAATGTATGGTTTTGTGTTTTCCTTGGCCAAAAACATTTTTGCACCAAAGCGAATAATAATAATAATAATAAAACAAGATGAACAGAATTGTCACCATTAATAACCACGCCTAATGATTGATGATCTGGAAGAATAATTGTACAGTAAATGGCATTAACATTGGCACGAAGATACATTAATTCCCAGATAAAGGACCAAAGGCTTTACGGAGGCCTTTAAGGATTAGACACAATGATCATTGGAAACATTGGGGAAGAAAGCGTTTTGAGGAAAATACATCTGCCAAATAGGGTGTTGTTATTTGTACCCCCCAAAAAAGAGGGAAGGCAGGGCAAATTATGAAAAAACAAACACTGTTACATTCATATTGGCATTAGGACGGATAGTTAACATAATGACTTCTGATTCAGGAAAAAAAAAAAATAGATTTAGAATATACATGTACTTGGGGGGCCAAATAAAACCACCCACGGGCCAAATTTGGGCCTTGGGCTGCCAGTTGGGGAACCCTGATTTAAAGTAATGTTCTTAAATTGTTCAAAGAAAGTTAAGAAACAACGTTCTTCTGTGGGAATCTCAACACTTAAGCATACGGCTTTCTGCAGGTGTCCTCATGATTCTATTTAAAGCCATGTTCTCAGAACATCAAGAAAACTTTCCATAAAAACAACAAGAAAACATTAGTAACATTTAAGAATGTTATTTTAAAACATACATTCTGTTCTCAGCGTCAACAAAACTTTAATGGAACCAAATGTGCTAGCTGGGTTTTCTCTCTAGCCAGACAATGTTACATTCTGAATGACAGAAAATGTGTTTGGAGGAACACAAAGCCTTGTGCTTTCCTTCATTTGTATCTGCCAATTATGTGTTTCACCGCTCCTCTTGCAGTATCATCCGGTAACATTCCTGTTTTCCAATGCGTCCCAACAACGCTTTTTCTGCCAAACCGTCTGTTGCACCAATGATTCACATTCATTTGATTTTCACCTATTCAGCTCACAATCATGACTATATATGTACTGTATATGTATTGTACATAGCATCACCTCTCTATCCTTCAAAGTCTCTGAGGTCAGGGTTTCACGGAGCAGCCCACAGTGTCTTGAGGTTAAAGGTAGTGATTGACAGGCCAGGGGTGGGGTGGGGGCGGAGCTATAGGATGATGCAGGGCTTCTGGTCCTTGAAGGGGTTTCCAGAGGTGGGCAATCCCACTAGCAGAGGATCTCTGTGTGCGTGCATCTCGCAGTAGTTCATCATCTCTGCTGCTGCCTTAGATACCTGAGGGGGAAGAGGGAGCGAGAGAGTGAGAGTCAGGGAGAGAGAGGGGGAGAGGCCATGTGACCTAACCATGGAAAAACCTCAGGCCCTGGAAAAAACTCTGGGCCCTAAATATGATTCCAAACCTGTCTTGGTGCGTTCGATCCCCGCCTTGATGCGGAGCTGCTCCACCAGCTTCCTGGCCTGGGAGATGTTATTGGTCGACATTATTCTCTGCCATCGGTGCCATCGGTTCACACAGCGCTTAGAGAAAGAACCAGTGAGGAAGCCAAGGAGAGAGAGAAAGATGGAGAGAGAGAGAGGGGTTAACACCATTGTTAAATGGTGGAACTCCCAATCCCGGCCAGTTGTGATACCAGCTGGATTTTAACCAGGGTCTGTGGTAATGTCACTAACACTGAAATGCAGTGCCTTAGACAGCTGCGCCACTTGGGAGCCCCAGAATGTAATGATACATCATATAAATATAATGTAATCAGTATAGGCCTAAAACTATGTCATACCCCCTCATGTGTCAAGTCCCTCAAGGACCTTTGTAATGACATAAAAATAAACATCACAAGCCACTTATATTCTACTGCAATCCCATATCTCATTCAAATCAATTCAAAATATCGTGTGAAAACAACAGTGTCATTTTACATGGCTGACTTGAAGTGTGGTGGAGTTGTTATTGTCATCAACAGGCCAGTGACTGTTTGGCTCATGAATAAGCCATTCTCTGGACTGTAACATGAGCTTTGAGGCTACTTCAAAACCCAAACAAACCACTGTTAGCACTTAGCTGTTAGCGGTTAGCCCTTTAGCCTTTAGCGCATGCTCACAATACACTCTTTATGTAGGCTAACACTGTTGCTCCGGGTAACAAGTTGTCCTCAGGCCAGCCTGGCCTCAAAGACTAGAAGTAACATAGTAAACATACATTTGTGACCCTCCAATTAGTATAAAATTGTACTTTTGGTATGGTTACATAAGACAGAAGGTTACTTAGGCCCCCAAAAAATAATAATTCTAATAATAATTCTAATAATTCTAATAAAAATAATTTTGCCAAAATCTAAAGGAGGGAGGTTGGTTGGGAAGGAATGGTAGGTGTATAACGTGAATGTCTATCAACCCAAAAAATTGCGATTTCAAATCACATTCCACACAACTTTGCAACAACTTACTACTTTGCAACTCCTCTAACCCTAAAAGCATCTGAATGCTTCCCAACCCGAAACAGTTTGTGCATATATTATGACGACATCTTTTGACGTTTTTGTTCATTTAGATTCATTTTTTATTTTGTTCAAATTATTATTGCTTTATTTTACCCCTTTTTTTCTCCCCAATTGGTAGTTACAGTCTTGTCCCATTGCTGCAACTCCCGTACAGACTCGGGAGAGGCGAAGTTCGAGAGCCATGCGTCCTCTGAAACACGACCCTGCTAAGCCGCACTGCTTCCTGACACACTGCTCGCCTTACCCGGAAGCCAGCTGCACCAATGTGTCTGGCGACCGCAGTCAGCGTGCGTGCGTCCGGCCCAACACAAGGAGTCACTAGAGTGCGATGGGACAAGGACGTCTCGGCCGGCCAAACCCTCCCTTAACCCAGATGACGCTGGGCCAATTGTTTGCCGCCTCATGGGTCTCCCGGGTTGCGGCCGGCTGCGACAGGATCGAGCCTCCAGCACTGCGCCACTCGAGAGGCTTGGGAAAGGATTTTTGCAGCTGTTCATGCACACATTCTGGAGGCAAAGTCGGTAGCAGAAGTCTATGCCCCTTCGTCGGTGACTGGTCAACAGTAGGGATTCTTCAATTAAGTGTTTGTTGTCGTTCAATGAGAGACTAATCGTTTTCATGCCAAAAATTTCACTTGAGAAATGCTGCACCAAACGTCTTAGTTAGATGTCACCTAGCTAATGTTAGACACAACAAAGTGGAATTCATGACATATGGTATGTATTGCAAATGTTCAATTCATACGTAATCATACCAACTGTAATTCATAACATATCATATGAAATGGGTGATGGACATCCATAAATTAAAACATAGCATACAAAACGTAACATATCATACTAAATGGAGAGAGGGAGATTTATGTATACTATGTTACGTCTACCCCTGAGTCCAAGTTGCTCAGGCACAGATCTAGAATCAGCATACCCTCTCCAAGTCTTAAACCTCCATTATTAGCAGGAGGAACTGACCTTAAATCAGTTGGAAAAGTGTGTCATGGAAGAGCTGTAATCAAGGGAGGTCGTCCCGTTGCCTGGTTACGAACAACATCCCATCAACAAGCCAGGCCAAAGCTATCAACTCTCTCAAATCAGTGAGTAACTCAGGCACAGAAGGATAACAACAAATACACAGGGAGTGATGACAACACTAGGAACTATGTGTTCTATCGATGATTCATTAGTTGGATATATTTGGTCCAGTTAACAGTATGCTAAATGGATAATAACAAATGGACATACAGTATAACATCCAATAATTATGGAATGTCAAAAATAGAAATGAAAACAGCCTACACAGAATCTGAGGAGGTCATCCAACCGATTTTGAAATCCTGAAATACATTTTAAAATGGGAAATGTTTCAAACTGAAAGATGACCGGCATAATAAAATAAGCTCATCAAGGAGGAAAGCTGTACAATCAGAAACAACAAACCTTGGCTTTCAAAAGAAACCCTAGACAGCATACAGTAGTCACTCCTCCCAGACACTTGATGATGAGGCAAACAAGCACCATACAAGGCTATGTGTACTCGTGTGTGTGTGTGTGTGTGTGTGTGTACATTTTACTATACTTGTGAGTACCAGAAGTCCTCACAAGAATAGTAAACCAACAAAAATTCAGAGAATGAGGACATTTGTAAAAAGGCTATTTTAGGCTTAGGGGTTAGGTTTAGGGTTAGAATTAGGGTTAAGGTTAAAATTATGGTTAGGGTTAGGTTTAGGGAAAATAGGATTTTGAATGGGAATCAATTGTTGGTCGCCAAAAAGTCCTCACAAGTATAGTAAGACATAGCTGTGTGTGCGTGTGTGTGATGATTCTCACTCCCCTCTGGTTAAGCAGGAGAAAGCCCTACCGTGATGAGATCATCAGCGCCATCTGGAACGGAGCGGGGAGAGAAAGTGAAGGGTGAGTAAAGAGTGTGTGGGTGTGTGTCTGGAACGAAGTAGTGAGATGATATCTGTGTGTGTGTGTCACAAAACAGCTGTAGCGTCCAGCAACACAGGTGTCTACAGAGGGAAGCCCTGTGTACTGCTCACGGGGGATCAGCGTCAAACTGTGTTGTGACTGCCTCTTCCCAAGGCAACAAGGTAGGAAAGTGTGTGTGTGTGTGTGTGTGTGTGTGGCCGTTAGAGACCAAAGCTTATGGCTGCACTGCACAACACCAAGATGTGTCTATAAGAGTAAGCGGACGACAACAAAAACAACAACATTCTAGCAGCAAAGTTGATCTACTCTCAAGAACGTGAAGCCAGTTTGACTTTGAATGCATTCCCATAGCCAATTATACGGTGCAATATTCAAATCAGGAGCTGAATGCCAGTTTCAGTTGCGTTCAGGATAGGTACTCTGTACAGCTAGTGTTATAAATGACCTTGAATGACCTCACACCAGACCCGACCACCCTACACTATTTAGCCTCCCTCATCCCCTCCTGCGTGCCCCCTACTCCCTCCAGCTCTCTCCCACTGTTAACAGGTGCTGGAGGCCATTGCAAGAAGATTGAAAACAGAGAGGAGGAAGAAAGAGTGAAAACATGTGTACAACTTTTCAGTTTCGCTGGTTTTTGCTGCCATTCCTCTGCTGTTCACTAACAAAATTGACCCCAGTGCAGATCACTCACACCCGTGCACGCACACATGCGCAGTATGATTTGCAGTCTGTATGTGAGCCTCCCTGCCTGCTTGCTTGGCTGCCTGGTAGGGTGTTGGCTGAGTAAAGGGGTTGTTAAGTATCACAACTCTGTTCGTTCCGAAGCGATACTTTCTGTTTGAACAGCTTACAATGGACCCCCTGTCACCTTGTATTGCCTTGCCTGGTTAAACGTGCATGTGAAAGGGTGTGTGTGTGTGTGTATGTGAGTGTGTAATAAGGTACCATCTACAGATAAACCATTGAGAGAGTTCTGTCAGGCCGCATCAGTGCCTGGCAACTGTAGGGCAACTGTACCTCCCTCAACCAAATGGCTTTCCAGGCGATGGTGCGCGGTGCTTCATTTGAGCCTGTCGGAACAGGAACCGGCACCTCTCAGTTCTGGACTGTTTCGTTCTGGAACCCATTCGCCAGGATCCGGTACCACTCAACGGAAAGCCCTTTTTTTCCTTCTCTCTGTTTGCAAAGTAAAAATTATAATAAAAGCAATCAGAGTTCATTCAAGTTGCCTCCTCTGTAATTCTCCTGCCCCCTAAAAAACGTAATGTGAAAACCTGCCTGATATTCTAAGAATTGATGTGTGTAGGGCCCCAGTTCATAGTTTGCACAACACTGTAACCAACGCGTGGCCATTGCTGTGGTGAGAGAGAAGCGCGCCTGTGTCTCTCACAGAACACTTTCTATGATCTCTCTCCCTCTCTCTGCTCTGGTCGACATGAGCCTGCGAAGGTCATCTCTCCAGCATTGCAAATGGCTAACTGTTGCAAAAAGAGAACTCTAATCTATCTGTCGGCTACCAAATAGCCTGTCCCTCAAACTCAACTCTGGACCACGAAGCCAGTTCCACCACATTTTCTCATTGTTCCCCACTAATCAGGGACTGATTTAGACCTGGGACACCGGGTGCTTGCAATTAATTATCAGGTAGAACAGAAAACCTGCAGGCTCTGGACCTCGTAGGGGAAGAGTTGAAAACCCCTGGCCTAAGTTATCAACTTCCAAATAGGCCTATTGAGCGAACAGCATGGTTTTGCAAGAAAGAGATACTGTAGGCTTTTGGCACTTTGCGCATCGACCATCGCAGGAGAGTGAACAGCACATCATTGGGTGAGTCAGCGAAACCAGAACGTTTTTTTTCAGGACAATAACTCCCTACTCATATTGTACAATGTGTCTCCACACACCTAGGCTATTGATGAAAAACAATCCCATATGTACAACTTCTGCAAGCACCTCTACTCTAATGCTCTGCCAGCACGCAAAAGCGATGATAATGCATAGAATGCTTTATTATAAAGTAGATTTATTTATTTTTGGTACCTCACAATTGACTAATTAAGCACTCATGGTGCGGTCAGCTAAAGGCATCCCTGGTGGTACGCTGCCTGCCCTCCAGGACATTTACAGCACTCGGTGTCAAAGGTCAAGAAGATCATCAAGGTCCTTTGCCACAGAGTCACGGTCTGTTCACTACCATCTAGCAGACAGAGACAGTACAGGTGTAATAAAGCCGGGAAAAGAAAGACTGAAAAAACGTCTGTCTCTTCAGGCCGTCAGACTTACAGCCCTGCACCATCTCCTGTAGTAAGAGACAAAGATAGACTCTCTCACACACACACACACACACACACACAAACGCTGCTGTCCCATGTATATAAAGACATGAAATACTGGACCGTTTATTATATTGTTTTTTGCACTGTGTATTAATATACTGTATTATTCACATAGCTCATTCTAATATATCTACTGCTGTACATTGCATTTTGTTACACTATTTGTACACTGGATTATTGACATAGCTCACTGTAATATATCTACTGCTGTACATATCTACTGCTTTACATATCTACTGCTGTACATATTCTTAGTATGTGCCCTCAGAACCGCATCAATTCGTCGGGACTCTACAAGGTGTCGAAAGTGTTCCACAGGGATGCTGGCCCTTGTTGACTTAAATGCTTCCCAGAGTTGTGTCGAGTTGGCTGGATGTCCTTTGGGTGGTGGACTATTCTTGATACACACGGGGAACCTGTTGAGCATGAAAATCCCATCAGAGTTGCAGTTCTTGACACAAACCGGTGCACCTGGCACCTACTACCATACCCTGTTCAAAGGCACTTTAATCTTTGGTCTTGCCCATTCACCCTCTGAATGGCCCACACACAATCCATGTCTGAATTGTACCAAGACTTAAAAATCTTTCTTTAACCTGTATCGTTCCCTTCATCTACACCGATTGAAGTGGATTTAAAGTGGATCATAGCTGTCACCTGGATTCACCTGGTCAGTCTGTCATGGAAAGAGCAGGTGTTCTTAATGTTTGTATACTCAGTGTACGCATATCTTGCATTTGGATTACTGATACAATGTTATTTGGGTTGTTTACTGGATTTGTTTCGGGCCATTCATGATTTCTTGTTTCTAGTTTTTGATTATTACTTGTGTACTTGTTTGACATTTTTGCTGCACTGTTAGGTGATAGTAACACAGGCATTTCGCCACACTCGATATAACATCTGCTAAACTGTGTACGCGGCCAATAAACTTGGATTTGATTTGTGCGTGCAGCCCAATTTTACAAGGGGACAGTAGCTTCAGTACTGTACAGTGAACAGTGTGAGTACAGACACTGGAGGGCTCGACTTTCTCCTGAACACATTCTGGTCCCGTGTGGCTCAGTTGGTAGAGCATGGTGCTTGCAATGCCAAGGTTGTGGGTTCTATTCTCATTGGGGACCAGTATGATTAAAAAAAAGTAAAATGTTTGTACTCACTACTGAAAGTTGCTCTGGAAGTTTCTGATAAATTACATAAGTCTACAGACCACTACAATAGCTGGCAGATTGCTCAAGAGTGACTTTGAAATTGGATGAAGATCCATGTTATGAGGACCTTGGAAAATCCCTTCAAAACCAGCAACAGTAAGCACTATTACCATGAGTGCCTGAATGTGATGTTTTGACCCTATCTTCTAAATTTGACATTTAGAGCAACTTCTACATTTTAAGTTCGTAGAAACGTGGATAAACGTCTAATTCTGCAGTGAGACTGCGAGAGCTTGTTGTACGGTGGACCTCTGCCTCCATCAACAGCTGCAATGAACTATTCGTACCAGGCCGATGGTAACTTGAAATTGTCATTCACCTTCGTAACAGTAAGTGTGACACATGTTTATTATTTTTTTTATCTTACCTTTATTTAACTAGGCAAGTCAGTTAAGAACAAATTCTTATTTTCAAATGACGGCCTAGGAACAGTGGGTTAACTGCCTCGTTCAGGGGCAAGAGATGACCTCTTGGGAGTAAAAGCTCAAATGCTGCCTATATCATAAAGCAAATCCATCTAACTATAACACCATCATCTATAACATCATCAAACCCCACTCTGTTTCCTCTGCATTAACCTGATACACATAGGGGCCAGTGGGGGGGGGACACTATGCAGCAGCATGACAACTAACCTTCATAGTGAAGATTCATCTTTAACCCCAGCTACTCTGGCACAGATGTAGACAGCCAGGGCTACTCCCAGGGTGTATGCGCGTGCATGCAGGTTTATACAGTACGGGCGTATGCACGTGCCTGTGTGAGCGTGCATGTGTGTGAGCGTGTATCCAGAGTATTCACCAACCCCCGCACCCTTGGGAAATACCTAGTTTATTCCTGGACATTGTGAGAGGCTCCAGATATGGTAGTGTGAGAGGCTCCTGCAAATCCATCAAATTCTTTAAAATAAGAGGTTTAAAAACATAACCTGAAATAAATAAATCACCAGGGCAGAGGATTATTATACAGTTTCCAGCCAAAGACAGAATGCTTCAAAAGCATTGCATTGATCTTTTCAAAGTCAATAGCAAAGCAAAAGGTAACACATTGTTTAAAAACAAGGCCGGGGATAGGAATTCAATACTACTGGTGCATGTTTGCACATGCACAATAACATAAAAGCACTAACACACACACACACACACACACACACACACACACACACACACACACACACACACACACACACACACACACACACACACGAGCCACAAGGGCTTACAAGGGCCCAACTGTCAAAACTTTGCTAAATGCAAGGAGACACCGTGCTCCCCCCTCTCCCCCCCCCTTTCCTCTCCCCCTCCTCCCCTCTCCTAATCCCTCACCCGCTTTCCAAAGCGTTTCCTAGAAAATTGCCAAGGCGATCCCTCTCAATGCCTGGCCTTTGTCTTCTTTGTCTTTGTATACAAGCTTGGGCCCTCCCAATGTTAGAGTCTGCAGTCTTCCTGGAATGAGACTTGGGCCTTGCAGAAGGGGGCTATAGTTAGTGATGGGTGGGAAAAATTGATACAGTTACATATCGCAGTATTATATCGATACTTTGACTCCAAGTATCGATTTGTAAAGAAATGTGTGTGCATATATATATATGCACACACATATATACACACACATTGTATTTTTTGGGCTAGGTTATTCTCCGTCTTCTTTTTAAATAGTGAGCCAACATGACTGATCAAAACTCATTTTCTCATGCTCTCTCGTCTCTGCAGCAGACATACAGTGTAGTGAGCAATATGTTTGGAACATCAAATCACAATACAACTGCTGTATCGAATCGCAATACATATCGAACCGTGAGAATTGCAACACATATTGTTTTGGCACCTAAGTATTGTGATAATATCGTATTGTGAGGTCAATTCCCAGCCCTATTCATAGTTCAGTTGTGGTTAGTGCTGTTCCAGATTAGGGTGGATGATTTTTTTGAATGAGCATGGCCATATTTCTATTACAGCATACTGGATGACTGTCATTCATATTCCATTCACCCAGCTCAATATAATATCGCTAGGTTTAGGCTACTGCATGATACTGAAATTTTACCTATACCCATCATGAGGTTCCCACAAGTAATGTAGGTGCACTGGTTGAGAGACAAACTGGAGTAATCAAAGTGACAGACGGTGACACATTCAATACCATCTTGCACACTCTTGCCTGCATCTAGCTGATCTGGGGTGTAATCATTAGTCCAAAGAGTTTCAAAATGGAAAAACTAGAGTTTCTATTGGACAAATTCAGGTAGGTTTAGTTTGCTTCGGTTTAAGAAACATTTTGCAACAGAATTGGCGGAATGAATAAACTCCTGATCACCCGCACACAGTTCACTTTCATAGCAGCCACACACAAACAGCATCATCACTTTTTCCTCCTCTCACCTTTTCGCTGTGCTTGTGGATTTCAATGCACAACACAACAGCTGTCTGTGACCAGACGCAAAAAACGCTACAAACCAAACCTTCATACCATATCCGCTAACCCTTCATACCATATCCGCTAACTCGGTGTCGTTTAAGATGAGGGAGGGCTATAATTTTTTTATGATCATGGCCTTATTTCTATTACAGAATATTGGATGACTGTCATTCATATTCCATTCACCCAGTTTAGACTACTACACGTTTTGCAACAAAAATCGGCGGAATTAATAAAACCCTGATCACCCGCAAACACAGTTCACTTGCATAGCAGCCACATACAAACAGCATGATCACTTAGCTCGTTCTATAATTTATTCTTGCATCCACGCGTTCTCCTCCTCTCACCTTTTCCCTTTGCTTGTGGACTTCAGTGCATAACACATCAGCTGTCTGTGACCAGGCGAAAAAACCTTTCCAAGCCTAACCTTCATATCATAACCGCTACACACAACCTACATTGTTGTTACCACATTAGCTAACGTCATAGTAAACATATCTACTAGAACTATCGTGTTAGTAAACTCGCTACAATCATGCAGTACAGTCAACAAGTAGTTTAGCAGTTACACCGGCGGGCCCCGGTGGCACTAAATAAATTAAAAACTAAAGCTTACCTTGACTTGGAAAAGTTACAGTGTTGGATAGTGTTGGCTATCCAAACATAGCCAGCTACAGTAGCTAACATAGCATCCCTCTCTGTTTGAGCTGGGTGTTTGATTAGACTAAACTACAGTAGCTAGCGGCATTTTCTAGCTAAGTAATGAAAGCGAAAAAAATACAAAATATAGCTAGCTAGCTCTCTCTCGCGCTTCTTCATTTTTAAATAAATACATTTGTTCAAAACTGTTCAACTATTGTCTTTCTCTCTCTCTTTGAGTCAACTACCCAACACATTTTATGCACTGCAGTGCTAGCTAGCTGTAGCTTATGCTTTCAGTACTAGATTAATTCTCTGATCCTTTGATTGGGTGGGCAACATGTTAGTTCATGCTGCAAGAGCTCCAATATGTTGAAAGATCCTCCGGAGTTGTCATAATTGGAACGGGGTGAGAACCATGCGCCTCCTGGGTTTTGTATTCACGTCAATGTACCCAGAGAAGGACGAAAAAATAAATGTCCTCCGGCTGCACCGTGGTGCTACCGTAGAGGGGGCTGTTGAGGCTACTGTGGACCTTCAAAGCAAAACCTTTTTTAATCAGTTATTTGGCGACGTGAACATATTTAGTGTAGTGTTATCTAAAAAGGATAACTTTAATGTTATACTATTTTTATATTTCTGAAATTCACTGAGTCCTCCCCTTCCTCTTCTGAGGAGCCTCCACTGTTATAGTTACAGTATAGCTAGCTGCAATACAAAAACACACAGGTACAGTGCCTTGCGAAAGTTTTCGGCCCCCTTGATCTTTGCGACCTTTTGCCACATTTCAGGCTTCAAACATAAAGATATAAAACTGTATTTTCTTGTGAAGAATCAACAACAAGTGGGAGACAATCATGAAGTGGAACAACATTTATTGGATATTTCAAAATTTTTTAACAAATCAAAAACTAAAAGATTGGGCGTGCAAAATTATTCAGCCCCCTTAAGTTAATACTTTGTAGCGCCACCTTTTGCTGCGATTACAGTTGTAAGTCGCTTGGGGTATGTCTCTATCAGTTTTGCACATCGAGAGACTGACATTTTTTCCAATTCCTCCTTGCAAAACAGCTCGAGCTCAGTGAGGTTGGATGGAGAGCATTTGTGAACAGCAGTTTTCAGTTCTTTCCACAGATTCTCGATTGGATTCGTGTCTGGACTTTGACTTGGCCATTCTAACACCTGGATATGTTTATTTTTGAACCATTCCATTGTAGATTTTGCTTTATGTTTTGGATCATTGTCTTGTTGGAAGACAAATCTCCGTCCCAGTCTCAGGTCTTTTGCAGACTCCATCAGGTTTTCTTCCAGAATGGTCCTGTATTTGGCTCCATCCATCTTCCCATCAATTTAAACCATCTTCCCTGTCCCTGCTGAAGAAAAGCAGGCCCAAACCATGATGCTGCCACCACCATGTTTGACAGTGGGGATGGTGTGTTCAGGGTGGTGAGCTGTGTTGCTTTTACGCCAAACATAACGTTTTGCCAAAAAGTTCAATTTTGGTTTTATCTGACCAGAGCACCTTCTTCCACATGTTTGGTGTGTCTCCCAGGTGGCTTGTGGCAAACTTTAAACAACACTTTTTATGGATATCTTTAAGAAATGGCTTTCTTCTTGCCACTCTTCCATAAAGGCCAGATTTGTGCAATATACGACTGATTGTTGTCCTATGGACAGAGTCTCCCACCTCAGCTGTAGATCTCTGCAGTTCATCCAGAGTGATCATGGGCCTCTTGGCTGCATCTCTGATCAGTCTTCTCCTTGTATGAGCTGAAAGTTTAGAGGGACGGCCAGGTCTTGGTAGATTTGCAGTGGTCTGATACTCCTTTCATTTCAATATTATCGCTTGCACAGTGCTCCTTGGGATGTTTAAAGCTTGGGAAATCTTTTTGTATCCAAATCCGGCTTTAAACTTCTTCACAACAGTATCTCGGACCTGCCTGGTGTGTTCCTTGTTCTTCATGATGCTCTCTGCGCTTTTGACGGACCTCTGAGACTATCACAGTGCAGGTGCATTTATACAGAGACTTGATTACACACAGGTGGATTGTATTTATCATCATTAGTCATTTAGGTCAACATTGGATCATTCAGAGATCCTCACTGAACTTCTGGAGAGAGTTTGCTGCACTGAAAGTAATTTTGCACGCCCAATTTTTCAGTTTTTGATTTGTTCAAAAAGTTTGAAATATCCAATAAATGTCCTTCCACTTCATGATTGTGTCCCACTTGTTGTTGATATTTCACAAGAAAATACAGTTTTATATCTTTATGTTTGAAGCCTGAAATGTGGCAAAAGGTCGCAAAGATCAAGGGGGCCGAAAACTTTCGCAAGGCACTGTATGTACACAATGGCTTACAAGGGCCCAACTGTCAAAACTTTGCTAAATGCAAGGAGACACCGTGCTCCCCCTCTTTTTTCCTTTCCTCTCCCCCCTACCTCTAATTTTTTCCTTTACTCTCCCCTCCTCCCTCTCCTAACCCCTCACCTGCTTTCCAAGGCTTTTCCTAGAAAGTCTGCCTAGGCGATCCCTCTCAATGCCTGGCCTTTGTCTTCATATGTATACAAGTTTTGGGCCCTCCCAAGGTTAGAGTCTGCAGACTTCTTAGAATGAGACTTGGGCCGTGCAGAGAGTGGTTATAGTTAGTGATAGTTACATATAGCAATATTATTTCGGAGGATATTATATAGATACTTTGACTCCAAATATTGATTTGTAAATAAATAAATATATATATATATATATTATTATATATATATATATATATATACACACATACACACACAGTTGAAGTCGGAAGTTAAATACACCAGCCAAATACATTTAAACTCAGTTTTTTACAATTCCTGACATTTAAGCCCAGTAAAAATTCCCTGTCTTAGGTCATTTAGGATCACCACTTTATTTTAAGAATGTAAAGCAAACAAAAATAGTAGAGAGAATGATATATTGCACCAGTCCCTC
This sequence comes from Oncorhynchus clarkii lewisi, assembly GCF_045791955.1. Lineage (NCBI taxonomy): Eukaryota > Metazoa > Chordata > Actinopteri > Salmoniformes > Salmonidae > Oncorhynchus > Oncorhynchus clarkii. The sequence continues at coordinate 56,488,580 of NC_092151.1, read as the reverse complement.
CTGCAGTAAAACACCCCCAAAACATGATGCTGCCACCCCCATGCTTCATGGCTGGGATGGTGTTCTTCAGCTTGCAAGCCTCTCCCTTTTTCCTCCAAACATAATGATGGTCAATGTGGCCAAACAGTTCCATTTTGTTTCATCAGACCAGAGTATATTTCTCAAAAAAGTACAATCTTTGTCCTCATATGCAGTTGTAAACCATAGTCTGGGTTTTTGTGGCGGTTATGGAGCAGTGGCTTCTTCCTTGCTGAGCGGCCTTTCAGGTTACATCGATATAGGACTCGTTTTACTGTGGATGTAGATACTTTTGTACCTGTTTCCTCCAGCATCTTCACAAGGTCCTTTGCTGTTGTTCTGGGATTGATTTGCACTTTTCGCACCAAAGTCCTTTTATCCCTAGGAGACTGAACGCATCTCCTTCCTGAGCGGTATGACGGCTGCATGGTCCCATGGTGTTTATACTTGCGTACTATTGTTTGTATAGATGAACGTGGTACCTTCAGGCATTTGGAAATTGCTCCCAAGGATGAACCAGACTCGTGGAGGCCTGGCCCCTTGGCTGATTTATTTTGATTTTCCCATGATATCAAGCAAAGAGTCACTGAGTTTGAAGGTAGGCCTTGAAATACATCCACAGGTACACCTCCAATTGACTCAAATTATGTCAATTAGCCTATCAGAAGCTTCTAAAGCCATGTCATCATTTTCTGGAATTTTCCAAGCTCTTAAAAGGCACAGTCAACGTAGTGTATGCAAACTTCTGACCCACTGGAATTGTGATACAGTGAATGATCAGTGAAATAATCTGGCTGTTAACAATTGTTGGAAAAATTACTTATGTCAAGCACAAAGTAGATGTCCTAACCGACTTGCCAAAACTATAGTTTGTCAACAAAAAATTTGTGGAGTGGTTGAAAAACGATTTTTAATGATTCCAACCTAAGTGTATGTAAACTTCAACTGTAAACTTCAACTGTATATATATATATATAATAGTACCAGTCAACAGTTTGGACACACCTACTAATTCAAGGGTTTCTTCTTTATTTGGACTATTTTCTACATTGTAGAATAATAGTGAAGACATCAAAACTATGAAACAATGTAGTAACCAAAAAAGTGTTCAACAAATCCCAATATATTTGAGATTCTTCAAAAGTAGCCATATTTTGCCTTGATGACAGAAAAACCCTTGAGTGAGTAGGTGTGTCCAAACTTTTGACTGGTACTGTAGATACAGTGCATTCAGAAAGTATTCAGATCCCTTTACTTTTCCCCATTTTGTTACGTTACAGCATTATACAAAAATGTATTCAATTGTTTTTTCCCTGACATCAATCTACACACAATACCCCATAATCACAAAGCAAAAACATTTTTTTTTTGCAAATGTATTAAAAATTAAAAACAGATATCACATTTACCAAAAAAAATCTGCAGCATTGAAGGTCCCCAAAAACACAGCGGCGTCCATCATTTTAAATAGAATAAGTTTGGAACCACCAGGACTCTTCCTAGAGCTGGCTGGCCGGCCAAACTGAGCATTCGGGGGAGGAGGGTCTTGGTCAGGGAGATGACCAAGAACCCAATTGTCACTCTGACAGAGCTCTAGAGTTCCTCTGTGGAGATGGGAGAACCTTCCAGAAGGACAACCGTCTCTGCAGCACTCCACCAATCAGGCCTTTATCGTAGACTGACCAGACAGAAGCCCCTCCTCAGTAAAAGGCACATGACAACCCGAGTTTGCCAAAAGGCCTAAAGACTCTCAGACCATGAGAAACAAGATTCTCTGGTCTGATGAAACCAAGACTGAACTCTTTGGCCTGAATGCCAAGCATCACGTCTAGAGGAAACCTGGCACCATCCTTACGGTGAAGCATGGTGGTGGTATCATCATGCTGTGGGGATGTTTTTCAGCGGCAGGGACTGGGAGACTAGTCACAATTGATGCAAAGATGAACGGAGCAAAGTACAGAGAGATCCTTGATGAAAACCTGCTCCAGAACACTCAGGACCTCAGACTGGGGCGAAGGTTCACCATCCAACAGGACCACGACCCTAAGCACACGACCAAGAAAACGCAGGAGTGGCATTGGGACAAGTCTCTGAATGTCCTCAAGTTGCTCAGCCAGAGCCTGTACTTGAACCTGATCTAACATTTCTGTAGAGACCTGAAAATAGCTGTGCAGCAATGCTCCCCATCCAACCTGATAGAGCTTGAGAGGATCTGCAGAGAAGGATGGGAGAAACTCCCCAAATACAGGTGTGCCAAGCTTGTAGCGTCATACCCAAGAAGACTTGAGGTTGTAATCGCTGCCAAATGAGCTTCAACAAAGTACTGAGTAAATACTTTTGTAAATGTGATTTTATTTTTTTTCATAAATTTGCAAAAACGTCTATAAAACTGTTTTTGCTTTGTCATTATGGGGTATTAATTGTAGATTGATGAGGGAAAAAATGTGTTCTCCATCTTCTTTGTAAAAACCAGTTATCATGCTCTCTCGTCTCTCTGGAATAGACATACAGTAAAGTGAGCAATATGTTTGGACATCAAATCACAATAAAATCGCAGTATTGAATCGCAATACATACAGAATCATAAGAATCGTGACAATTGCAATACATATCGCATGGGCACTTAAGTATCGTGATAAAATCGTATCGTGAGGTCAATTCCCAGCCATAGTTTAGTGGCGGTTAGTGCCAGCTTTATCTAAAAATTATAACTTTTAAAAATGTTTTACTGTTTTTATTTTTTATTAAATTCACTGAGTAGGATGGTCCTCCCCTTCCTCCTCTGAGGAGCCTCCACTGATATAGTATAGCTAGGTGCATTAGAATGCAATGCCATTCCATTCCCCTCCCATGCATGTGTATTGGCACGCACGCACACACAAGCTCACACACACACCTCCCTTCCGACACCAGCTCCACTTTGCATGGATCCTCTTTCCGTTAGCTAATCTAATCTGTGAGGAGCAATAATGTGTGTCTGCATGGAAGCATGCAGGAAAGGGGTGGAGAGATGGAAGGCAGGGCAGGGCCTTCAAGGTTATCATTGCATAAGGACCCTTGCTGTTCCCGAACATGGTACAGTATTGATATGTAGTTAGGTAATTGGTTATTGCTTCCTCTATAGATAGTGTGTACTCAAGGACTTGAACACACACACACACACACACACACACACTGCTTGATTGCACTCTCTTGGTCAAGGTCTTGTTGGGTGAGCATTAGGTTTGTGGTCAGATTCTTCTCTGTTCAGAATGTGCATTACATTTACATTACATTCATGCACATGACATTACATTTACATACAATACATAGCGTATTATAACTGCATCATATGTGCAGGCTATAAGCATACATTTAGTATTTATTTTCAATTCTTGAATTGGGATTTCAATTCACATCATGAACTGACTTTGAATTCTGTGTCCTTGTAACCTCAATGTCAGTGTCACAAATGTCTATCCGTCATTAAGGTTTACATGATGGCCTGGCCCTCATTTCACATGATGGCCATACCCTCATTTCAGATGATGGCCTTGCCCTCATTTCAGATGATGGCCTTGCCCTCATTTCACATGATGCTTGCAGTCCCCAATGGCCTTCTCTTATTGCACAGGGGGTCACATGGTGCGTACAGTAAACACATTCTTCTCTGTCATTATATAAGAGGCCCATCGCACTAAATAATACATGGGTGTGCATGGGTTTCTGGTGTGTGTGTTTGTGAGAAATCAAATCAAGTGTGTGTGTGTGTGTGTGTGTAGAATAGTATGCAAAACCACAGCCTCTCTTCTAGCCCAAAGCAGCAGATGAGAATATCTCCCCTACTACCTGGCCTAGGTCCTACTGGGAAATGGAGGAGTGTGGCTTAGAAGGGGTGGGGGCCCCGAGGGAGATATAGGGGCCACAATAACCCAGGCCCCCCCTTAATTTCACAGGTCCATGTCAAACCTTACCTGTTTGTGAATGGGGATTGGCATGCTCTTGCCAAAGCTCATTCATTAACCAAGGGTGGTCAATCTCTCCCCTCCTCCTCTACTTCCCTCCCCTTCCTACCTCCATTTCTTTCAGAGGCACAATGAGAGAGAGGAGGGCCTACAGCAGAACCTAGATCTTCTGCAAAGATTCTGCCAGACCTGGGCCCTGACAGTAAATCTTAGTAAGACCAAAATAATGGTGTTCCAAAAAAGGTCCAGTCGCCAGGACCACAAATACAAATTCCATCTAGACACCGTTGCCCTAGAACACACAAAAAACTATACATGCCTTGGCCTAAACATCAGCGCCACAGGAAACTTACACAAAGCCGTGAACGATCTGAGAGACAAGGCAAGAAGGGCATTCTATGCCATCAAAAGGAACATAAAATTCGACATACCAATTAGGATCTGGCTAAAAATACTTGAATCAGTTATAGAACCCATTGCCCTTTATGGTTGTGAGGTCTGGGGTCCGCTCACCAGCCAAGAATTCACAAAATGGGCCAAACACCAAGTTTAGTCTCTGCATGCAGAATTCTGCAAAAATATCCTCTGTGGACAATGTAGAACACCAAATAATGCATGCAGAGCAGAATTAGGCCGCTACCCGCTAATTATCAAAATACAGAAAAGAGCCGTTAAATTCTACAACCACCTAAAAGGAAGCAATTCCCAACCTTCCTTAAAACAAAGCCATCACCTACAGAGAGATGAACCTGGAGAAGGGTCCCCTAAGAAAGCTGGTCCTGGTGCTCTGTTCACAAACACAAACACACCCCACAGAGCCCCAGGACAGCAACACAATTAGACCCAACCAAATCATGAGAAAACAAAAATGAATTAACAAAAACTGAGCAAACAAGAATGCTATTTGTCCCTAAACAGAGAGTACACCGCGGCAGAATACCTGACCACTGTGGATGACCCAAACTTAAGGAAAGCTTTTACTATGTACAGACTCAATGAGCATAGCCTTGCTATTGAGAAAGGCTGCCATAGGCAGACCTGGCACACACGAGAAGGCAGGCTATGTGCACACTGCCCACAAAATGAGGTGGAAACTGAGCTACACTTCCTAACCTCCTGCCCAATGTATGACCATAGAGACAAACATTTCCCTCAGATTACACAGATAAACAAAGAATTCGAAAAGAAACCCGATTTTGATCAACTCCCATATCTACTCGGTGAAATACCACAGTGTGCCATCACAGCAGCAAGATTTGTGACCTGTTGCCACAAAAAAAGGTCAACCAGTGAAGAGCAAACACCATTGTAAATACAACCCACATTTATGCTTATGCTTTATTTTCCCTTTTGTACTTTGACCATTTATACATCGTTACAACACTGTATATAAAGTTGAAGTCGGACGTTTACCTACACTTTAGCCAAACACTTTAGCCAAATAAATTTAAAAACTACGTTTTTCACAATTCCTGACATTTAATCCTAGTAAAGATTCCCTGTTTAAGGTCAGTTAGGATCACCACTATATTTTAAGAATGTGAAATGTCAGAATAATAGTAGAGAGAATGATTTATTTCAGCTTTAATGTCTTTCATCACATTCTCAGTGGGTCAGAAGTTTACATACACTCAATTAGTATTTGGTAGCATTGCCTTTAAATTGCTTAACTTGGGGAAAACGTTTCGGGTAGCCTTCCACAAGCTTCCCACAATAAATTGGGTGCATTTTGGTCCACTCCTCCAAACAGAGCTGGTGTAACTGAGTCAGGTTTGTAGGCCTCCTTGCTCGCACACACCTTTTCAGTTCTGCCCACAATTGTTCTATAGGATGAGGTCAGTGCTTTGTGATGGCCACTCCAATACCTTGAATTTGTTGTCCTTAAGCCATTTTGCCACAACTTTGGAAGTATGCTTGGGGTCATTGTCCATTTGGAAGACCCATTTGCGACCAAGCTTTAACTTCCTGACTGATGTCTTGAGATGTTGCTTCAATATATCCACATGATTCCCCTCCTCATGATGCCATCTATTTTGTGAAGTGCACTAGTCCCTCCTGCAGCAAAGCACCCCTACAACATGGTTCTGCCACCCCCATGCTTCACGGTTTGGGATGGTGTTCTTCGGCTTGCAAGCCTCCCCTTTGTCCTCCAAACATAACGATGGTCATTATGGCCAAACAGTTCCATTTTTGTTTCATCAGACCAGAGGACATTTCTCCAAAAAGTACCATCTTTGTTCTCATGTGCAGTTGCAAACCGTAGTCTGTATTTTTTTATGGCGGTTTTGGAGCAGTGGCTTCTTCCTTGCTGAGCGGCCTTTTAGGTTATGTCAATATAGGCCTTGTTTTACTGTGGATATAGATACTTTTGTACCTTTGTCCTCCAGCATCTTCACAAGGTCCTTTGCTGTTGTTCTGGGATTGATTTGCACTTTTTGAACCAAAATACATTCATCTCGAGGAGACAGAACGCGTCTCCTTCCTGAGCAATATGACGGCTGCGTGGTCCCATGGTGCCTATATTTGCATGCTGTTGTTTGTATAGATGAACATGGTACCTTCAGGCAGTTGGACATTTCTCTCAAGGATGAACCAGACTTGTGGAGGTCTACAATTATTTTCTGAGGTCTTGGCTGATTTCTTTTGATTTTCCCATGATGTCAAGCAAAGAGGGACTGAGTTTGAAGGTAGGCCTTGAAATACATCAACAGGTACACCTCCAATTGACTCAAATTATGTCAATTAGCCTGTCAGAAGTTTCTAAAGCCATGTCATACATTTCTGGAATTTTCCAAGCTGATAAACGCACAGTCAACTTAATGTATGTAAACTTCTGACCCACTGGAATTGTGATACAGTGAATTATAAGTGAAATAATCTGTCTGTAAACAATTGTTGGAAAAATGACTTGAGTCATGCACAAAGTAGATGTCCTAACCGACTTGCCAAAACTATAGTTTGTTAACAAGAAATTTGGGGAGTGGTTAAAAAATAGTTTTAATGACTCCAACCTAAGTGTATGTAAACTTTTGACTTCAACTGTATACATATGACATTTGTAATGTCTTTATTCTTTTGGAACTTCTATGAGTGTAATGTTTACTGTTCATTTTTATTGTTTATATCACTTTTGTATATTATCTACTTCACTTCCTTTGGCAATGTTAGCACATGTTTCCCATGCCAATAAAGCCCCTTGAATTGCATTGATTGAGAGAAAGACAGAGAGAGAACACTGCTACCTGTGCCAAGCCTAGAAAGGGAGCGTTTCGAGAGAAGATAAGAGCTGCTATTCTGGGTAAGGACTGTGCCTGGGTGCTTCCAGGACCCACACGGGGAGGTGCCCTCCTCTCATGTCATTGAGTTGATCTTTGACGGGGCTAGTAGAGGGGTAGGGTGGGGTGTGATTGGGGCTTAATACACGAAAACATGCTGCTAATCAATAGGAGGTGGAGATAAGGAGGTGGAGATAAGTCCCGACGGAAAAAAAGTGAAGCAATTCCATGTCAACTCCGAAAGTACTGACGTGGGTGGAAAACATATTGTGACATTTCTCTGGTACAGTGGGGCAAAAAAGTATTTAGTCAGCCACCAATTGTGCAAGTTCTTCCACTTAAAAAGATGAGAGAGGCCTGTAATTTTCATCATAGGTACACTTCAACTATGACAGACAAAAAAAAATCCTGAAAATCACATTGTAGGATTTTTTATGAATTAATTTGCAAATTATGGTGGAAAATAAGTATTTGGTCAATAACAAAAGTTTCTCGATACTTTGTTATATACCCTTTGTTGGCAATGACAGAGGTCAAAAGTCTTCACAAGGTTTTCACACACATGGCTTGGTTTTTGCTCTGACATGTACTGTCAACTGTGGGATCATATATATACATACAGGTGTGTGCCTTTCCAAATAATGTCCAATCAATTGAATTTACCACAGGTGGACTCCAATCAAGTTGTAGAAACATCTCAAGGATGATCATTGGACACATGATGCACCTGAGCTCAATTGCGAGTCTCTTAGCAAAGGGACTGAATACTTATGTAAATAAGGTATTTCTGTTTTACACATTTAATAAATGTGCAAACAATTCTAAAAACCTGTTTTCACTTTGTCATTATGGGGTATTGTGTGTAGATTCATGAGGATTTTTTTCATTTATTCAATTTTAGAATAAGGCTGTATCGTAACAAAATGTGAAAAAGTCAAGGGGTCTGAATACTTTCTGAATGCACTATATAGGGAGGGGTAAGGTGACTAGGCATGAGGATATATGATAAACAGAGTAGCAGCAGCGTATATGATGATTGTATGTGATTGGGTGTGTGTGTGTGGAGTCAGTATAAATGTATGTGCATATTATATGTGTGTGTGAGTAAATTATGTGAGTGTTTGGGTGCGTGAGTGTGTAGGGCCCTGTGAGTCTGCATAGAGACAAAAATATTTATAAAATACAAAGGTCAACTCAGAGAGAGAGAGAAGAAAAGAGATGGAGAGAGAGGAGAGAGAGCGAGAGTGAAGGCGAGAGGGAAGGAGAAAGAGAGAGAAGAAGCGAGGGAGAAGGAGAGAGAGAGAGAGAGAGAGAGCGCAAGTGAGGGCGAGAGAGAGAAGGGGGGAAAAACAGGGCCCTGTGGCGCCACACACGGGCATTCCTGCTCTCCTGGGAATACCGCGGGTAGAATTTTTCCGTGAATGTATTTTTGGTAGTTTACACATACACACACGCTCCCTCCCCTATCACCCCAGTTGAAGAGTGGGAGGAGGGTGTGTGTGTGTGTAGGGAAGAGGAGGGGTTTACACAGTTTTAATTAGTTACCCTCCACCCTCACTTATCCGCACTGTGAACATTGACAGATCTCCCCTCCGCCCTGTTTAAGATAGGAAATCTGTGTGTAATGGCGCCACACCCGCACACCATGCTGTGCTTTTACGCTATGTGCTGTGGCTGTGTGGAGCCAGTCTGTGGAACAGGCATCCCCTTCAACAGAGAGTGGAATTTGGGCTCTTTGGAAAAGATAGGGGTTTCCTGCAATTAGCCCTGAGTGATAGTCTAACACAAACACACACACACACACACACACACACACGTACACCCGCACACACATGCTCCCTGGTCCACCCCACTTCACAGCATTTCACACCCCACTTCAGAGTGACTTAAAACCACACCAGGGAGCACATATCCTCCTCCCCTCCCTACGTGACTTAACAGTGCCTCATTGCTGGAGCATTTGACCCACTATCACAATAGAACCTCAACAGAGGTGCTTTAGTGTACATTTAGTGCCATGCATTTTCCATTAGTATGTATTAGTATGTATGGGGTCAGATGTATGTATCTGTGTGTGCAGACTCTACCTTTGTGGGGTTCCCCTCATCCTACTGGTAAACATTGCGGAATGCAGTGTTGGGGGTGCAGACCCAGTGTGTGTTGGTTTCAGCTCTGAACACACGTTGCAGAGACTGTGCTCTCAAGGATATACACGATTGGATGTCAACTTCACATTGGAATCAACATATTAACATAGCAGTCATCACATTAGAAACAATATATTTCTAAAGAAAGCTGTGCCGGGGTTTTGCACGATCTGAAAGCTAAATCACAGGGGCCATGCCCGAATACTTACACTTGCGTCTTAAATAGTAGGCCGTTTGAGTATGCAAAAAGAAACATCTGTTTAATAGTATGCGAACATTTCGAAAACCGAGTATACTTACAATTTCCGGATGTCATACTCATTTCGGCTTTGACAACAGCTGATCAAATTAGACATGGGGAATGCTCTTCCCGAAATCAACAGGCAGCGAGAAACCACTCCATCCCTCATGACAGCATTCTCATTGTGCGAAAATTAGAATGTTAAATAGTATGCGACATTTTTGTAACTCGACTATTGCTTTCAATGCCAGGATGTTCTACTCGTTAGATCCCCACTATCCCGCAATGCACTGGAAGATGTGGGCCATAAGTGACAGGCCCTAGTTCTCTTCATGTAGCCAACAACTAGGCTACTTCATTGGGAAGAAGCTTCTGCGGTGTTGTTCCAATGTAAGCTAAGTAGTTTTTGTTCTCTTTAAAGTGATCACGGGTACTGCATCATAGGCTACATCTTTGAAAACAGAAGTATTTTGACATTTTTTATTACATTTTCACCCAAAGTTGATTTCTGTTTTCTCACTGAAAAGTGTTTCTTGGCCTTCGTCGGAGCTGTGAAAGTAAACACTGAACCATCTTTTGATTTGTGAACGTGTCGGCACTGGGGACTCGGGATGTGGCTGCGGTATTATGACGTCATGCTAACCAGGCCTTTTGATTTGAACATGTGGATTGTTTTCCGTTTTGTAGGCGTGGCTACCCATTTCATTCATAGATCAAGCCTCAGCAGTCATTCTGATCTCGTTCCCAATGATCAGCGCTTTAGTTCATTGTGTTGCTGCCCAGCGGTCCTGAATTAGCGATGCACCCGACTGTCCACGTCCTTCTGTGCAATAGCATTCTGATATGAAAATGTAAAAAAATATATATAATAATCATATTTTTCTAGGCTATTTGATTGAATTTATATATGTTACAGCACTTTGGTTTCACAAACAAATATGTTGAAATGGAACCAAATTATCTGTTTCTGTCTTCAGTCCTTTTTAACAGGATAGATGGGCTATATTGTCTACTATAGTATAGGTCAAATGCGATAGTCTGCCTATAACCAGCCTGAGTAGGCCTATAACTCCATTCCTATTCTATTTAGAGTTTAGAGAAATGAATAACATTGGAAATTAGCTATTATCAGACTGGTTAATGCGATGCATGTCGGTTGCATTTGGAAAAATCCCCTCACACTTGGCCCCACCCCACCTACTAAGCCGATCATGAACCGCGGCCGTGGCATAACAGTATGTGCTAAATAGTACGCGACGATGAGTAAATAGTACCCAGTTTAAAATATGTAGTGCGTCATTATGGGTATTCGGACACGGCCGGTGTGCAACTTACTAGTGGGGTTGAGGGGCCTCAAATAGTATTTGAATACATATTGCCTTCTTACAATACTAAACAATGCAATATTTACAAAAAAAAGTCTGTAACCTGCTGCTCGTTTTACAGGTGTGAAAGCTTATAGGAGGAATGCGAGAGAGAGAGAGATACAGAGGGAGATTATCGGCAACCCCACCGTGGAAGCCGCAGTCACCCTAACCAGTGTGTCGTCTCTCTTGTGACAATGTCATGCTTTATGTCATAAGGGGAATGGCGTATGTGCGTGCAACAGCGATCATGTGTGTATGTGTCCGAATATGTGTGTGTGTTTCCACGAAGCTGCCCACTCAGTTTGTAGGAAAAAGGAAACGAAAGAAAGGAGTGGCAGACGACATCTCTACGAAAGGAGAAAAAAAAAAAGACAGGCTTTCTCTGAAAAAAATGGTAGTTCCTCTATGTTCAGAGGAAAGGTATTTTTATGGTTCGACGTGTCGTCTGTCACCATAACATGACTGGGTCAAACATGGAGCAAGTCTGCACACTGCCTAAAGAATCTCTGCACTCAAAATACACATATTTTATGCAATGTGCAAAAGAGTGCAACACAGTAAGTAAGACAATAGAGAAACAAATGTTCTACTGACAAAACTACTTGAGAAGAAAATCTGTGAGTGAGAGAATAAAGTAAACAGGGAATGCAGCTTCCTAGTGAGGTAAGACAAAGCAAGAGAAGGGAGAGACCCAAATGCACCCTGAAAAAAGTACAGAATAACAACCTAACATGCATCAAATCTACTTTTAAATATACATTGATCTATGAACTCCAACAACCCAAGGAACTTGAAGGCTGAAAATCATTTCCAACCCCTTCAGTTTTGTTCAATTCATCCCACGTGGACTATACTGTTACACTATGGAGCCTTGACCAAGACCAAACTGTTTCTGGTGAACAACGACCATTCCCATGACAGCTAACCCATCTGAGTCAGGGCTGTTTTTTTGGCTGTAGTGGGAGTTTTCTGGCCAATGACGTTTGCAGCTCTGTGTGTGATGAACTGGGCTGGAAGGGGGCTTACAGCAACTCAGTGGCCCAGAGTCAACAACATCTGTCAAAGAACAAAAACAGCACTTTTTCTGTGCGTGTGCACCAGAAACCAACTGACGGGACCATCGGTCACCACCAAGAAACAAGCCCCCATGACTGCAACCACCCCTTCTACATCACATCAGTGACCTCCCTCCAAGGGCGCACTTGTTTTCCTAATTGTTATTTCATGCTTTTGTCTGAGTCAATTCTCCTGTTAATAGGCTAAGACACTGTGAGAACCAAAGACCTTGTTGTTATTGGGAAAGTCCCTCCAGCTCGCACTCTCACCACTCCACTCGCTGCTCATTGACTTTCATCACGGACACTTTTTGGGTTTTCTCCCTCCCTCTCTCACGACGCTGTCACCATATAAGGAAGAACAGTATTTCCTGTGATGCAGTGAGCGTTGTTTGGACAATAAAAGGCTGCACTGGCCAAACAAGTGAGGGAAGTAGAAGAACGATCCCTTTCACAGAACTGGGCTAAAGTCATGTTCCCCAAAAACACTACACACAAACAGCCCCCTTTCACAGAGCAACATCTCTCTCGCTCACTGAGCTCAGCGCTAGGAAATATATAGTCTGACATCAGTGGGGAAGCGCCAACAATCCAAACAGCTCTCTCTCTCTCTCTCTCTCTCTGCTGAGCTCTTTCCCGGGAATCTGGGCACTTGTCAGAGAGGGGAGAGGAAGGTCAAACGAGAGCAGAGGGAGGGAAGTAGAGAGAGCGCTAAGGGAGGGATGGAGGGAAGTAGAGAGAGCGCTAAGCGAGGGATGGAGGGAGGGGGGGGAATTCTTGGTAAATCAACGACCTCGTGACCAGTGACTGAGTGCCTGGCTGAGCGCTGCCATTGGATTAAGCAGGGAGTGTGCCGGGCTGAACGGGCCAATGGGAGGAGGAGGAAGGGGATGGAGTGAGAAGGAGGATGGGAAAAGGTGGGAGTGGGTGATTGGGTCATCCGTGCATGGTGACGATGTGGTCACTCTTCGAGCGCCTCGTGGTTTACTGTTCCCCCTTGGCGAGAGGGGGAACATCAGCACTAAACCACCTGATACACACCCTCCCGTTCCAGCAGTCAATCAAAGTCTCTCTCTGTCTCACTTGTGTTGACACAACAGTGTCATGGTACAGTGGCCACAACAAGCTCTTGTACATGTACAAATAAAGGCTGTGTCACTGCCAGGCCAGTGGCTATGGGAGATGGAGAGAAGACAATAGAAGCAAGGGGAGAGGCTATCGAAAGCCTCAACATTACAAGTAGTGTCTAAACCAATCAGCGATACTGCTATCTCCATTACATTAGTTGCAATGCGACTCCCTCTCTTTTGCTGACTCAGTATGATGCTGGGAAAGACATAGGGTCTTGTGACTTGAGGCTATCATGTGCAGCGCTTTGGGTGCCCTGCACCCGATAGCTCTGTATCTGAGTGCACAAACACCAACCTCTACTCAGGAGTCCCTTTATCAGCAATAACAACGAGGTAGAACAATCTGATACATAACATCATTTATTTACCACCATCTGAGTCAGTAATCAATAAATGTTAATTGCATTAAATAGAGTGTGAAACCAGAGCCTGGTGGTGACAAGGCAGTATGGATGACTAAAATATGGACCCCGTGACATCTTCTCGTCTGTTGATGTCATTCCTGCTGATCTGACAATGGCTACTTGTTGTTATCCTCAGACATGATGACTATGAGTAATACACCGTACTTCATGTCACATGTTTGATGTGATTTATTTTCAATTTAAAAGGTAAGATTTCATGTTCAAAACAAAAGTGATCGGGCATCCTCTCTACTATATACCTATAGATTCTACTCTACTATATAC